>NC_140236.1:6396046-6863546 GCF_949987555.1 Borostomias antarcticus
TGCTGCTGATATTCCGTGATGTAGGTCGGGAATACGTTACGGTGTGCTTGCTTGTTTGGAAGTGACAAGAGAAGGGCTGATCTACTGTAAATGCAGAGCAGAGGACTGGACTGAAAGGGGCCGCGCCAGACCGAGATAGACTTAGCGCCACGTTGCACCGGAGCAGTTCACACCAGAGGTGGGCTACAGCTAGCAGCTGGGGAAAGCACGACGTTAGCGCAGGAACACGGCTACGCGGGCTAGCCCGCTAGCTACTCTAACCTAGCCCGCTAGCTACTCTAACCTAGCCCGCTCCTGGCTACTGTACCAACCGTGGTGCTTGGGCACGGTCAGCACCGGGCCGTAGGGCACGGGCAGGAAGGGGAAGTGGGAGAGCTGGTCGGCGCCGTCCTCCAGACTGGCGACGGCGGTGGACGCCAGGGCGTTGGCGTGCTCGGACAGCGTGTCCAGCACCTCGCCGTGCATGTAGCCGCTCATCAGGTAGCGGAGCAGCTCTATCTTACGGGCGTGGTCTGAGGGGGGGTGGAGTCATACGGGAGCAGGGACGGTGGTGATTGGAGGAGAGGTTGAAGGGAGGAGGGGGAATGTTTGTGGGCGTGTGACGGAAGGGGAGGGAGTCGGAAAGACGGGTGGAGAAACGGAGGAGTGTCGAGAAAAAGCGATTATCCGAACGATGCGGGAAATGAGAAAAAGAAAGAAGGTAAATATGAATCATGACGATGATGATGATGATGACGAAGGTGAATGGCGTTGCCATGGCAGCAGTAGAATCCTCACCTGGCTTGGACAGAGGCATCGGGATGGGATAGTACTTCCTCGATGGCTGAGGAGGACTACAGACAAACAAACGAACGCACAAACAAATAAATACCACAGAATCATTGGTACTTATGGAGAGCTACTTCGTACGGAGAGGGAGTTTGAGCTCCCAGCTGACCTGAACAGGTCCTGTCCGTGCAGGTGCAGAGGGTGCTGCTGGTAGTGTCCGAACACCTCGAACACGATGGGGTTCGTCTTGATGTACTCTATGAAGGACTCGGTCACCTCCACCGCAATCTGGACAACAGGATAGAGAATGAAAACAAAAAAACAAAACGTCAGCTTTGGGAAAATCTCCCTCCACCCCAGGTGTGTGTGTGTGTGTGTATCTGTGAGTTCCCTCACATTCTGAACGTGATAGAAGCCCAGTGGAGAGCCTTTCCCAGAGTTCTTCAGGGGCTCGGTGGAGAAGGCTTCATCGTGACGATGGAGGAAACTGCGGCAGAGAACAGAGACCGCGGTCGGTTAGTTTCAGCTCGACGCGCGACAAATCGGTAAATAAATCCAACAGTACGTTTTTTTTTAGAACGGAAAGCGCTGATTGGACGCCGCCGGTAGAGCTGATGTTTGTTATCCGGTGCCATCCGTTGATGCCCTTCAAATCTAATATAGCATACTGTTTCACAAGCACACGACAGCACCATCACATCAGGCCTGCTTCCAGGGGTGAAAATTAACTTTTTGGCTCACGGTGAGTCACCTGCCAAGGGGACTGTAGATGAAAAAAATCTACCGGCCAAGTATATATATTTTTCAGATAGCCTTCCGAAATCTAGTCGCCAATTGGACATTTTACCTGCACTTGGCCGGTGGCAGGTGTTAATTTTCAGCCCTGCCTGCTTTATCAGCTCTGGTCCTGGAACTGTGCATCTGCACAGACAGACATCTGCACAGCAGAGTCACACTCACTTGAACTGGCAGAAGATGTCGGCGTACTCCGGCAGGATACCGCTGGCCTGGAGCACTGTCACGCGGAAAGTGAAGATGCTGCCCACCTCCAGCTGACCGGCCAGGTCCTCGCCGTCACCCAGCTTGGTGTTGGCCACGCTCTCCAGCTTCAGGTCTGCGGACAGTCGCCGGGGGAACGTTAGAACACACACCACCGCACTCGGAATGTACTTTCGGGAAATGACTGATTGGAAACGGCTTGAAAATTGCTGTTTTCTACACGGGCAAACTGCGCGCACCTGGCAATGGCATTCATTCCTAAGTAATTGCTGTCGGTTTCAATAAGGCAGACTACATCTACTGTATAATTTGTGACGAACATGAAGTTCTACAGTTGAATAGCCAGAATATTCCTTTGCATGAAAACAAAATAATGAGTTGCTGTGAGCCAGGTGTCAAATCAGGCTAATTTCAATGACTAAAGCTAAAGTAATTCCCCACCCTCATCAAACCAAATTTAATACACCCTCCACCTTCAATAGAGGCACCTGCCAGTGTTCTCTCCCAGGGCCTATTGAGGCTGCGTCTGGGAGGGGGGATATTTACGAGAGGAGAGGTGAGGAGCTGCGGGCGGGTGGCGTCTGTCCTCACCCATGTCATTGATTCTGTTGAGCTCCTCCGAGGGGGTGATGACCTCTGAACTCTGACCCTGGCCCTCCACAATGCGCAGCTCTTCCAGGGACAAGCCGGAGCGAGTCATGACTGCGGCGGGAAAGTCGTTCTGGTTGGGGGAGAGAGAGAGAGAGAGAAAGAGAGAGAGAGAGAGAGAGGCATGGGAGAAAGCATAGGGTCCAGGGATTAGCATAAAGCTGTCTGCAGGACGATATAACAGTCACTCAAGATTCCTTTTAATTGTCACATGGAATGATTAGTGTAACAGTCACAGTGAAATGTTGCTGCCGGCTCCAAGATTATGCTCGATATAGATAAACTCAAATTTACAAGTTACAAATTTACAAATAGTAATTATTAAAAAAATTACAACACTTACAAATAAACACTAGCTACACAATAAGTACCCTTTCTATACAGTATGCATTATGTACATGCTATATGCATATGAATAAATCATAAATAACCCAGGGGGGCATGGGTGAGTTATGTACATGCTATAGCTCTAATAAATAATCCCAGGGGAGGGTATGACATCTGCATTGTAAGTGGTTGTGTTACTGTACGTACAGTACACTAGATATCCTGCTCCTCTGGGTATAGTGGGAATATAGTATACGTTAAGGTCCAGTACCAGAGAGAAAATGGCTTGTCAATGTCAAAGCATCTTTTATACACTGTACTGTATGGGTTGTTGTATGCTACTGTATACTGCATATAAGAGTGGTATGCTATACTGCATGTAGAGAGAACAACACACAAGGGTAGTGTAATAAACAGGTGATACTCATTTGTAATGCCGCCTCTGAATTCTATCTAACCCAGTGGGAAGCAACAGTGTCTCTTTATCGACTTCAACCTGAACAAAACGCCGATATCAACCTCATCGTTTCCGACAGACTGCAACATTAAAGAGAAGATTCTTTTGAGTTGCAGTTTCAAAAACCTCTTGTCGGCCTTGCTCCTCACCTTTCTGAAGTACTCGTCGTCAAAGGAAATCTTGGCGGTCCCGGACTGTCGCACTCCCGAGCCGTAGTCCGGGGCTTCCTCGTCAGCTGCGGAGGAACAAGTCATCGTCACGTTGGTCACAATCGCCAGAGCGGTGATGACAGAAGCAGGCGTCTCTTCAAAGAGCGCAGAGGAGCGAGCCAGGAGTATTTTCTCCCGGTCACAATCTCAGAAACATCGCCGAGCACATTGTTGAGCCAGGTCTCTTAGTCTCTACATAGTGTAAAATACACTGTTGTGGTCTGTTTTTAGCGCATGCTGTCTTGGAAAAGCAGGCCATGCTACGCTAATCTGTTAGTTTCACTCAGCATTATACTGTACATAAAAATATGCGACTGAATAACAGAGATCTTCTAATAATCCAACTGATTTGGGGAAGACTAAGCATAAGCAGGGCTTGTTGAAGGCCAGGGTGGGACAACCCAATTCACAGAGTACATGGGGGGGAGGGGTCGCTCACCTGCGATGGCCTGGACCCCCACACGCAGGAAGCCACGCACCTCGCCCTTCTCTGTCACTATGGCAACGCGGTGGACCAGGGGAACAGGGTACAGCAGGTTGCTTAGGTACACAAAGGCTCTGTGGAGGGAGGGAGGGACGAAGAGAGAGAGAGAGAGAGAGAGAGAGAGAGAGAGAGACAGAGAGAGAGAGACAGAGAGAGAGAGAGAGAGAGAGAGACAGTCAGAGTCAGTTCTGCAGTACCTTGCCTGTCCAACACAACACTGGATCAGATCCATTGTATTATAAGTCTATGTATGAAATTAACTGGAATTCACTCATTGGTGAGATATCATACAATTAATACTCAGAATTTCTCATTCAAACAAATGAGGAACTAATTGAGCCATCCACGTCGTGGCACATTTCCTACTAGTCACGTGGAAGTGGTAACAGCCTATATACAGTATATGTAGCATTAACCAATTACTATGAGTCACTGATGACTCATGGCTCTTAAATGCAAGAGCAAGAAGCACTTTACAATCAAATGGTGCATGACACTCCCATCATACAGCACATAGATGAGGATTTAGATACAAACATTTAGTTAGTGACTTTATCTACATTTTTGTTAAGATGACAAAAAACATTCTATTGCAGAACAAAAAAGATAAAACAACACAATCGAACCAGGCAAAGAACAAAAACATAAAAACATTCCCGTTTATGAACAGCGACAGAACCACAGCAGTAATTTGAAGACCGACGGAGATGCGGGCGCTGTAACACGCTTGCTTAGTGGGTCGTGCTGAGGCTGCGTTGGCTTCAGTCACACACTGACGTGTTGCTTTGTGGGAGTTTGATTTGCAGCGCCCCCATTGAGACCCCCCCCCCCCCTCCCCACCCCCCCTCCCTCCCTCGCTCTGCTGCAGAGGGAGTTCGAGGCCAACGGGGGAGAAGATGTATCACTACTGCCAAATCTCTGAAGTCACTCTGACGCAGGTATCTGGCTGGCTGTTACAATGACAGGCCTGGGGTTCTGGCCAATCAAATTCTGGGATCGGTGCTCTGTTTACGCAGACAGGACGTCTGAACTAGAGGTGGGGTACAGGGCTTAGAAACAGGTGCTAGGAATAATGTGCATGACAAGTGTGTCAGTATGGTGTCATCTAATCATAGAATACGATTATTATAAAATAACACTTGCATTCTATGACACAATGTTAAATGTCACAAAAACAAAAGCAAAGCAAAATGTACAAGTTCAAATCAAGAAAATGAAAAGTTGAGGCAAAAATAAGAGTTGAAATAATGTAAATAACAGGCAAACAGATGATAAATTAGCCACAGCAAATACTACACAGACAGGTGGGTGTTAATGCAGTCAGCAGTCTAGCCCCCGCCCTAGGGCCTGAAGGAGACAGGGAGAACAGGGGTGCCGGCCTCAATTCTGTCTGACTTGCCTCTACAGACAGACACTGCTCCATAGAAGTACAGTATGACCGGTCAAACTCATTTCCAAGGCGTAACGAGTTAAGCGGTAATGAACAAAGGATGATGTCTCAGAAATGCTTGAGTCACTAACGAGAAGTTGCTTCAGTCTCTCTAAATGAACAAGTGATACACTTGTTTATTTCTTGTGTGAAATCTTCCTTCGTTTGAAACACAGTGTGATATTGTTTACATACTACTTTGTGGTGGCTCCATATTACAGTCGTACACGGCGAAGCACACTTAAAGCAGAATTATACCTACTTTACCTACAGGCTGAAGCCTGTATTTAACAGTACACAGTACTTAACTCTACAGTACACAGTACTTAACACTACTCAAACTAGCATACAGATAAGTGGTGTGCTTACAAATAAGCTAAAAAAGCAGGCACTCTGTTCTACCGGGGCTGTGTGTGTGTGTGTGTGTGTGTGCGCGTGCGTGCGTGTGTGTAACACGTTACGGCTGTCATGGCAGGTCACCAACCTTCCCACCAGTATGAACCAGGGGGATCGGTCGTAGAAGGGGTCCTGGCCATCGCTGAAGATGTCCGAGCCCTCCTCCGTGCCGGCGTCGGAGCTGGTGTCGTCCACGAACGCCTCGTCGTCGATGAGGTCGGACATCTCGCTCTGCCGCTCGTCCGCCAGCTCGGTGAGGTCGGAGTCGGCGGTGGAGAAGGTGGGCGAGGGCGTGCGGTCGGCCAGGTGCTCGTTGACGCAGCCGTGGAAGATGGGGGAGCTGAGGGGGGGGGGGCGGGGCAATGTGGCGGGGGGAACGCGGGGGCGGGGGATGGGGGGTTTGGAGGCGAGGGGCAAGCGGCGATTGAAGGTGACAATGGAGAGAGTTATAGAACCGTTCAAAAGGTTTGGTTTCAGTTGCCTCTTGTCTTCTACTGTGAACAGTCGAAGGGTTTTAATGTCTATGATTTATGTCCTTATGAAGTTATAAATGTAGATCAGAATCAGCATATGATTGAGTAAAAGATAACAATGACAATGAGAAGTTTTGGACACGGCAAATTATATAAAATAAGCACACTTATAAACATAACAACAGACAGTGGTTAGTCAAAAATAAAATCACTGAAGGACATGTGAACTCAAAATGACATTGATACAGTACATGAAATGAAATGAAGGAAGTCCACCAGATGAAAATAACAAATGAAATATGAAATCATGTACCGAAAAAAAAAAAACGCTCCCAAAATACATGTGAAATCATTAAAACATGATGCTCTGATGACAGAAAATAAATCAATCCAAAGGCACTTGGAACATAAAGAGGAATAATGTAATGGTAGGGAGTTTAAATGGATGAAAGCTCCTCACACATTTGAGGGAACTCAAATCATATTGTGATGTGATTCACAAAACAAAACCAAAGATCTCAGGGTAAATGTACAGTATGAATGCACAAGAGCTATTTTGAAGGATATGTAACTTAGTATTAAATCAACAACTCTAGTCAAACAAAAAAGGTCCAGTCAAAAGTATGTGTTTGCACCTGGTGTTGCATTACATACCTTCCCACCAGTTTGAACCAGTGGAAGCGATCATAGAACGGGTCATTTCCTGTGAGTGGCCCCTCGATTTCTTCCTGGTTGGAGGAGGCCATTTCCCCAGCACGGTCATACATTTCCCTCATCTGGTCAAGCCTCTGCCTGCAATGACATCACCGTCCACTTTAATCCTCCTCAGACGAACAGCTCAATGTATATCAACTGCCTGGGTCCATTATCCTAAAACTCACTTAGCGTTGACAGCATTATGTGTGACAGGCAGGAAACTGGGAAGACCCCATAAGCTATGAAGCTATCCGGCGTATAATACCTAGTCAAGCAACCTAAAACAAAACAGTTGGGGACCGCTGGCACGGAGACAATCTAGGGAGATTTCTTAGGGCTTATGCAGGGCTTTACTTGAGCTTCTCCAGGGACCAGTAGTGCGTGGCTCCGTTCTTCAGGTCCTGGACCTCCACCGCCACCACGGTGCGAGGGAAAGGCCGTAAGTCGCGGCTCTTCTCCGGCTCCGGGGGCAGCAGCTCGGGGGGGAGGGGCGAGTACAGGGTGTCCGTCAGCAGGACGAACTGGAACTGGACCTGGTGGACAGAGAGGCGGGAGGACGAGGACGGAAGGACGGAAGGAAAGATGGGAGATACGGGTCACTCGGTGCCGTTCGAACCACCCGACGCGCCGTCAAAACAAAGAGAACGCCACGCCCAGTTCGCCGGGCTTTGCCGCGGAGCCCTTAACTCCCCTGCGTCCACGGCAAGGTGGTACGGTCGTATAAATCGATACATTCCGGCCATTTTCCGCCTGGGCCGTCTTGAGATAATACGTTCAAGCTAAGAGCAACACGGAATATAAATAACGAGGAGCGGAGACTAGAGATAAATAAGGAGTAGTAGAAAAGCACATATCAGACTGCAACATTTATGACCCCGTTCCCTACAGCGTGACATGTCTATAATCAAAGAATAAATCACCAGAGACCCTGGATGGGTCACACAGACCATAATAAACTAGGAACCGCCATCGCCTGCTAGCCCTGATTTATACCATATTCCATGTGTTCAAAACATCTCCGGAAATAAATCACCATCCAATGTGGATGATTTAAAGGGTCGCGTTCAGCGTTTTCTCTGACGCCCACGCTAAGTGGAATGTCTTGTTTCTGGGAGAGCATCGTTGTGCAGCATCAATCAGGGCTGATTCGAGACGCTCGTCCATCTCGTTGTTTCCTTCTACATCATCTCAGTGGAATGTGGCTGGAAGATCAGTGGTTTATCAATATTCTTAACAGACCACAGCTGCCATGTTTCGCTGTGAAGCTGCTATCATGTATATCCTTATACAGATGCACTGTCCAGATCTGGTTTTGGACTCAACTTCAATGAACATGATTTGATTCCCAGAATCTAAATTGAGGGGTGATGTTGGTTGTTAGTTACCTTCTTCTTGAGCTCAACGCTGATGGCATTAGCCTCTTTCAGGTAGACGGCGTTGCCCCACAGCTGGTCACGCAGGGAGGTGAACTGATGATACCGCCATTTTCTGAAGGCCCACTGGGCGAGCTCATACTCATGCTGGGTCCATGGTACTGAAGACGACGTGGTTTAGAAGAGGACATGTACATGGTTTAGGATCAGCAGTGTACACACACACGCACGCACGCACACACACACATGCACACACACAAGCATGCACGCACACACAGCTTGTGGTGTTAGGCATTTGTTTTTATATTATGCCATTAATATTTCATGTTTGAATTAGACTCCCCCATCAGCAAATGACCGCATTAGTATGTATTTATTCTTTTTTTAAGGGATTAACTGATATATGGAGCGGATGGGCTTAATTCTGAAATTAGTGGTTAATTAATGTGCAAATAGTTTTTAGGCAGCTTTATAAGACATGACTTTCTTTAATGTTTATGAAAGAGATAATACGCACATCCAAATAGTTTAGGTTCTGGATAGAAAAGGTGACAGAAAAGTATGATTTAAAAGGCTATTGTGTTCCAGAAACAGTTTCAGCCATTAGACAAATTGTATAGAGTACCCAGACAGACACTCAAGGCTTGGCTTATGGAGTGTGGCATAATTCATTTGACACCTTCGACGTGTGGGACGCTAGCTCGTAACAAATAGGGCACACACCTTCCTCCTCCTCCTCTTCGTCCTCCTCCTCATCGGGAGTCTCTGCGGCCAGCGAGCGGGTCTCCACCTGTTTCTGAAGTTCCTGCAACTTGCTCTCATAGACCTGCACAGCACGGCAGAGGGCAGAGAGGAGAGAGCGGACACTGCCCGTCAGGAGACAGGACTACAGGAGGAGTTAGCCTAGCCTAGCCGTCATCGCTTCACCCAGAGTAACACCGCTAGCCAGGAAGCTAGCTCCTGCTGGGACCTGGACAGTGTGGGAAAGAAGGGGAATCCGATGGGGAGGGGGGGTTCAGGAAAGGGTCACATTACATGTGCAAATTGGAAGCTTTAAAACGGCTACATTCAAAGGAGCAATAGTTGTATCTTTTAGTGTGGCCACATACATTTTCATCTCAATAATTTCATGTCTAGCCACTATACTGTCTGTCTATCCTAGCCACAAAAAAAAGGTTTCAAAACTAGACAAGACAGCCCTAGACATTAGAGACTGAAACATGGATTATCTAACTGGAGAGAGGAGGTATTTGCAGAGGCTGGGTCGAACGTAATCCAATGAGGGGAGCCATGAATGCAGGAGGCGCGCATAACAACAGACAGTGGTCCCGATGACCTCATCCTGTTTGTCCGGTGTCTTCTGGGGAACAATGCAGCCTTTCACATCATTAACCCTGTCCCTTCCACTTCCCTAGCAAGAGACTGAAATCACAGACCCCCGTGGACGAGGCGACACGGGCAATCCCTTCACTGATACCATGACTCTTCCCTGACTTTCAATGACTGAAAAGATGGATTACCATGACCTAAAATGAACAGAAAAAATGGTTGACTAGCAGGAAGGGGATAAATGGGTGCTGAAAAATCAAGTAACCATAACAACCACTCACGCAATACAGGACGTGAGAGAAATAACCTGATGAAGAGAAATAGTCTACAGCATGGAACATATTACATTTTGATAAATGGCAACTAAAATGTAAACATGCTACAAACAAAAGTCCCTGATATGCCATGACATGGCCCAAAAAATCCCTGACTTTCCATGTCTGGAATATTGTTTTTAAAATTCCTGAAATTCCATGACCAGTGGGAACCCTGCTATTACATGTACTATAGGTCAGTGTATAATGATCTCTCATGTACCAAGGGGATGAGAATGAGAAGTTGAAATGGTTTACTTTATTTAAAAAAACATATAATTCACTAAAAGGTTATCCACTTGTTTAATTTCTCCTGTTGTTTCAATTTGATGAAATTTACCAAGAAGGAAAGTAGTTACTGCATGTTTGAAGAATATGAAATTACTGGCTCAAATTTGTCTTAAGACCACACATCCTTTTTTGGCCACACAAAAAAGGATGTGACTAGAGGACGGCGATTTCGATTCAAAACATGAAGATGAACACCAGTAAAACCTATGTAGCTGCATTTTGAACATGTCACTTTATTTCCGTCATACTTTGAATTGATCTCCAGCAACACAGAGTGATTCATTACATCCTTGATAAACCAGTGAACAATAAAGTTCATACATCTTTGCACAAGTGCTTAAGCCACTTAAGAGGCAACACAACTTGGTACATAGCCATATTGAGGCACTTGATATCACAGATTTCAGATAGTAGACTTACAAACACTGAACACACACTTAGATCCAAGACCTAACATATATTTCATATATATATATGTATATTTCAAAAGAACAGTATACTCTGTACATTGTCCATTCATTTTGTTTTGCATATTTTCCCAGCTCTCCTGGTAATGTAGTAGACTGCTGTGAGCACCAGTGCATGCATTAGATAAGATGCTATATTGAAGCTTTTCATGGAGCATAAACACAGGTATGCTAAGGCATGCAAAGATAGTCATAATGGCAAGAGGAGATTTATATGGAGAGAAATGCACAGGTTGAAGAGACTATATTAATGGTTTGTGTTACCAGGCGGTTGGGTAGAGTGGATACCATAGTGGGAACTTCATTTTTTAAGGTCCATCCCAACCTGGATTTCCCAAATCTAAAATGCTAAGATTGTTTTGATGTTGTTGTTTTGATCAACTGATACAACGGTACACTAATCAGTGTTTTCTTAAAGCTAGTGAAAGCGGCGCAAGCAGCAAGGAAGTTAAGGCCGAGAGGACTTGCAACCTCACTCAAACATACAGCTTCGCGTTCGCATAATGTTGAGTATAACATTTATTTAGAGGCCAACTAAGGTTCTGAAACTGCTTACTGGATCCTCAAAACACAAACATATTGTTAATCAATTCCTAAAATGTAACTAATGCAGCCACTTCTCAAAATCCAATTTGACATGGCTACTTCTCCTGAAATATGCAATATGCAAAAACTTCACTTCTTTGTTTTCCTTCCAACATTTTTCGGCAAGTCTTTTGAAACCATGGCAACCCTCGGTTGGACACCCCCTCCCCCCTCAGAAGCTGTGTTTTGTGCCCTAACTCAGCGGACCGCAAAATAATACATGCAATTCTAACAGACTCCCAAGGATTCCGAGTGAAGCGCCTACACATCCCCATGGGAGCGTGAGACACTATAATGTGGCAGTTTCTCATAACAAAGGGGTTTGGAGCAGCATCTACATTTTGAACATTAATGTGTAAAATACTGCAAAAGACAGCAGTTTGTCTATAATAAAACTGAGAATACAGCTTATCCATATGACTTGAGGAAGTGCAATTCAATTATGGTCATACAAGTATAGGGTGGCATAGATCTTGATTACAAAACTATTTTCTATATCATAAAAGGCTTGAAACTAAATGCTAGAAATTTGTAGAAATCAGGTGTAATTAACCCCAATTTGTAATCTTCAAATGCATCCGTAACCATACCTCCCAAGTTCATTTTGTTAGTTTAAAGCAATGGCAGATACAATTTTATGGTGATTTAGGCATTTCAATCTGTATGCTCTCTTTAGGCAGTGGTTTGAAACCGCATCTACAGTAGAGGAGATGAAAGGAAGAGAGAAACTGAGGTGTAAGGCTTTTTAGATCTGATTGTAAATGCAGATGCAAATGTGATGCCATGTTAGTGAATCATTAAGGCACATTTTGTCTTCTGTACCACTCATTTAGTTTCCATTTGCTTTTAAAAGACACTCAAGTGTTGGTTATGTAGTTATAAACCTTTTCTAAAATCGAATGCTCTAATGTACAATGAGATTCACTGCAGTGAAGTTCTAATAAATGAACGGATCATTTCCAGATCAATGCTACAGGTAAAACATGTCAATAAATAAAAACTTTGTTGGGCCTTGAGGTTTCCTGCGGTGGGTACACATTTGATGAAATGGCTAGTGTGCATATTGCATTACAATACTCACTCAGGGTATTATTAAGTTATACATTTTTTCCTATAATTGACAGAAAATCTACATATGATTGTTGAGCACTTGATAGGTTCAGAAACCCAGGCCATTTCACCTTTGTCCAAGTTGCATGATGGGTAAAACATTGAAGATGAATCAATGTGATGAAAAAATGTAAACTCAGATATTTAACCATGGTGAGGATTTGGCAAACAAAAAACAAAAAAAAGTATGGCAAATTCTTATGTGTAAAAGGTACAATATTAATATGTATGATACAAATGTCAGAGTGAAGTCCCACCATCTTCTCTTGGCTTCAATTCCTCATGATAGCTCTCCCAAATGTAAATGTTGACATAACACACACAGTGCAGCACAACCGATACACAGGCATAGATAACGCTGACCATAATAATCAATTGTCCTCTCATGACACACATCATTCAAATTTGGATCAACCAACGAGTACACTGTTCAAGTGCAAAATAAGTCACAGTTCTAGCTGTTTGACTCAACGTGGTCAACGATTCAGAGCTGTTGTGATCTGTAATGTCTTTGTCTACTAAAAGTACATTCTCCCGATCCCACTAGTCCCTCTTACACTGCCGTCTCCCTGCTGCCCTTTAGATTGGGGGCGGACAACTGCCTGCGCATTCGGGGGGGGGGCTGAAAGCTGGTTTGATGGTTGGGGTGCTCCATTTGAGGGTATTGCTGCTGGTAGCCAGTGAAGCCGGCGTCTACGTAGGGCATGCCGTTGTAGAGACAGGGCTGTTGGTAGGGGTGGGCTGGGGGCGGAGCTGGCGGCTGGTTCTGGTAGTGGCGGGGCTGGTAGAAGGTCTGAGACTGCCTCCTGTTGTCGCCGGCCTGCAGGGACTCCATGGAGCCGGAGGATCTCTGGCGGTGGTTGAAGGAGTTGCTGCGGCCTCGCTCGTAAGCCTGGTGGTGATGGTGGTTGTTGTTGTTGTTCCTGTGGCCCTGTCTATGGCCCTGGCCCATGCCCTGCTCTGAGTCTTTGCTCCGGTGCTGTACTGAGGGACTCGGCAGCGGAGGGCAAACCTGGACAACAGGGGGCGCCATCCTCTCTCTCGGCTCGGGCCCTTCCTCAGCCTGGTCGCCTCCCTCCTCCTCGAGGGCCTCTTTGGGCACCTTCAGCTCAATGACCTGCTGGTCTGTGATGATGATGTGGGTGCCGGGGCTCCAGGAGTTGCGGTGTTTGGGGTTGCTCCGGAAGGGGAAGCGGAGCTTGCGGTCCTCGGGGGGGATGAAGCGGTGGGGGCCGCTCTGCCGGCGGAGCTGCCTGGAGATCTCCTGCTGCTGGAGGTTCTTCAGACGCACCTGCTCCTGACGCATCCAGCGCATGTGACCCCGCCGGAGGGTGGAATCGTCCCCCGACGTCTGCTGCTCGAAGTCCTCCCCTTCGGATCTTTCCGGCATGGGGGGCTTGCCTTCCGGGGGGGTCGGGGTTCTGGCCGCACTGCCCGGGGGGCTGATGCCGGAGGGCTTGTCCAGGCCGTCCGGGGTTATGAGAGGCAGGACCTTCTCCATCTTGACCATCTTGTTCCTGAGGGCGCGGATCTCCACATCCTTCATGTTGTTCTGCTTCTTCACCTCGTGCAGGATGTCCTCCAGCTTGTCGATGTGCACCTTGAGGTCGTCCATGTCGGCGACCCCGCCCCCCCGGGTCCCGTTGGCGGCGGCCACGTCTTCGATGCGCTCGTCGCCCACGCCGACCGTGTCCCAGACGTCCCGCGCCACCGCCCGCCACGAGTCCCGTTCGTTGGGGTCCTTCTTGCTGTAGCTCTCGCAGAGCTCCTTCATCTTGACGATGGCCAGCGCTTCGATCTCCTGCCGCGTGTGGCGGAAGTCGTTGAGCGCCACCTCGTAGCAGATCTCCTTCACCGCCTGGATCTTCAGGTCGGAGATGGTGACCCACTTGGAGTCTTTGGTGATGCGGCGGCGCTGGGGGATCTGATACATTTTGATTAGCTCGCGTCTCTTCCCGCTGCTGGGCAGGCCGCACTTTTTGACTATGGTTTGCATCTTGCTGGGAGGCAGCTTCTCCCTCAAGGAAGTGATCAGTCTCCAACTCTCCTCACAAGACCGCTTATCTGAGTCATCACCACTATCAGAGTCTCCGTCCTTGAGAAAACAAAACAGGGAACAAACCAAAGAGGTTCCCAACAAAATGGAGAAATTAAAATGGGAAATCAAAAGAGGAAGGATGGCTTTTTTAAAAGAATGGATACAGGTATGAATATGCAACATGGGAACTGCTATTGACACTGGTTATCAACAATTTGGGTATAGGTCAAATTGAATGACAGTGTAGAAGACATATCTACTGTAATGTTTCTTTCATATTTCTTTTCTGAGAGCATAGCATGGTACATACATCTTTATTCTATGTGATGTATGATAATTTGGGGACATGCAATCCTCATTCTCAGAAGAATCCAGGATGACGTCATTCATTGAATCTTTGGACAAAGCAGCTTAAATGAAAATCTGATACTGACAGTGGCTTTCATTGACTTTTGTTTCATTTGAGGTTTTCTGATACTGGCATGTACATAAGGTGTATGAATGAATTCAAAAGAACCTTGTAAAAGTAGTAGTGCAAATGTATTTGAGTTCCAATGTTTTACAAAGCTCAATATAAGTTTCAGTGTTCAGGAACACTCCTTGAAGATGGTTACAACGTTTCATAATTCAAAACGGGGAAATTGTGTAGATTGGTATTGTTCCCAATGTTGCATATTGATATTAAAAAGATAAAGCATGGCTATCATGATTAGAAACAAAATATCAACAGAAAGGCGGACAGCTGTTCCTCTATAGGTGTTTCTGAAATATATCCAGATTTTCCTCTTCATAATTGAAAATATTTGGGCACTCGATAGCTGGATCCCCAAAATGCTACAGAGGCATGCAAAAAGGGCAGACGGATTTAGAATCATTTCCCCGTTGAAAGTCCATTTTAGAGTTGCTCTAGTATTAGCAGGGGGTTAGAAGACTGAATTGGTCTTGCAGTTTTATTGGAAAGCGAGTAGATGCGACAGATGACAGGCAGAAGAAAAGTTAAAGTGTTAATCCACTACACGAAAGACGTTAGTTGGAAGAAAATGCAGTTTCTCATTTTGGTAGACAACGTACATTACAGATCACAACCAGTTGGAACAGGTACTTCAAAAAGTACCGAATGGCCGCGTATCTGTGACTGGATGAGGGACGTGAGGTGACTGAACATGTTGTAATGTGTGCAGAGGGAGTCTGTTCTACATTTGTAGTCATAAAACCACCAGAGAATTTAAGCCTTTTGTGATTGACTGATTCCAACCCGAGCAGTGCTAACTCTGTGTTGAGCCATGCATGCCCTCAGAGAGCTACACAGACACAGGCAAGGCTAGCAGAGGTAGCCAGAGAAGTCAATGAGAAACCACATTGTCGCTATCCTTCGAAAAAACTACAGCGGAACTCTTAGTTATCACAATGCATTGGACATTATCAGCAACTGCATTGAAGAGCTGAGAACTCAAGACATAACAAGAGCAAGAAACTAGAGTAGGAATCTAAACCCAGCAAATCAACAGCCGCCGCAACAATGACCAGCTCAACAGCAAATCACTGCAACTTAGTTTGAGACCAGAACTGAATGAGTTAAGAAAACATGCTAAAAAATAAGAATAAACCATGCAAAAGCAGTTCATTATTGACTGGCATTTCGTCCAACCAATCATTCTTTGAGACAATTTCTGGTCAGGAATTTAAAATTAAATGTTATTATATTTAATCTGGTGTCAAATTTAAATTGAGCATTCTGCTGTTTTGCAAGGTTCAGTTCAAATCTAGAAGACACAAGAAAAGTGAAAATAGGGGTTGGGATTCTCTCTGAATCAAATTGCTACTGGAAGGCAGTCAGGAACCAAGGGGTAAATGCTCATCTCTTTCTCAAACAAGATCAAGTAGATTTAAAATGTCCATGCAAGAAAAACAGACATGCGCTAAGGGTAAAAGTGCTTCTCAAACATACACAACAGAAGTGTCTCAAAAGTGTCAGAGCTCAGTGTGAGAAATTAGTGCTAGTCAGACTTCAACAGAGCAAATGGGAAACAACCGCCCGTCAAAAACTACCAAGCTACTCTCATATCTAACCATAGTAAAATCATTCTGGACAACACAATAACAAAAAAACAGTTGCCATTTTTGAGTCCCCCCAAAAACAGAATTAAGCTATTAATGTATTATATAATTGAATGCCCTATCCCATGTCAACCCCTAGCCCTATGCACTTTAAGTTTAAATGAATTGGAAAGGTGAAATTATTATTAAAATAAGCTAGTAGTGTACACATTGGAATAACAAGTGTTCAGGGCTTAGAGGTTGATTAGGGACCATAGGGAGCATTATTCTACATTAGATGAGCACTTACCAGTCTCTGCTGCTCCAGAAGTTGGTCTGCTTCCTCTTTCTCCTTTTTGTACAAGATCTCCATCTCAGTCAGTCTAGAATGATGAATGGAGCACAGTGTGGAGAGTGTGTTGTAAAACCCATAGACAAATACAGAAATCGATCTCACAATAAGAAAGAAACATGTTTTTGGACATTTCACCGTATTGCCATCTGAATGTAGCCTCGTGAGACCATCCTGATTTCGAGAGCTCACATTGTTACTTGCAAATCAGTCTGTAGTCTCTCTATAGAGACAATTTTGAGCCTTATTGGAAAATGATCTCGCCAATCAGCGTTAGTTCTGAGAAATTTGAAATACAAACAGCTACACTGGGTGGGTTTATGACAGCGAGGAGGGGTTGAAGTTAGCGCTGATAATATCTTCTCTGATTTGCCAAGTAGTTTTGAAAGCGCCTGCCCTTTTCCAAACAGTTTCCAACTGAGAGTTCCCAGATGGCTAATCTGGCGTCAGGTTAATCTGAATGTGAGTCAATCTAATTTCAACTATGTTAGGTTATGGTTACTGTCCAGATGATGGGCTGTAGCTTATGTTCAACATCTCAGATCACAGTGGTTTTTCTCTAAAAGAATATCCATACTGCCCAACCAATGCCAACCAACGGCAACCAACACCAACGTTGGATTGGTGTGCCATGTTTGTTGGTGACTGTTGGCGTCGGTTGCATGGATTTTGCAGCTGAATTTTAAACTTCCAACATTCTAACAACAACTGCCAACTTTAGAATGTTAGGTGTCGGGAGTTGGTTGGCGTCGGTTGGAGCCGTGCGCAGGCACCTTTAGATTAACTTGTGGTGTAGCATGTATCGCACGCTGTACCTTTTCTCCATCTCCTGCTTCATGTCGATGCCCTGTTTCTCCAGCAGCTCCCGCTGGGCGAAGGTCCAGTCCACGGGCTCCACGGGGGTCTCTGCCGACGGCGTCTTCTCCCGTTCAGCCCTGGCCTGCTCCGGGTGGTTGAAGCGGAACACGTGGTTCTTACCCATGATGATGCGGTTTCCTGTGCGAAGATGGTTGAAAAGAGAAGGACTGAATTTATATATTAAGCCACAGGAGTTTCAGGAACACCGAATCCCCTTATTGCTTCTATGTAAGGCCTGTTTTAGTTATTGGAAATTATAATGAATGTAATATTCTTGCCAGAAAAAAAGGGACGCATTCTTGAAGAGGATAAAAAAAAAAGGGAAGGGAAGGAATACATACCTGAACGCAGCTGAACAGAAGCCCCGACGCGTTTACCGTTGACATAGGTCTCAGACCCTTCACAGGGCACCAACATGACGACGACTGCAATGGAAAAGCGCAGCATATTTAAATGGGGAACATGACTATGGAATAATTCCTGTCGCCCAATAATACCATGTGAAGGTATACTGCACATTTTGTTGCATCCACCGCACCAGGCCAGACTACAGAGAATGCAGCACTTTGAAAGGAAGTGAAAGGAGCTAAAAGGTAATTTACATCCATGCCACACTGTCATCCTGTTGCATCTGCACACACTACAGAACAGGGATTTACAGCGACGGAGCCAGCATGGCGCCCCTCTCACCGTCTCCGTTGGCGTTCCTCTCGCTGCCGAAGATGCAGTGCTCCTCTTTGATGTGGGCTCCACTCAGAACGATGTCCTGCCGTCTCTCAGTGTCCGCCTGGCCCACCCTGCAAGTGCAACGGAAGCCATTTTAGTGAGACCGAAGACCTCCCTCTGGCTTTATCGCTGGCCATTTTAGTCAAGGAGACAGTCCCCTCCCTGGGGATATAGCTGAGCCCGAAAAAACCCCCCTTGTGACACGAGGCACAACTTCTGAGCCCCCTCTCTCATGTCTTTCATCTTGGATCCTGTCACTCATTCATGTCATTTGTGGGCACCGAGGTAACTAAATACTTTATAGCTATGGTCTAATGAGGGGGAGACGACAGGAGGGGAAATACTTGTACTTTTTATTAGACAATTTAACAGATGATCAAAGCCAAACGACATCCACCTTCCTTTGACTTCACAAGCCCCTCTGGCTGAATATTAAAACACATTTATATTTCAGTAGACTGAGCCCCTTAACAAGGGTGGAACTTCTCTAGCTCTGTCTAGAGTATTCCAGTATTCAGTGTAGGGTTTCGGTCTTCCATTCCAGTTACCTTGTGATTCCATCTTTGATGTAGTACAGCAGACACTCTGACATCAGTGGGTCTTCATTCAGATTCACCAGGTGAGGGGTCTAACGAGACGGAGAGTTGATTTTAAACAATGATACCACCATCACTGACATAATGCGTTATTGGAGTGCCTTTCAGCAGAAATAGAGTGCATTTCTGGTTTTATTTTATCAGCCATATGTTTAATGAAGTCAAAATGGAAACAGTATTTAACACCAATCTTCTAGTCTACACTCTACTAGTCCACTTAGAAAACCTTATTATCTAGACTATTACTAATGTCTAATTTCACAACACTATCCAGTTCCACAAACTGTCCACCAACCTTCTTTGGGGAAAAGACCCCGTTAAAGTCTGTATAGAGATCACATGGCTTCTCTACGAAAAGCTAACCGACAGAGAAGCAGCCGGTGGAAGGAGAGAAAGTGAATGGAGGAGAAATCAAATGAGTGAAATGAGAGAACATGCAAGACAAAAAAAAGGGGAAAAAAAGGTGGTGGGGTTAAAATTCACAGGGGTGGGTCACAGTCAATTTACTGACACACAGTCAGACTTTGTAGAGTCGCTCGCGCCAAGATTTCTAATGCCTTGACCCTCTCTCTCGATCGTGACTGTGACTGACAATAGCTTTTTGACGCAGCTGCTCATCTCAGCGGGGGAGACAGGCGGGGGAGGAGGAGAGGCAGGGGAGCGTGGAGTAGTACCGTTTTTTGTCTTTTTTTATCCTCTATTCATAAATCCCTGTCTGCACTGCAGGAGTCTAGAGAGGAGGAGGAAGGAGCCAAGCACCAAACGTCAACGACGGAAGGTCGGGCCGACCGGGACTTCAGCGTCTGGCCACGTCACAATCACGTCACAATCACGTCACAGTCAGGATACAATGAAAGGTCAAGCACTGCTGGAGAAATCAGTCAATTGATTTCTGGTGACTCACTCATCACTGGGAAGATGCACACGACAACGGCTGACACTATCGACAATAAAACTATAAGGAAAAAGCTGCATCTTTCTATTAATAATGTCTCTACAATGGTAGCAACATCACAAAGGGTCTAATTTGATTCATTCATTCTAATTTCATTTCATTCATCTGGTCATTTGATTCCACAAACCTTCTTAGTAGGAAAACAATCAAATTGCTCGTCAAACAAAGACGTTGGCCTTTCTGGACCGAGCTGAATGTTATAACAGAAGAGGGAGCAGTCAGGAGAGAGGTGGAAAGAAAAAGATAATGGAAATGACATTCCACGAGGGGAAAAAGAGTGATGATGTAGCAGAGGACGGAGGAGAAAACCCTAGAAATACTGAATCTTAAATGTATTTATCTCTATGCATGGTAAAAACGAGTATTGCTTTCATTCAACTCGTTATGTGTGTGTGTGTGTATGTGTGTGTGTGTGTGTACAGTACATTTGCGTGTGTGTACAGTATGTGTGTGTGATATGGAGCTTCCACTTCCGAGGTCAATTTACCTTTTTAGGAGAGAACACTCCCAGAGTTCCTCCATCCTCACGAATAGCCACGCCCATCTCTGCCAGCAGGGCCTCCCTGAAGGAGAGAGCAGAACAGACCCGTCGAAAACAGATATCCACGCTTGGCTAAATGACTGAGATGTCCTCCTTTACAGGAGCATTCTGTCTGCTGTGTTTCAAGGTTGCCACATTGGATTCAACGAAAGGTAAATACATACAGTAGCTTCTGGCTGGCAAACAAACATCACCTGGTATACAACAGAGACTGGGCTGATGTGGTCCAAGAACATGGGGGTCTAATATACACTTTATGCCTCCACCTAGCATGTTTTCAGTCACATGTGTTCGTTCGTTCATTCATTCTTTAGCAGGATTACCCAAAAAATACCAGACCGATTTTCACAAAACTCGGTGGAGGGGTGTAACATGGGCCGAGTTAGAACCCATTACATTTTGGAACGGATCCAAATTACTGGGCGGATCCACAAATTAAAACAAAACTTGCCCATTCACTTTCACTTTTCACAGGTCTTTGTCAATACCGCTTCCACTGATCAATCCTCCAAAAAGCTGAAGTTTACTTATTGTTTTCAGTGGTGTAATGGAAACACGTAAGACTTTGAACACTGGAATCCAGGGTTCGAACCCTGACTGGAACAATTTATTTTTATTTTTAGAATGAGTAGCTTATAGTGCAGTAACATACTGTCTGTAGTAAGTGTAGTGTAAGTGTAGTGCAGTGTTGATGCATAGTAAATAGTGATGGACTAGATGTTGAAAATTATTACATTTAGTATTTAATCATGTTTTTTTTTAAATAATTTAACATCCATGACCATTTACCATGTTTCATGTTCTTTCTTATATGTTATAGTGACAGTTTGTGTTTTTTAATCGTTTGTAAATAAATCTAATTATTATTGAGGGTCTAGTTTCTAGTTGGGTTTGGGATTAAGCTGGTGCAAAGTGATTACGTCACTACTTCACAATACTTCTGTCTGATTTGAATATCTTCTTGGGCATGTGAAGACATCAGTGGATAGTATGATACCTAGGACCTGTGATGAGAGAGACGGACAGGGCACACGCAGACAGTCCCATGGTGATTCTGACCCCATACTGACCTCTCCATGCGGATCGCCTCCGTCTTCCTCAGCTTCTCCTCCCAGGTCTCATTGAGCTCTGCAATGATCTTCTCAGATTCCTGAGAACGTGACAGTATTAGCGACAATTACATCTCGTACATATTCATAGGCAAAACTCTCAAATGTCCATGAAAACAGTGGCGTGGTTTAACACTGTAATGCCGGGGGTTGTGTATCTAAAATTGTTTAAGCATCTTAAATTGTAATGCTAGGTCACCTAGCAATATGCTAGCACCCACATCAGTTTAGCACGGTGGTGACAGTCTGCTCTCACTCCCAGGGTCTCTGAGAGCCAGAGTATCACCACTGAAGTGGAGGATCAAGACACCCAGAACATGGGTACGCTGTGTTTCCTGCTTCTATTGTGCTAATCTCACATTGTTCACAAATGACGTCTCACTTCTGACCATCTGTCAAAGCGTGCAGGAAGTAGGACCACTAAGCTCCTCCCCCAGCCTTTGTAAAGAGTTAACACCCTCACCATCTGTCATTCAAATTCAGGACATTGTGATATTGGTTTGGCTTGTATTAAGTTAGTCATTGTATAATACCAACAATAATGCTTTCTAATGTGACCAAAGTCGGCCTGAATATTTACCTATTTTATGGCCCCCCTAAAAAGCCTTACTTTCACAATAATAAGTGAAAAACAACATTCAAACATGTAAATACTGATGATTTGATATATGAAAATATGATGCTTATGCTTTAATTGATCAAATTCTAACAAAATGTGTATCCAGGATATTTTCTTAAGCTTCATGCTCATTAATGGCCACGCAGACAGTCTATTTTTGTCCAATTTCTTTCCTATCTCCGTCGGCGCCTGACGTCATTGGATGACAGATAGACTGGGCACTACGGTAGCCATGGAAACTGCAGCTCGTAATGGCTGCAAGTTGCCACCTATGTGCTCCCTCGTCAACAGCGTCAGAGGACGGGTGAGCGCGTTTGAGAGACAGCGAAAACCAGAACACACTAATAAGGACTGATAGCATGAAAGGGAGATATTCTGATTGTGACCCCTTTATTCTCTCACAAAATAATCTTACTTGATTTATAAAGCTGAGATTTTACACAAAAAAACATGCTTCCATCTCACAGTGCTTGTTTGGTTTGTTTGTTTTGGCTTATTTGATTTGAACGTTTGAAATACCACCATTTATTCACTGGACACTTCCCTCAGAGAAACTAGTCGGTTTAGTTTGTGAATTCATAGTAGGCCAACTCAATTTCGAAACTGAATCAACAGCACTACCTGCACTATGCGGAACAACTGTGGTTATTTCATGAAAAAGGTGGGACGAAAATAAACCACTGCACGAGAGCTGAGGGGAAAATGTAGGATATGGCTGTGAGATACAGCGCCGTGTCCCTGAACCAGACACTTCCTGTCAGGAGACTGATTGAGAGGCTGCGCTGGCTGGTGTCAGGATACTGTACCTTGAGCCTCTCGATGGCCTCCTCTCCTCCAGGGGTGGACATGATGCGCTCCTGGATGCTGGTGACGGACTGCAGCCCCGCCTGGCTGCATAGCGAGCCAGAGGACGGGGAGGCTGTCAGGGAGCCAATAGGGGCTGTGGAGAAATGGCCAGGCCGTTGGTTCTCTGAGGCTAGCAAGTATCTATGCTTATTGTTGTGTATGTCTTTCAGGTCTGAGCCAACCAGAGGAGAGAGGGGAGGCGGGGGGACAAAATGTAGGAAGGAAGGAACAGAGGAAGAATAAGGAGAAGAGGGAGGGACAGAGATAGACAAAGAGAAGGACAAAGACGAGTGTAAGACACACATTGTAAGTCCAAGGATCACAGCAAAATGGTCAGTTACACAAAGCAGTTTTCACTCTAGGTGGTTCCAAAGTTGATGAACGTTGTTGTACCGTAACATGTACGTGGCCATGGCCATTCTATTCAATTATGGCCAATGAGCAAAAACCACGAAAAAGACCATATTTGAAATCTCACAAAAAGACCTTACTAAAGATCAGAAAAAAAGAATAATCACAAAAACCAACCTCGGGTGAAAACTGCTGACATTGTATGAACTGGGAGAAGGAGAAGGGAGAGAAGAGGAGGCAGCGAGAAGGCCAGGCAGGAGGAGGGAGACAGAGGATGGTGGAGATGGAGACACATGCTGCCAAGGTTCAGCCACTATGAGTGATACTTTAACTTACCCCAAACACACACACACACACACACACACACACACCAGTACATAGCAGTCATTCAGACAGCTTTTCGCTACAAAATGGTGAATCGGGTGGCGAAAGAGTGCTCTCTTAACCACATGGGTTGGGACATCAAAATGATGGAGAAGATTGAGTGGCTACTAATGGAATTTAAATGACTAGAAAACTGGGGACATGAATTTGCTTAAAATTAGCAGAAGTGCAGAAACTTTTTCAGCTTCGATGCTGGTAATTTGTGCAATTTTTTAGTCGAGTCGAGTTTATCATGAGAGTGCATCAAGGTAGGACTCTTTGTCCTTTCAATTTTACGAGAAAATATAATGTAGCAGCCAAATGTCTCTTGATGCATATCAAGAACTCCCAAACAGATAATGAAGATGGACTTCCACTCTTTTGAATACCTGGCAGCGTACAGTATGAAAGGGTTTACAAACTGTGTAGAACAAGAGGAAGAACAGGAATGAGGAAAAGAATGGAGTTTGGGGGACACTGCTAACATAAACACTATCGACCAAAAAAAGACACTCAAATCTAGCAAAACGGTCTACTTGTCTAGATCCATAGATATCCAGTAGTAGGCTACCTCTAGACTGGCTACTAATAAATGTGAGAACATGCACCTTTTTGCCTGTTGCTCAAAGCTTCCCTCTGACAAGGTAGCTGCAATCTAAAGTCTTGAACATTGTCACCTGCAATCGATGATGAATAAAAGAAAAACACCACAAGCTGCATTGGCAAGAAGAGAAGAGAGGTTTACGAAGGTGGGTTAAGGACCCAGATGGTAAGTAATGATGTGGGTATGGGGAAAAAGACAAACACGGTAGATGGCATTAGGGCAGGGGTCAGCAACCTTTACTATCAAAAGAGACATTTTTGGCCCAAAAATAAATACAAAATCTGACTGGAGCCGTGAAACATATTTGAGCCTTACTGTATAATGAAGGCAATGTTTTCCCTAGATTTGTCTTCAGGCTTGGTGGTAAGCACCCGGGAGGGACACATTAATGGGGCCTGGGGGTCCGCCCCAAGGACATTTTGAGTGTCAAATGTGTAATTTCCTGCATTCTGGTGAATTTTTATGCACCAATTTGTGGATTTGCATGTCTGTTGCTATCTAGAGACAATTTATTTTAGTAATAAATACGTGTATTTAATAGTAATACATTTATTTGTTATTCATTTCCATATAATTTTTGTCAAAGCTGTAGGGAGCCACTGGAGGGGGTTCTGGAGCTGCAGGTTGCAGATCCCTGCATTAGGGGTTAATACTTACTGTATTATCTTACTGATATTAGGATTTGAGGCCTGCAAATGTTTCTACCTTACCCCATCATTCTATTAAATCAAACTAATGCAAAGCAAAGCATGCTAAGCTAGTGGCATGCCAACCCTTTCCAAATCAGCACGCCTTATAACTCTGACATCTCTGGGTTTCCTTATGTTAACTTTGGCCTTTTTAGCGTTCACATGCAAAGCTGCTTTAAGAGGGGAGCTGAGCAGAAGCGAGGGTTAGCTATCTGGGGCAATAAGGGGAGGGGAGCGATAGACGATGCAAGAGTCACACCACACAAATACACACATTTGCTTCCACTTCCTGGGCAATCATCCCCCATTGAGTCAACTGAGAGGAAGCAGGAGAAGATGAGAAGGGTCAGAGGTCAGACAAGCAGAAGGAGTTGACTGGAAGGAAAAGGTTACAGACATTTCTTATGGAGCTGAATGACAAGTTGATGAGGATGAGATGAACTGACTTCATTTAGTGCCAGGTCATTAGATAGAAGCATTAGTTAGGTGGGTTATTCGTTAATTCATGCATTAAGTTACTAGTGGGATGATTAGTTACGCCTTCATTTCACTTAATTAGCGCTATCCATCTATGTGCTAATGAGGTATTTAGAAGTAAAAAAAAATTATATTAAAATTCCATTCAGGATATTTCAACAAAAGTATGGCTTTGTGTGGGTCTTTATTTGAAAAGATCAACAAATGAAATATGTGTATAGTGTGAGATTATACTCTACAATAGAGATATACTCTACATACAGTATAGAATAAAATTAATCTAAATGTCATGGCAAGTCAAACACGATATGATGCACAGTAAAACTACATGACATGGCATTTGGCGTGTCAAAATGGAACATAGTATGCACACAGAGATGGATGAGAGAACGAGAGAAGTGAGAGGAGAGCAAGGAAGACAGGTGATGTTGCCAGCTTGTGGTGGGAACTTAGGAGAAGAAGTAGCCTATAATGTTCACCATGTGGCGTCCGTGACCGCAAGTGGCGCTGTGACGCGCTGACTTACTGTCCAGGATGTCGCCCAGCCCCTGGGCGCGGAGCAGCTCCTTCAGTCGCGTCACCTCGTCCTTCAGGTCTCGTACCAGCTTGTTGTTGGGGTCCTCGTTGATGACAGCGTTACACTTGATGTTTTTAGCCCGGTCAGCATATCTGCAGCGGGTCGAGAGGAGCAAGTTTGGTCAAATTTGCATGGGATAAGATTGATAACATTGAGTAATGCATCGATCAGACAGCGGAAATCGCTTAGAAAAGAGAAAAGCTACCAAAAATACTGACCGGAGCGTGCTGAGGGTTTCGTCATAGTTGATGTCGGCCGGACTGAGGGCAGCCACCATGGCTGTTCTGGAGTTTCCACCTGAGAACCCAGATCAGCGGAGGGTCATTCCCGTGAATCGTACCAAGGTCACTCCCCTCTGACAGGATGCCACAGCGGATCCATACTGAGATAAACCAAGCTGAAATGGCCTCCAGTTATAGCTTTCCGATAAGAATCTACTCGCTGAACCAAAAAAGACAATCTTGAACCTAAATAGCTGTGAGTTAGCAAACAGACGACACGGCTACTACGCTAGATATACCACACAGTCTTCTCTTTGACTGAACCGATGTATTGGAATGTGCTAGCATGTGTGTACAGTATGGCGATACGGTTTCAGATAGCACAGGGGAGACGTACACAACTCAGCCCTGTGAGGCTGAATCTAGAAGTGGCGGGGTCTACTTGTCTAGTGACTTAGATCTACAGTTTGCTGACGCTCCATTTCCTAGAGATGCTTTCATCTCTACCGTCAGCTGGGCATATGTCGGTCGCTAAAAGCGTTTACATACTGTGACTGTAATGTACAGTATGGAAACGCTTTTAGCGACCGACATATGCCCAGCTGACGGTGATGGTGACAGTGATGCCCAGCTCACTAATACGTTTCTCATACAGGCTCAGTATATTAATTTCTGATTCATATTTCTTCTTACCGAGGTTCTCCCTGAGCAACCAGGTCAGAACAGAATCTCTGTACGGGATGAAGTCAGACTTCTTCTTCTTCTTGCTCTGTGGCAAACAGAAAGCAGATGTCTGAATGTGACGTGTCATATCTCACCGGACGGCCATTGCGATAATGCAGGGAATGAGGAATGGAACGATGGAATAAATAGGACGGCTCTGGCTAAACTAAAACACTAATACTTCACATGTAGTTGAGTAATCGTCGAGGAAATGAATTGGAAGTGATTTTAAAATCTTCAGGGGGACGATTTCCTCTCTTGAATATTTTATTCGTCCATTCAAAAACCTTTCAGAGACAATAGTGTGGTGGTGAAGGTGAAAGTGCTGTCAAATTTGCACTCATGAAAAGTCATGAACTTTCCAACTCTGCCTGTTCAGTGTGATTAAGATTAAGTTTAATGGTTGAGCTGACAAAGTGTTTACCTTGCTGGTAGAGTAATCCTGGATAGGCAAGCATTACCAGGAGGAGAGAGATAGAGAACAGAACAGAAGGGCAGACAAGGTTACAGCATGCCTTGCTATGAACATTCATTCCCTGAGAGGAGAGGGAGAGATGGAAGGGGACAGAGATAAGTACGGACTACGAGGGAGAAGAGAGAGAGGGGGAGAGAGAGAGTGGGAGAGAGAGAAGATGAAGGGAAGAGAGAGAAATAGGAAGCAAAGCGAAATCAGCACTCACCACCTCAGCCAAGGCAGAGATGACCTTCCCTAACGTGGTCAGAGATTTGTTGATGTTCGCTCCCTCCTGCAACCAAAATGGGAGAAAAAAAAGGTCAAAACGTATAGGTTAAAAAGTACAGGTCCATTCAGGTCAACAACGTCCAGCTGAAGAGTACGGTTCAGCCTTTGTTGACCGCAGCATTGTACCACTGTACCTTTAGCCTGGTGCCCTTGGCTCCCGTGGAATCAGCTCGCTCGCTGCCCGCTAAGTCCACCAGACTGATTTTGCTGACCTGAGGCAAAGTAGGGGAGAACACATTAGAGGGAGACGCAGCCAGTGGACTTTGGTTCGAGAAACTGATTCTTGAGTTTCGAGCTAGCGTTTCAAGCTCGCATTTTCTTTTGAATTTGAATAAGAATAAAGAGTTCATATTTCGCGTACTAAAGCATCGCAGCGTTATGGAACACCCAAACAGAACTGCTCAATTCTCAACAATTGGAACAAAATGTCAACTATTCTCGAGTGAAATGAGGAGCAAGTCTACAGTAAGGTCTGATCTATTATCCTAATACAATAGCCATTGTGAGTACAATAACAGTGTCCTTTCTGTCGCCAGAAATACAGGAAATGTGGGAGGTTGAAGCCCAGGAAAGAAAAGGTCCTTTTCTTCCCACAGACCACCATGGTTTGGACGACCAAGGCTACAAGACGGCCTAACTCAAAGCAGTGGATCCAGAATAGGCTTTGTGTAACGTTCAAGACCACCAAAAATAAAGCTATTTCAACAGGACATAGTTAGGGATCAATGTATGATTAACCAAGCAGGACTTTCATGCTGGAATATAGAATTCTGGATGTTGTCCAAGACGGCGTTTTCACACACCTTTTCCGTGCAGAGGTCTGTGTCACTGTCGTGTCTCTTCTGGGTGAAGACGATGGTGAAGACGGCGTGGGACCTGCTGCTGGTCTCGTTCATGTTGGTGGCGGCAACCGTCCTATGAGAAGACACGCAGATAAACGTGATGATGTTAGCCGCATTGAAATTGAACAATAGCCTTTTTTCACTCTAGGTTGACATTGACAAAGGGAATACCTATTGGTATAAACCAATCTTTTCTTTCTACGGGAATAGCATGATTCTTTAGCATATTTCCAACAGGACATGATATGAAATAGTAAACAGCCACAACATGACCCGCTTAGACGTATCACTCATAGTACAGAATGAGGTGTGTAGACAGGAGAGTTCTATCCCTGACTGACATTTCTATAGCCCGAAGGCTTAGATGCTGTTGACATGGAGCTCAAATGGCATTAACTCAATAGCAGGAAAGCTAGGCAACGCTGGGCAAGACCTCGCACATAAACAGTCAGGCATACAGCGTGCTCAGTAGGATATACACTGGGGGATTGACATGCCACGTTCTAGAAATAAGCTCTCTGAGTCAGCATTGGAAGATTAAGGCAGGGCTCACTCCTCCCCAAGGGACTGTGTATTCTCATGACACACACATACACACACGCACAAATCCTGAAGGGAAATACTCTCCACTTGTGAGCTGAATTGAACATAAGTCATGCTGCCTTAAGAACAAACAAGCACTACTCAGTGTTGAGTTACAACCACCTCATCTTAAAACCAGGGCATGACTTATCAGACAACCAACGCAACGTTACGGTTTTTGTACAAAGTTCAAAAGTTTGCCCCCTCAAAACACAGCTCTAGAACACCCTTGACCCGGACAACCTTCGTCCAAACACCCCCCCCCTTCCCTCCCTTTCGACGGCTGGGTCCTTCCCAGGGCTGACCTGGCCTTGTTGCCAGCGTCCATGAGGTCGGCGATGTCTGTGTAATTAGTGACGGCCAGCTTGGACAGGTCCTCCACGTAGGGCCCCAGCAGGGGGTGCTCTCGCACACGCAGGTTCCCTTTGTTCTTGGGGTTGAGTAGGTCCCGCACCCTCTCGCAGTAGATCTCCATGTAGCTGACCTAGAAACCATCACAGCAGGGAGTCTGAGCATCAGTACAGGAGTCCCAGAGCTACTCCGCTAAGAACTTCTCCAAACATCAGCAACATCAGGAGACAAAAACGGAGATAGTAACATTACTATAGCTATAACAGTAGCTTTGCGCTGTCCTGTCTTGTCCTTGCACCCTGTCTGTTGTCTGTTCATTAGTGTTGTGCACTAACAGTCCAGAGCAAATTCCTAGTATATGTGTGAATAACTACCCGACAAATATAAATCAGATTCTGTAGCTTTTTGTGTTTCGAAATGGTAACTCTGTATTTCAAACTAATACGGGTTGCTATTGAAAAAGTAGGACTTCATAGAAACTGAAGAGCACCATTGTATGATTACACAATATGAACAAACAGCCTTTGATAAAAGAACAAAAACATAAAAATAAAAAAAACTTCTATCACTCCGTGTTCCAACAGAGACTTTAATTTGCTTCAGCTCTGAGTCAACACGGGCTTGAGCTAATATATTCTGCCAGCACAATGTTGCTAGGGAAACCCTAAAGCTTTGAGACTGCTGCCTGATCTGAGTTTGACTGGGAACTGATCGTTTCACAGGGCATTCTGGGTCGCTGCGGGCGAAGGTTAGGGATGGCTCATGGGCGAGAGGAGCTGAGGGTTCGCGGGTGGGACGCGCCGCGGGGATTCATACCCCTCCGAACCGTGTGGGACTTACCTCCACCGAGTAGGAGAGATCCTCTTTGTTGTTGTCATTGAATTTCTCAAAGAGATCTTCACACAGCTGAGCAGCAAACAGAGAGAAATGTGTTTTTGTCAATGAGAATGATAAGAAAGAGACAGAGAGAAAGAAAAAAGAGATGCTGATCGATAACACATATAACCCAATTACTACCTGCCAGGTAACCAGCTCATTAATTCGGTATGGTGACTTGACGAATGGCAGTGATACGTTACACATGGCTATTGAGAACAACTGATTGATAGAAATGTAAATAAACACGTTGTTGGAGGCCATACATACCAGGGGGATGATTCCTTCTTGTCCTTCCTCCTGCCTGCCCATCATAGTATAGGACTTGCCAGCTCCTGTCTGGCCATAGGCGAAGATGCAGACGTTGTAGCCCTCAAAGGCGTGCTGCAGCATCTCCTTGCCAATGTCATTGAACACAAGGGTCTGTGAGGCGAAGCTGGGGTCTTCTGGCTGTGGGAGGAAAGAACAACAACTTAAAACACATCCTATGTTTATTCACAACACATATACTGTACCATGCATGGATTGTTTCAGTTAGACGGTATGCAGTTTAGGTTCGGAAAAAAACAACAACTGCATGTTGGCGGACATTTTGGGAAAATGCCAGAAAATGTACACGCTCACCGTAGTGTGTGACCAGTAGGAGTAGTCGAAGCTGAAGTTCTTTGCTGGTTCCTTTGGGTTCTTGGGGTTGAGGATAGCTGTTAAGGGAGAGGACAAACACATTAGGGAAAGTGAAAGGCGGCGATAATGGTAATTTCCACTTTCTCGCGTTAATATGAATCCCAACAGGGCATACTCTACATCTAGGCTACTTCATAACGCTTGGCAATACCCTTTCTTATTTTGCAACGGTTGAGAAAGCACACAGTTCCTCTGTTCATGACTCAGAGCAGATCATAGTTATAGCTATATATTTTGAGTAAAAAAGACAAATCTGAAAACCCTCATGGGATTCTGAGACATTTTTGTTTTTCCATAACTGAAACTGATGTGACAGTGACTGAATGTGCTATATGTGTGTCAAAATCACGGATGGCCGGCGCTTGTTGAGAATTCCCCACCACTTCTATAAAACCAAGAGGAAGCTAGGAAGGAATTTGGAAAGCTGCCGATGTAACGCATACTACAGAGCGGCTCAGCTGTTGTGTCAATGCAAATGGCATGACAATGATGACACAACATTTCTCCTTTGCCCCGGCTGGCCCCGCCCACTCTCCCTTTGGCCACACAGACATTTCTTAATGAACAGGAATGTGCAGCCATTCCCGGTATGCAATGCCTCCCAACCATGCTTGCTTGTCCCACCAGTACAGATGTCCCAGCTTTCCACACAAACAGAAAGCTAAGCCTTTGCGGTTGCGTGGGGAGGGGGAGGGGGATGGGGGGGGTGCGGGGAGCGGGGGGCACGAGGACCCAGAGGAATGCACTGTGGGATATTTCCAGATATTAGCGCCCCAGTTGCGGCTGAGCTGCCCTGCTTGTGTCCAGGCCCATCCGCAGGAGTGGCTGAGTCTGGTCAGACAAAACACACGCCACCACCATCAGAAGAGAGGAGGGGAGGGGAGGAGGATAGAGGAGAGGGGAGGAGAGGGGGAGGAGAGAGGAGGGGAGGAGGATAGAGGAGAGGGGAGTGGAGGAGAGAGGAGAGGGGAGGGGAGGAGAGGGGGAGGAGAGAGGAGAGGAGAGGAGAGGGGAGGGGGAGGAGAGGAGATGAGAGGGAAGGAGAGGGGAGGGGAGGAGGGGAAAGGAGAGGGGCGGGGTAGGAGAGGAGAGAGGGAGGAAAGGGAGAGGAGAGGTGAGGGGGAAGAGAGGAGAGAGAGAGGAGAGGAGGAGAGGGGAAGGGGAGGTGAAGATGGGGAGGGAGGGGCAAATGGAAAAAAGGGATGGACTGACTGACTGACTGACTGACTGAAGTAGCTGGTGTGCCGTGGCCTAGCAACGCTCCAAACAGACCGGCAACAGCAATCACACAGCAGACCGGGGAAAAACCCGTCTGGCTATATTTAATGAAGGATTTGATCATGGCAATAACATCTCCGCAGTCAATTACGCTCTCCTGTTTCTCCATCAAGTTCTATAATCTGTAGCACACAACAGCAACGAGCCGCTGTGGCTGGAAATTACAGCATTGTCAACAGCCTAATTACAGCCAGGTCTGGCTGCTTCAACTGAGGGTGCTTGAGTGGCCTCTGCACTGAGATATCTCCTGCAGAGTGTGTGTATATGTGTGTGTGTGTGTACGTGTTCAGTGTGTGTGTGTGTGCAGAAGGCCTCGGCGCGCTGATCAATAATGCAGTGGGTGTGGAGGAGGGAGGGGGATTGCGTATCGCTCTCTCTCTCCCCTCCGCCGGTCACATGCTGGCGGAGAGGCACGGCGCGTGCCCAGGAACCAGCAGGCGAGCCCCTCGGAACGGGCGCCCTCGGTCCTACGGTCCCCGGTTTCTCTGCCCGGGTATACGGCCGTTCTGTCCGGTCGACGGCGGCGGCGGCTTCCTTTTTGGGTACGGGAGAGAAAGAGAGAGCTGGGGGGGGGGGGGGGGGGGGGGGGCTATATAAAGCCCCGTCTCACCTCTTGACCTGAGTCCAAAGGAGAAACCGGAGCCCAGCGGAGGGAGATATGCGCGGGGATTTACGTTACAGACGCCCTTATTCCTTTCCTGGAACAATCCCGGGTGTCCAGGGGGGGCGGTTAGTTACCGCCTAAGCTCTGTTCCGATGACACACAGCCGGACAGCTCAGCGGTCAAAACAGGCAGATGATGATGATGATGATGATGATGTGGGGGCTGGGCAGGTCCCCCCAGCGCTAGGTTAGGGTATAGGGGGGAGGGGCTGGGAAAGTACCATGACTAGGCTAGGTAGCTAACCGCTAGCCACGCCGACACATGTCTGTCCAGTCAGCCGGAGCCTTAACGGGTTGAAGGAGGTTACGCCCCAGCGACACGCGAGGTCATGCCGGGTCACGGGGTCGTCACGGTGGGCCTGCCACCTGCCCCGGCTCGTCACTTCTGAGCCGGAGCCCGCGGTCAACCGGCGGCCGAGCGCATCGGGGGAGACGTACAGCCGTCACGACTCGGGAGAATCGTGGTTTTTCTGTTGCCGTGGCGCCAGAGAGGGGCGGAGGACAGGACACGATCCCTCCTCTCTACGCGGGGGTGATTCATGCCCACACCGCTGCCCGCGTCCTGGCTCTCAGAACAGATAGCTCCCTCCTTATCCATCTAGCCCCAGACATGCGTCACGCTAATAGGAGACGTACGACAAGATGAAACCGTGGAGGGAGAGAGGGCCCGAGTGCAGATATAAGTGGGACGACTGACTGACTGACTGACTGACTGACTGACTGACTTACTTACTTGACTCTTTCAGGCTCTCAGAAAGAGATAGGGGATGGTAGATTTAGACAGTGTGCGTGCGTGCGTGCGTGCGTGTACCCATCCTGTGCTTGCCTTTGAAACAAAGGACATTGCATTTCTAATACACAGGCTAGAGCCTCTGAAAATACATGTATACTGTATCGCTGAAAACTCCCCGTCAAGTCTCATCTATAAAACAGAGTGGTTATGTCGAGACGTGAAGCACTTTGACCTGAATTTCCTCTATCAGCGGAGCCAGGGTAGATTAAACAGGGGGCACTCTGACTGTGTCGCAGAACGCTCCATGTAATACTGCATGACTCATCTACTCACTGCCCAGCGGTCTCAACAAATTATCAGTCACTCTGTTCACGTGTGTGTGTGTGTGTGTGTGTGTGTGTGTGTGTGTGTGTGTGCCTGCGTGGAGACATGGATGCACAATGTGTTTTAATTAACTTCCATCCCCAGAACACGAGCAGAAAAGACGGGATATCAAGAACGCCTCACGGACGCATCATAACATCGATTCTGGATCTGGCGTTTCTTTCTGGTTTCCGTTTCTAGCGATGTACCACACTGATAAAAAAAAAAAACACACATTAAAAATGTCAGCCACGTCCTTCTCCCCTAATGAACAGCGTCATCACTCTGCCCCGCTCGTCCATAGCAACAGGTGTGGGCCCGGACTGCGGTTGCTATGACGACGGCTGACACGGCACCGGAGGGAGGAAGCCACGCGCGCTGGCGTTCGTGTTGTCCCCTCCCACCCAACATTCCCTCGACGTGGCCTCTCACCGGGAACGATTATGAGGGGGTAAATCCAATTTTATGAACAATTATAAAACAATTATAGCTGAAACTGTGTATGTTCAGGATCCAAAGCCTTTAAACTCCGCTAATCAGGCAAAGGGCAGTGAAAGTGTGAGGATTTGTAAGACATTAAGCTACTTAACTTGACAGAAAGAAGAAAAGAAAAAAAACTGAGGCAACTTAACTTAAATTAGTTTTTAACGTTTGCTAAGCTGGTTTTAAAAAAACATTTACTGTAGCAATCATAACAACCAAAGGTAATCAACAAGTAGTCATTTTCCACAGTGGCATATGGAGGGAACTCATCAGCGCCAGGTATTTTTTCATCTTACTCCGTTAAAAAACTTGACCCAGATGCTAGTTGCTGTTCAGCATCCTGAATAATGAGGAGGCCTGGGTAATGGAGGGTGTCACATGTTTATTCTTCCCCAAAGTCACAGTGGGGATCTGGATTAGTTCCTCTTCCTGAACCTACATGAGGCTTGATGTGATGCTGGGGCTCCTCAGGAGCTCTCCATTTAAAGAGGGTAGGGAGGGTGCGACATCGCGCTTCCGTCCAATGAACAACCGTCAGCTGGGTGTTGCCGGCGGCCATTTTGTGACGGGATGCTTAATGCACAGTGGGGCTTCAGTGGAAAACGCAGCCATCCCCGGTAATTGGCCTGTAGGTGGTCTTTGAGCTCCAGATGGTGACTAAAAGCCAGCCCCCCATTCACCTGATCTTCTGCTGAACACCAGATGAGACTGCCCTAAAATGGCTGCATGTGTCTGCCCCTCTCCTCCTGTGACCCTCCAAGGACCTGCTGGCTGTTAGACTGAGACGATCAATACCCCCTGATGGAAGCGCCGCATGGCATTACAGAGAAGGGAGAAATTAAATACAATAAATAGATGCATATTTAACCGAAACAAAGCCAAACTAACAACTACACTGTTTCAAGGACCCCTGCATTCGTTGAAATAACCATGCAGAGAAGTTATTACCGTGTGCGTTTTTCTTCAAGGCCAATGAATTTTAATAGCTTCCCTGGGGGTCTGTGTGCATATGCGCTGGGCGGCGGAGTGATGCAACACTTCACATTCCCTGAATATGTTATTTATGTGAAATCCAGTTCAACAACACACCTGTGTCACTCTGTTTACACATGGTAGACGAAGCGAAACGGGAGCTGACTGGTGGTCGACGCGGAGCCTGGGAAAGAGTAATAGGTCCCTGCATGTTAAGGAGGGAACGAGGAAGTGGACACGCAGCAGACTCGTTCTCAGTCCGCTGCGCCGAGGCTGCTGGGGAGGATCGGTCGGGCCGTCGGGGCCGTGGCACAGGTGGTAGGGTTCTCGCTGGCAGCGGCCCAACGCCACGGGCTAAAACAAGCGTCTGACCACTCCCGCTGCTGTACTGTACGCTCTCGACAAACAGCTGAACGCGTCGCAGCCAAAGCACAACAACCCAAAACAGAAACTGTACCACGGGATCAGTTTCAGACCCTTGGATACAGTACAAACAGTGCATGCTAGTGCTCTTTTCTTCTATTTAGTTTGATTAGTTTTTACTGCTTCTGCTATTATTACCCTTTCTTCTATTTAAGCTTTAACATTTTAAGCTTTAAAAGTCCTTTAAAACCTTCATAGTCTTCCATTCCAGAGAACAACCCCAGAGTTTCTAGGCATTTTGGATTTACAGTAGGCTGTGGCCAAGAGTTTGTCTAACCTTGAGATCTGTAATCGAACCAATATCGTATTCTTTGACCCTTCGAGTCAGACCACAAACACAAAAGAGAGAGCCAAACATCCGGGCCTACGGCAAATTTAATCCGTTCATGTTGTTACGATGGAACGATAGTGTTTTAAATTCATTACGCGAGTCATTACTTCAGAGTAATTATTGCAACTCTGAGGGGGGGGGGGGGGGGGGGGTGGCACAGAACTCCCGCTGACGAATTCTCCTCAGGAGGCCGTTCCCATCGCTTTCCCTTTGACCGCGGGAGAGGAGAGCGCAAAAACACAGGAAGACCCCAGAACAATGCAGTGAATACAGGGTGGCCGTCCACCACAGAGCCTGCGCCACACATTAGGTCATCTGTTATGACAAGCCTTTATGCGCTCCGTTCCCCACAACGTAGACAATGACCCTTTTCACGCAGCCTTATTACGATTCCCTAGTTATGATTACTTCACTTTTATATTAAAGAAAAGAGAGAAAAAAAGGGAAACTTTGTATGATGAGGCCATTCTGAGTTTGGGAGTGACTCACTCCAGTCAGCGCTTTTCTCAACCCAGCATCCTGAGTTAGCGTAGCCTGAACTAACAAGGAGATAACGGACGAGGCAGCTTATGGATCATAAAGGCGATCTTATCTTTCCTGTGGCAACGTGAAATCATCCATGGATGAAAGGCCCTAAATAAATACAGCCACCCAAAAGGACGCATAAAAGCATTAGTCTATGTGCTACCGTGGTGTCTGAAAGAAATGGATGTCCTCCTTTAAGCATGAAATACAATTTCAAAACCAAATACATTGTGATAAAATGGAGTGGGGAAAAAAAAGCACTTCTGTGAAAAAAAAAGCTTGTGGTTGAGGCGCAGGCCTGGGTGGATGTGAGGGTCAGTGGGGTTGTCTGTCCGTCTGTCTGTGTGTCTGTCTGTCTGTCTGTCTGTCTGTCTAGCTAGAAACCACTGGGGAAAGGTGGCGTCCCAGGCCTAGGCCAGCTGCTGGAGCCATGAGTGCTTTCTATTTATACAGCAGCAGATGGCAGCTGGTGACCCGCATGCCGAAATCCTGTCGGTGACAGGAAGGACCGGGCAGATTTCAGCCTCCCCGACCTTTCCGCCGCGCTCCGCCGCTCTCTCCCGGCAAACACTTGACCGGCGCTTCCGTCTCGTCCCACGGACAGCGAGCTTGCAGGCCTCCGATTGGCCTCTGATATCAGCTGCTTGCGCAGACCGGCTGAGGCCCGGGCGACAGAGGCTATAGAGAGGCTTCTAGAAGCCACCAGACAGAACATGCCGAGCCAGCAAGGTTCTATTCACAAGCTCTATACAGGACCACAATAAAGGGCGGTACACTAGCCTTGCAGCTCAGGTATTGACAGGGATTGTGGAATTCACCAACTCACCACAATCAGATTGAAACACAATCAGTGTAAAAGAAAAGCTGACGTGGTGAGATATAGACCGACAGCCATACTGTATCACTTTCTCAACCACTAAAATTGCCTATGTATATATTTTGCTGATGTGAACTGTGAATTCTGGGCATGTAGGCCAACTTATACAGAGTGTATCTGCCATTCGCACCTTGGCATGACATTCAGGTGATGTTACAGGATCCGCGTGTAGGAAGTATCAGCTGCCTTCACAGCTCTGAGAGGCACACATTCCCACGGGGGAGGTCAAGCAGGATGTCCCGCCCCCCCCCTCCTCCTCTCCTGCAGGTGCCCCCTCAAAAGACAGAGCTCCCCCCAAGCTCTTCCTGAGTGTGGGCCTGGAGCACACTACTAACACCCTTACCGGGCTCAGGAGACTCTCTGCTATGCTCCGCCCTAAATACAACACTATTCAAATTCCCTGGAGTCAAGCCCTATATGAAGGCTTGTCCAGATCCACAAACATCACCAAAAGCTCTGATTTCTGACAAAGGTGTGACTGAAAGTGGAGGAACAGTGAAGGAAACATAGAACATATGTCTTTATTAGTAAATGAATCTAAACTGCTTATCTACTGTGTTTTATTAGCTAGCGGTGCTCAATCTGAACTGGATGAACTATGACAAGGGATAGGTGGTCGACTTACCAGCCAAGACATAGTGCACCTCTTCTAAAGCTAACACCGCTTTAAAATGAGCTGCTTGCTTGTCCTAGAAAGCTTTCCAGATATCAAGCCAACACGAGTTAAAACTGTCTATCAACGCTGTCCAAGGCTGAAGCAAGAGCTCTCATTCCAGATATGAATTTGGACAGGGGCCATTGGGGATATACAGTACTGTTGGATTTGCAGTAAATAGTAAATTATACTCTCCATGTTTACTGTAGTAAAAGCTTGACTGGAAACACATTGCTTAGTTTGGCGAAATCCTTTTACAGGATCAGGAAATTGACTTCATTTCAAAGCCATGATTATCTTTGTTACCACAGCCCACGCAGAAACACAAGAATGTATGGGAACGTCTGAACAATGAACATCCTTGTGGCTGTTGAATGGAGACAAATGCCAATGTGAGGTCTTATACGATAAAAGGCCTTAGGGTTCAGTTGTTTAAACACAATCCTTTGAGCCTTTACTCTGTATGCTCATATGGTATATCCCACAATGCATCCCAGTGGGTAGCAATACAGACCAGGTCTACATAGACACAAGGGAGATACAGTGTCTGGCATTCACTTCTCACAATAGACGTCCATTCTACGGAGGAGTGACCTGGTTTTCCTCAGCTAGCTAGCCCCCACGGGGGAAATATCAGTCTCAAGTGCTTTTACGTTATGTAAGCAAGATACAAAGAATGGTTTCCCACAGGACGAGATGAACGCTTGAATACGGGCTGAAATGTGAAAGTTCAAGGAACAGCGTCACTCTCTGCAACAGGAAACACAAACATGTCAGATGACTAATACCTCTATCTAGCATCTCTCCTTGTGACAGACGGAAATGGCAACCCCAGTGTGTGTGTGTGTGTGTGTGTGTGTGTGTGTGTGTGTGTGTGTGTGTGTGTGTGTGTGTGTGTCTGTGCGCCTGCAATCTCAATTAGCTGGAGGATATTAGCACAGCTGAGCAGCATGAGACGGCGCTATTTTGGACGGATGAGATTCCAGGGAGTGAGCTGGTGGGATGAGGATCTTCCACTTATTAATTAAGGATTCAGAATGAATATACTTCTCCCTCCCTCCCTTCTCTCCTTCCCTCCCTCCCTCCCTCCTTCCCTGTCTCTGTACTCTTCTCATGAATAATACAAGATGGCCGTGGTCCCCCCCGCTAGCCGGCCGTGCTCGGCCTGCAAAGTTCTCCAGCCAGCCTCCACATTCAAAGGAAGGAACAAGGTCTGGAATGAGAACCGTGCGCGTCTGAGCTCTGGGCAAAAAAGAAAACACATTGAGGTTTGAATGTGGGAAAGTCCTGCACCAGTCTAGTAACAGGCCAAAATCTGAAGGAACACAGTCGAGCGCCCCGACCTCGAAACAAACGCACCATTATCTGCCTTTGACTGCTGCTCGCATCATCAGAGATGGACACGGTGCCCGAGAGAACGGTGTGAACCGAGTCTGGTTAAAGACACACGTCGTCTTATCGTGTGTGTAGGACAAACAAACGCTGGGTTGATATCGAAATGCAAATAATTCCATGTAGTCTAGGCCTTAGATACCAGGGCTCAAATGACATCATCGCTTCCCTTGTCCTCCTAGCATGTGACAAACATCATATGACCAGAATGGCGAGATCACACGCAAGGAGGCGTGATGAGCAACATTGTCTCTCCTTCTTTTCCATACTGTAGACTATGACATCACATCCTTCCTCATCCTCCCAAGACAGTGGACAGACCGACCATTATCCCAGTACTGAGAGTGTGTGTCCAGATCATGAGTCCAGTACTGGGAGTGTGTGTCCAGATCATGAGCCCAGTACTGAGAGTGTGTGTCCAGATCATGAGCCCAGTACTGAGAGTGTGTGTCCAGATCATGAGCCCAGTACTGAGAGTGTGTGTCCAGATCATGAGCCCAGTACTGAGAGTGTGTGTCCAGATCATGAGCCCAGTACTGGGAGTGTGTGTCCAGATCATGAGCCCAGTACTGAGAGTGTGTGTCCAGATCATGAGCCCAGTACTGAGAGTGTGTGTCCAGATCATGAGCCCAGTACTGGGAGTGTGTGTCCAGATCATGAGTCCAGTACTGAGTGTGTGTGTCCAGATCATGAGCCCAGTACTGGGAGTGTGTGTCCAGATCATGAGCCCAGTACTGGGAGTGTGTGTCCAGATCATGAGCCCAGTACTGAGAGTGTGTGTCCAGATCATGAGTCCAGTACTGAGAGTGTGTCCAGATCATTATCCCAGTACTGAGAGTGTGTGTCCAGATCATGAGCCCAGTACTGAGAGTGTGTGTCCAGATCATGAGCCCAGTACTGAGAGTGTGTCCTGAACAGCTCAGCTTCTCTCACCGTGGCGTCTTCACCATCACGCCAGCTCAGATCGCGTTTGTTTTTTTGGGCAACTGCATCCCTTAGCCATGCGCTTCCTATTACTTAACTTACACATGCCTAGAAGAATAGAGAGAGAGAGACACACACACACACACACACACTTTCCCAGATTCCTCTCTCGAGCTTGAACTACATCCCCATCATCTGATTATAAGACGCCATGAAACAGATATGCGTCTTAGGGCTCGGCTTAATTTAATTTCACAGGACAAGTCTAGTACTGTACTGTACTCCTTGTTTTAGGCGGAGGGGGCAGGGGGAAGAAGAAGACGACGTGAACCCTGGCCTTCATCTCCAGTACGTAACATTAATAAACATAATGGATCTGTTTGATCTGGTGGCCAGCAGCCAATAGGCATGCATCTTACTAGGAGCAGCTACCAATAAACATTCCATCTCTTCCCAGAGTGGAGCAGGAGGCACAGCACAGAAAACAACAATAGCCAAGCCAAAGGTAAGGTCATGGAGGACATATCTATGTCTCTCTCTTCTCTCTCTCTCTCTCTCTTACTCATTTCTGAGCCTCTAGCGCGGTTACAAAAATCCTGTCGTTCCCGGCCCGTCGCCTGTGATGTCGCCGGCGCCGCACGCTCTCCTGCACGTGACTGGCGCTTGTTCGCCACTTTCACCGTCCCTGTCACCACTGCTGCACCTGCCCCTCCCCCACTTCAACTATCTTCCTCTCTCACACACACACACACACGTGCACACACACACACAGACTCAATTACAGAAGGGAAACTGAAAGCAAGCTAAAAATACTGAGATGCACAAAAAATGCCACAAACCTGTTAATGGAAAATAACCTCTAGAAGGTGAAGTTCTGTTTCTCCGTCCGCCTAGAGAGTGACATTATAGTGCAGTGTAATAAAGACATTAATTCATAATGCCTTTCCAATAGGTGTGTCAGCTAACATCGCATAAGCAGAATTATATCTGGAATATTCATTACTGTATGTACCTAGATTAAAGACTCGGTCAGAGAAGAGATGTTTATTGGATGATTCTTGGGCATAATCTCAGTTGGGATTACATTTATCTAGTTTACACGTCTGTGATTTAAAATAGTTGTTTGCTTGTTTCGTTAAGTGCTGGTTGGTCATGGCCATTCAAAGCAGAGACATCTGGTAGTGGAGTACAATGAACTTTTCTTTTTCTTTTTATTGAGATAATGTACATGGTTTTCCAATTAAGGGGAATTCTGGTATGACCTTTTATGTTTCTTGCACTTTGTCTTGATGCTTTTAATGTCTCATGAAAAGCACTTTGAATTGCCTTGTTGCTGAAATGTGCTAAACAAATAAACTTGCCTATGAAACAACTTCATTTTATTAGTTTGTTACATTTTATCAAGGTCAAAGGTGATTCCTTTTTTTAACGGTATATTGTAATTTTTATATTGCACAGTATTTTGTGCACACTGTGTTTTGTATTTGCACTGTTTTTTGTACTGAATTTGCACTGTCATGTCTTTGCACTGTCCTGTCCTGAACCCTGACCTATGTCGTCTACAACAGCGTATGCCTTAACCCTAGTCAAATTCCTAGTATGTATGTACCAGACACATGGCCAGTAAAACGGACCTTGAATCTTGAGTGGTTGGTGGAATTGGTCAAATGAGCAAAGGTCAGGTTACAGTCTCCACATGACTCCAGGCCGCTCTCGAGGTCACAACCTGAGAAGGGGGAGGCAAGTCCCCTGACCGGAGAGTGTGAAAACCACAACTGGTCAGTCCGCCAGAGCGCTGAACCAGCGTCTGACTGAGAGGAGCTGTTTATCCTTTTACCCTTCTGACCTCCCCGTCTAAGCGAGAGAAACCACGTCGTTATTACTGGCATGCACCGCCATGCTCCGCTTGCATGTACAGTATGCCCCCTCTCAAAGCGTACTGCTAACTGAAACCGCATCAGTGACGAAGCTTTCAAAAACTTTGAAGGGTCTTTTTTTCTCTGCCAGCTTTCTGACGACCATTCGATGAACGGACAAACCTAAACAAACCAGCCATTTCATTATGCGAATGAGAATCGCAAGAGCAGGAGAGAGAGAGTGTTGATGTGACGTGTCAACAAGTGGGTGAATGGCATGGCATGCCATCATCTCTATAATGGCTTCCTGGAGATATCACAAGATGCTGATCGAAACTGGCAGGCCTGATTGCTAGGCAGTCGTGACGCAATATCCAGCCCTCAGCAAATTCCTGCAAGACACAGCTCCAGGAAATGCTGGTCACCAAAACATAAAAACCTGAAACTTGTGCCCTAAGGCAAATTATAGCCTATCCTTACCCACAGACACCGAGATGAAACCTAAAGACACAGAAACCAAACGTTCTAATCTACTAATTTCTTTACTTGTAATTAGTAGCATAATATATTCCTGATAAAATAAAAAGAATGAATGAATGAATGAATGAATGAATGAATGAATGAATGAATGAATGAATGAATGAATGAATGAATGAATGAATGAATGAATCAAATTCACCACACAAACTATGTCCTCACCATCCCAAAGTAACATCTCAACAGCACATTCCCTGCTTGACCCTGGTACAGCCTGAACCAAGAACAGGCCTGTCTGTCTGCCTGTCTGTCGGCCTTCTTGATCTCATTAGGAGGCAAGTCTGGAATGTGTGTCTGCTCTCCAGCTAGTGTGAGTGTGTGTGTCAGTCACCCCCCAACACAATGACGAAGTAGGATCAAGCTGGCGAGGAATGTAACACCCTGTGTGTGTCTGTGTGTGTGTCTGTCTGTGTGTGTGTGTGTGTGTGTGTCTGTGTGTGTGTGCACCTGCGAGGGTCAGAGGGATTATGATGACGGGCTTGGTGACATCAGGCGAGCTGCCGGATTACTGGGCCTAATCAGGTCAATCGCCTCAATGGTGAGATGACCTTCCCTTCATCAAGACTGGTGCACAATTTCACCCGGGCTTTTCATGTCCCCCTCCTCTATCAGCAGAGATAGCTTGACTGACGTCTGTTATCCTTTTAAGGCCTTTTGGTCCCACTCGTTGTGGAGCCTGGTCAATCCCTGACGTTTATGTGAAAGTTAACGTCCGCTCAGCAGACTCTCGACGGAGACTTGCGGCGTGCCGTAACGCTATCGTGGTACACAAATCTACCGCCGCACACTCGTGTGCGTGGAGGCGTGACTGACCACTCCGCCACGACAACTCCGCTGCTCGCGATCGCAGTATCTCAGTAGATACCATCAACGCTGGAACAGACGGATTGAGAGGCAGAGCACCGGAAAACGTGAATCCAATCCAGTCGGGCGCGAGTTACAAGGGGTTTGTTCCGTCTCAATCGGCCTAGCGTGCTAGCGTAGCGTGCTAGCGTAGCGTGCTAGCGTAGCGAGGTACGGCTGCTCGGCCGCAGTGATCGGCCATGCCTCGTTCACACACACACACACACACGAGCGTTCTCCCGGCTGGGGTGAGAGGGGGTACAGTACATAACGCGCGGGTTACGTAACGACGCAGAGCGCCAAGCGCGTGCGTCGGCGTGCGCCGAGCACTTCAGAGCCCTAATGAAGGGCGGGCTTTGATCTCGGGGCGATTCGTCCACACGTCCGGCGTACCGAGCGGCGAGCGGACGACGCAGCCCATCGCGTCGCTTCGCACTAATTGCATTGCCTCTGGTATGTCTGAGGGGGCCTCCCCTGAAAGAGGCCATACTTACTTAGTTCCACCCTGCTAGCTGAGGCCTTGAATTGATTCCCCGAGCGCCGTTTCATCCATTTAACGCCCCAACGCTCCCTATCGTCCCTGCTCTAAAGCTAGGGAGGAGTGAGGTCATATCCTGCCCATGCCCCTTTGCTCATTCATGCCATGCACCCCCCCCCCCCACACACACACACACACACACACACACACACACACACACACACAGACAAATATCCTGCCCTTGAGCAAATGACAACAATAAGGGGAGTGCCACAATCAGAACAGCTGTTCGAAGCAAGCTGACAATGCACCTTCTTCAGACTCCTGCCCATGCCCCTTTGCTCATTCATGCCATGCACCACCCCACCCCTCCCACACACACACACACACACACACACACACACACACACACACACACACACACACACACACGCGCACACGCGCACACCGACAAATATCCTGCCCTTGAGCGAATGACAACAATAAGGAGAGTGCCACGGTCAGAACAGCTGTTCGAAGCAAGCTGACAAGGCACCTTCTTCACAGACTACCCAAATCAACCAGACAGCTTTGTCCAGGCTCCGCCCCCCACCACGGGTCATTTGACATCACTGCCAAATCTGAGGAAATATAGGGTACTCAAGGGCAAGGCTTTACTATGTCAAAAGGGCCCACAATAACAGTGTTTTCAGAGCAGACAGGTTTCAACAAACGGAAGGGTTTTATTTGACGGGCCGTTCCGGAGCGTCAATCCGTCTTGTCAAAACAAACCCGGCTCTGTCCTCCCTACGGTTCCATGTGGTTCCAAGCAGGATGTTTGATTTAGGAGATCTGTGAAGTCCAGAGGACGCGATAACCCAAACGAAATGACACCTTAACCATCTAAAGTGAACTTCCGAGAATGAGAGCACAACGTGATCCCACAGCACAATGGGACAGCAGGGAAGCCAGCTCAGGTTGTTCTGTATGAAAACCCTTTTCAAAGCAGCATGTCATTTCCCGTCAACCTCATAGCACAAAGCTTGATGGACACGTTTCAGGCTGTAAACAGTAACTGAAAATTACACTTGCAAGTCGTGACATAAAATAACACTGTTATATAACACTTGACATAAAATAACACTGTTATATACTGTATACAGTGTTTTGACTATAAATAGTAGGAGCATTAAAACCTGGCCAACTGGGTGACATACATAAAGGTCATTATTATAAGGTTATTTCTTATGTAGGGACTATATGTGTATGTGTGTGTGTGTGTGTGTGTGCGTTTGTCTGTGTGTGTGTTTGTCTGTGTGTGTGCATGTGTGCGTGCCTGCCATAGGCTACAATCTCTCAGCATCCTAATAAGAAAGAATTCTCAGCATGCCATCTGCAACAGAGTCCTGATCAAGGGAACGTGGGCCAACTGCCAGGTTCTCATTCTGCTCTGCAATCTGCCCCTGTGAAAGGAGAGTAGGCTCTACTGCCCTTCTACTGCCTCTCTCACTAACCCCCAGAGCACTGCCCTTCTACTGCTGTGTTCCCTGCCTCTCTCACTAACCCCCACAACACTGCCCTTCTACTGCCTCTCTCACTAACCCCCACCACACTGCCCTTCTACTGCCTCTCTCACTAACCCCCAGAGCACTGCCCTTCTACTGCCTCTCTCACTAACCCCCACCACACTGCCCTTCTACTGCCTCTCTCACTAACCCCCACCACACTGCCCTTCTACTGCCTCTCTCACTAACCCCCACAACACTGCCCTTCTACTGCCTCTCTCACTAACCCCCACCACACTGCCCTTCTACTGCCTCTCTCACTAACCCCCACCACACTGCCCTTCTACTGCCTCTCTCACTAACCCCCACCACACTGCCCTTCTACTGCCTCTCTCACTAACCCCCACCACACTGCCCTTCTACTGCCTCTCTCACTAACCCCCACAACACTGCCCTTCTACTGCCTCTCTCACTAACCCCCACAACACTGCCCTTCTACTGCCTCTCTCACTAACCCCCACAACACTGCCCTTCTACTGCCTCTCTCACTAACCCCCACCACACTGCCCTTCTACTGCCTCTCTCACTAACCCCCACCACACTGCCCTTCTACTGCTGTGTCCCCCGCCTCTCTCACTAACACCCAGAGCACTGCCCCTTCTACTGCAGCTTCTCCTTTTTTCTCTCTCTCTCTCTCTCACTAACCCCCAGAGCACTGCCCCTTCTACTGCAGCTTCTCCTCTCTCTGTCTCTCTATCTCTCTCTCTCTCTCTCTCTCTCTCACTAACCCTCAGAGCACTGCCTATTCTACTGCAGCTTCCCCCCTCTCTCTCTCTCTCTCTCTCTCTCTCTCACTAACCCCCAAAACACTGCATATTCTACTGCAGTACTGCTACAAACTACAAATCACCTCAGGCACCTCCAAGTGTCGTTGGCAGTCTAAAAATCACTGAGACGCAAGTCAAAAAGACAAAAAAATCTACACAAAGCTTTCATTAGTGTACATTTAAGACATAAATGACAGACGAAGGTGGCAGTTTAGTTTTTCGCCAACTGGAGGATGTTCACAGTGGTAAGGAGCTGATAATGCTTGGGATACCACAAACAGCCAAGGGCAAATAGAGAGCCTGTTCGTGGAACAGGTTTCCAAAATAGTCTCATTAGCAAGGTGTTTGACATTTAACTTTAGCATAATGACAGCTGATGTTACCCTGACTCGAGCGCGGGGACATTCATCTGAGGGTTTTGATGTGATGTTCAACAGCAGCTTTGTGGAAAACTAGCCTTTTAAAACCACCTGGTGACTCATGGTCACAGGTGGAGAAGGTGAATCACTGGCTGTCTCTAGACAATATCTAGGCCTTGACACGCACACTGGCATTCACCGGTCTTTAGCGTCTTCGCTAAGTCCAGTCAGTTACTTCAGACGAACCTGTCACTGACATCAAACCACTTCAATGACTGAAATAGAACCTAATAACCAGCTACGTTTCCAACAGCAGCGTAGTTGACATCGTTCATTCTCAATGCCATTAAACACATTCTCGAAGCTTTAAGCTGAATATGAATTGAGACTGTCCATATAACATCCATCTTAATCATTGATTCCCATTATATGTTGCTCGATGAAGATTTACATTGGCTGACGCAGCACCTGAATACCAATTAAGGTCATTTTGTTTATTTGAAGTACATTCTGTCTACCTCTGCTTCCAATGCAGCAAAGCTGAATGTTAAATGATGGGATTGGTCGGAGTCCAATTCCATTTTGAAAACATCCTTGTGCTTTTTTGACAACCATTCAACCGACCATAGTTTAGCACATTTCCTGTTCCTGAGCAAAATGATTTCAATCCCACCTTAACAAAAAAATAAACACAAAGGCCTGTGAGCAGAACGTGTTTTCTGATGAATGATCATCAAACTCGTGACTGGTGATGACATAATAACCATACGCAACAGTGACATAAACACAGCCGACCTTCTATAAAATGCTGTCTCACTGAGGGAACGTGAGACAAAGCTCTGGTAAAATGGAGGAGGGGAGCCCATGGAGCAGGCAGGGCCAGTGACCTCCACGTCTCCAGCATGGACTAACTCAACTCTTTCAGAAAGGGAGGAATTCATTCAGGGCGCGTTTTATCCCTGTAACAGGCTGTTGTTGGTCTCCAGCCACGGTCCAATCACTCTGCTCAGTCGACTGTTCTTAACAGTAGCCCTTCAGGGGGGGGAGCATGTTGGGAGCACATGTGATAAGCCAGAGTTCATATTGTGGAAGAGGATGAACAACATGGAGCATGAAATGTCTTTCCTGTGTGTGTGTGTGTGTGTGTGTGTGTGTGTGTGTGTGTGTGTGTGTGTGTGTGTGTGTGTGTGTGTTTACTTACTGGTGGAGTTGCCTTGCATCTGAATGATGCATTTTGAATCCTTGCCGATCTCCCTAGAGTTAAAGGGCCGAACTCGGACCGCGACTTTCACAGAGGCCCCGGACATTTTTGAGGTTGAGGACTTTCTCCCAGTAGGATTCCAAAATGTTCCCTCCTGAGAAGCGACAAAACACCACCATTATTTTTAATACCACAACCAAAGTTATGACACATACAGTATTGTAATACATGCATGGCATGTAGGCAAAGGAGACCTGTCACGTGTCTCAAAATAAGACCAGTAAAATATAAAAGAAAGAAATATATATTCTATTGCAAAGGTTGCAGACTTTCTAGCATAGCCTACTGCACTGAATTGCAAGTAGTGTTGCTATCCCATTCCCTACTGTTTAATAAACTAGACTACTGTGTTTGCTAGGCCTGCACAAACATGGTGACTCTCCATACCGGTTTTCACACTGAATAAACATAACGTTATAACCTCGTCGACGATATAATGCCCCACTTACAGTCAACTACAGACAGAAATCCTAACTGATTTATAGGCCATTCCATAGCCTTTTGCTTACAAAAATGCCACAACTTTTTCTCTGCAACTACATAAACATAGCCATTTGCCTTTTGAATTTAATAATTCGCATACTGATGACTAGGCCTCTATGTCTCGTACAGTGTGATCAGTAATACACACATATTTGATGTTTTCATGATGTCCTTGTAGTCAGCCATACTTGCTTTAGCATACGCCCATGAAATTCTATCTACCTTATTTGGTATAGGCAAGGGCCTAGCTAGTAGCTACCCTGTATGTATGTACTATATTTTATATGATTCTATGCAAATAAAAATGACAAATCTTCATCTGAAAGACATATTGGCTCTATTAAAACGCCCATGCAGTCTTGATACTGTTGCCTTTTGCAACAGCGATTCGAGACATTGTTGCAACAGCCACACAGGGCCTATACCATTACAGAGGAAATTGAAACAATGTTATCCAAAGTGATTCAAAGGCATGTCAGGTAAATCAGATAACCCTGTGTTGAAAACACTATCGACTGGTCTGTTACTGGTCTGGTCATAAAACATCTCTGATGCGGCCTGATGTCCTGTCGCGAGGCTGACAATCCCTCACGCGCATTTCCCACTTGGTCCAAATTCTAGAACTTGTTTGTCCAAATAGCTTATTCATGCAACGTGCATTCACTGTTTCACATAGCCTACTAACGTTAGCGGACCATGTCTCGTGACCTAAATGTTTTTCAATGTTAAACAATAAAGAAAAGAAAAGAAAAGAACAAATCCGCCCACAATTAGCCTTGTGATAAAAAAACAAGACATCCTTTACGCACCGCCTTCCGTCCGAGGGCAAATGCGTTCCTACTGTCTTGCAAAACATGCACTAACGAAGCATTTCGTGTAAAATGTTTATCATAATGCAAATGACAAAGAATCCGAGCGACACCATGTTACTCACTTTTGAAGATCCAACGAAGACGTCTAAAATACCATAGAAAAGCAGCGAAAATAATAGGCGTTTAAATTATCCCTAGTCTAGTTTATCAGAGTATGCTGGCAGAAAAATTGTCAAAAAGTACACTTCTATTAAAAACACCCATTATAGCAGTGTTTTAGTCGCCACCACACAGGCTTCCACTGCATTCGGCGCCTCCTTGATAAGGTTATTTTCCAGTTCAGATGAAAGGCGGTCGTTTATCTGCACACAAGCGAAAAAGAAGGGATAGAATGCCTTGATTTACTAAAAAGATTACGTCAACTCCCTTTTGACCACACTGACTGTCAGGCTGATAAACCAATGAAACATGTCTCGTCCGTGAGTAATGTGCTGGAAAGCCAATCACGATCCATGAAAGGCGAAGGGAGTTGCTTTGGGTCGTGACGCCATACTGCAGGATTTCTACCGCTCCCCGTCCCGCTGTCACCGCACCACGAAAGTCTAGACAGGATCCAGGGAAGTGTATGGCGCCCCCTAGTTTAAAAATACAGTACTCCACCTAGTATGATTCCGATATTTCCAAAGACAAGTGAAGAATCTGAATCAGATCCAATTTATACCAAGAGGACAATAGAAGACAATACCAAGATAGCCTTAAAGGAGTAGTAAAGGGAAAATGCATGTTTAGCCCTGTTTTAAGGTTACTTATGATCATATACAATGGTTCAGATCAAAACGTTGACAAAACTAGCACTTTTGAGAAAGTCTGATAATTGCTCTACCACCGTTTTGGTCATACAATGGATGTGGGTAGGCACCTTGAAAAATCTTAAAAAAACATGTTAAACTCTTGATTTCAAAGACAAGAAGCTCACCGAGGGGGTAATTGGTGTCCGTTGGTGTTCTGACATCAAATTCGCTGCAAAGTATGAATCCTGTAGTCATTTTATGAAATCCATTGACTTGTATTGAAGCGACCGATGTACATGTGTAGATCAATCCGCAGAGGGGATTCAGGAAGTGGATCTATTTACGGTAGCTATTGTTATTGTTTATGTTGCTAGGCTACCTAGTTTGCGGAGGTTTACACACGTATGTGCTGCGACTAAATAGTTCTATCCTAAATATTTAAAAAAGCCTTTCCAGATGAACTAGAATCTTACGTTATGGCGAATTATATGTCAGAACGCCAACTAACCCCTCGGTGAGTTTCTTGTCTTTGAAATTGAGAGTTTAACATGTTTTTTGAATGATTTTTCACGGTGCCCACCCACATCCATTGTATGACCAAAACGGTGGTAGAGCAATTATCAGACTTTCTCAAAAGTGCTAGTTTTGTCAACGTTTTGATCTGAACCATTGTATATGATCATAAGTAACCTTAAAACAGGGCTAAACATGCATTTTCCCTTTACTACTCCTTTAAATGAGCCAGTCTCAATGGCATTTAAGTGAAAACTCTTACCGACCCTTTGTTGTGGGCTATATTGTTATGCAAGCGTATTACAATGGACTTTGTAAATGGCATCATTGTAATTACTGTATGTTTATATCCAAATTGGTCTCTGGGAAAATAGCTAGTCTATTATAGAATGTCATGAAGCAATTTACACCCAGTAGCCTTCACAGTTAGTGAAGGTTTTGCATGCTGTAGTAATGTAAAAAAGGTTTGAAATTAAGCAGATCAAACCAAAATTATGACTTGCTGGTTTGCTGTAAATTATCTTGATCTACCAGCTGTTAACACTTCAGCCCATTCCTTGATTATGTTCATTTTGTCATTGTGTCAATGTCATTATGGCCAACAATGACATTCATGTTATTTTAAGATATTATATATTTTGATTCAATCACCTCATCACAGTTAGTAGTAAATGAATGCACTGCCCCAAAAAACACTAGCTGTGAAGATGTGCATCAATGTTTATTTCAGTTCAAAATCCTGGCTTCCAAAACGAGAGGTGGAAAAGAAGCAATTCCCTGTACAGTTGAGGCCAGAAACCTGGGCTAGGAACAGGGCTCTCTTAGAGACCATCACGAAGTGGGAGATGTCATTTAAAGAACCTTTTTTGGGGGTGGGGGGGGGGGGTGCTCCTATTTCTGGGGCTCATGCTACAAGGATGATTACATTCTCTCCTGTTCTTTCAGCTCTGCCACCAGAGGTCTGTTAGTCCATGAGTCCTTAGCGATGTTCTGCACTTTAGGCCATGCACACAAAAAGTAATTCACTTTCGACGAAGTCAACAGGGAGAAATAAAAAGGAGACTAACGGATCACATAGAGACTGGTAAACGGCTGCTTCTCTCCCCACTGTACTCAAACCAAGACGACGTTTTCTTCACAAGACAACCTAGTGAGTTTACTTCAAGCTACACCTTTAATACATAATTCTCATTTCCCAAGCCTCGTCAGCGAATAAGCACTAGCTGTGCATGAGTCTGTAAACGGTATGGTCATGAGCGACGATAGATTGTGGACGACTAAAAATCCTATCGGATTCCCCAGTTCCCAATTCTTAAATGTGTCCCCATCCACCTCTCTCTCTCTCACATAATTGAACATTATTAATGAAGCTGACAGTCTTACAAAACAATGAAAATAAACAGTCAATAAAGCAAACGAACACACCTTGCTGCCTGACCTGTAGGCTGTGAGAATGTAATCCTTGCAGCATCATGTGCATCAACTCTGTTAAATATATGTATATATGTAGATATATACACAAAGTCATGAGCAAAAAAAAACATTTAAAAGTCTTAACTTTATTATGTTTCATTTTAGAGCAAGAAAAAAAAGGATAAGGATAAATCAAATCGGGTTTCTTTCTCTTTTTTTAGTCTTGAATGTTTTCTGTTCTTGGTGGTGCTGAATTCAGGCGTGTTGGTAACATCCCTTACTGGCGGTCAGTGGAGCACAGGGCTGGGGGCGGGGCATCACTGGCCGAGACGCCCCCCCTGCTTCTCTCTCATCCACGCCTGGATCCTCTCCTTCAGCTCGGGGACTGTGACGGGACAAACACAAGAGAACGTGCGTGGGTACACGCTGTTTTTTTTTGGAGTTGGGTTTCCGCTTTACCTTCGCTCTCGAGGGCGTGTTCGCTCCGCCACAGGTCTCGAACGCTTTCGCTCAAGTGCCTCCTTTCATTATGAATGAGATGGGTTAGGGCATTATTTCGCTTTCAGTAAACCTGTCCAGTAGACAGGGATCGTAAATTGACCTCCGCTTGGCGAAACGGCATCAGTTGCAGGATCTCGAGAAATCCATCGTTCTCTGCGACCTAAACGGGCCTGAATAATCATCAGGGAGGTAGGCGGGTACAGACCCGGCACAGAAACACCACCAGGATGGACAACAAGGTAGGGACACAACACAGGCTTTGAGAGCACATGGGCTTCTATTAGTTCACACCCAAGAGGAGCACAGGTGATCAAAACCTATTTTTTCTGGGTTTGTTTGGTTGGGCTGCACATTCCCACTTAAAAGGTGATATAAAGCATAGTTGTTGTTGGTGTTAGTGTGTGTGTGTGTGTGTGTGTGTGTGTGCTGACGGTACCTGACTCCAGCATGCTCTCGGTGAGCGGCTGTCGGTTGAAGGGGTCGGTGGGAGAGTTGAGAAGGTGGCGCAGGATGATGGAGCGATCCATGATGTTCCCAGAGGGCAGGATCACAGGGTCACTCATCAGGGTGTCCATTAGAGGGTCTGGAAAACACACACACACACACACACACACACACACACACACACACACACAGACACACACACGCACACACACGCACACACACACACACACACACATTGTACACTCAAAATTACACTGCAGAAATAGATTCTCCATAAGCCTTTATAACTACATTCCTATATTCTGCACGATAGAGATTCAGAGAACGTTTTAAGACGAGAATTATAGATCTAGCCTATGCCCTAGTTCATGCACTTTCCAGAACCACAAGAAAGGAAGTAATCAAATCCACAATTAAGATAGTAAACCTTTCGTATGTGTCCTATATTCAAACATTGCACGGTTGCCACAGGGAGTTTTATGTGCTACACGTTTATAAATACACTGTGTGGGTGTTTTTAACCCTGGACGGCAGTGTCTTTCACGGCACACTCCAATTGGCACGCGCTGGCACACGGTGGCATATTTGGAAATCAAAGGAAGTATGTGGGTCTCATTCCTCTTCCGTATTATATTAAGTGTGTGGTCATAGGATAGCCCGGTCTAAGCTGTCGGTACGACCTCCATTACACACAAATCCCTCGCAAAATGTCTGGAATTCCACCGCGATAGAGGCCGCTCCGGTTACTCTCTGACCACCTGAACTGATTTAGAGTCAGTTCCATCTTCTCAAGTCTCCAGTTTTTCCATTGTAAGCAAAAGCCTTTAGACATGCCCTGGCCTAATGTGTCCCATGGGAATATGAAGATGAATGCATTCACTGACACTGATTATTTGAAGAGACAAATGTGAAGCACTGATCCGACTACCAGGCCCTCATGACATATCAACAGGTCCTTCCCAGCGTTTTGTCCAGGCAGGGCCGATGGCTCGGACACGCGAGACTCGCCTTTGAACTCGTCGGGCGCGTCGCTGTAGTCCATCTCGGACTGAGAGTTCCTGGCGACGATCTCCTCCACCTTGTCCGATAGCAGCTTGAATTTCTCAATGGCGATGGTGGATTTGATGCCCGCCTTCTTCATCTTGGAGATCACCTCCTCGAAGAGCTCTCGGCTGTACGACCGCTGGAGAGGGAGAGGGAGAACATCGTGTGAGGCTGAGGAGAAAGCAAGCAGCCTTTTTTGGGGGGGAGGGAGGGGATGGCGGGCGGGGGGGGGGGTCCTGTTGTGTGGGTAATCAGGATCATCTTATATCCCCAAGTCATTCTCTCAAATGATGAAGGACGTAATGGCGCTACTTGTGAAGCACTCTGTACTCTCTCTGTACACTCCTATTCGCAAAATTGCCAAGGGTCTGGAAACTCGAATTTGCTTTCCGATTCCCAAGGGGCGTTACCAACGGGCGTAGATCAAAATGCCTCTGGACGCAATTGGATAGACCTACAACCAATCAGCGGAAATGCCTCTACGGCGCTCCTCTGCTCCGTCATCTTATTGAACCCGCCCCATATTAGACCCGCCCCATATAGAACGGTTGTGATTGGCACAAACCAATCTCGGTTGGATTGGGTTCAGTTAGAACGGTTAGATATCCAAACTGATCTGCGGAGAGAAATAGAAAGTGAGCTGGCGACGCCAGGCTAGTACACTCTGTCCATACACCTTTCAACGTCAGGCATTTCACTATCAAAACCTATTTTACCCAAACCTATTGTTATTGCACAGATGTGTAGCGATCAGGCAGCAGGCAGTAGTTATGTGAAGTATTTCCTGTTGCAACGACGATGATGATGATGATGATGATTTACAGGTTGGAAAGGCTCATTTCTGCCCACCTGGTCATCTGCGATGGCCTTGGCAAAGCGGGCGCAGTCCAGCTGCAGATAGATGTCCGTCAGCTGGTCCAGGAGCTTCTTGGGTTCGAAGCCATACTTCTCTGGGTTCTCCACCTTCAGATCCCGACACTTGGGCCCGCACAGCTGTTGCAGGTTAAAGTTCAGCATGGCCGCTAGACGAGGACCCAGCTCCTGGGAACCACAGAGAAGGATAAAGTTCTCAACAAAGGGTTCTCTTTAAATAGGCCAACAGGCATTTCTCCATGGTTTATGGATCCAGCGTTCAAGTATTTCACGGCAATGACGCGTTCTTGTAGTCCACGAACAGATTGCGTTCATGTGAAATGCAAACGTGCGTTCATTGCTCTCCCCGCTCTGAGTTAGCAAAGAAAAGCGGCTTGCTTATTAATCTACTTTCGTCAAATATATCCGTTGGAAAACATATTTTATTATCCAGGCATCTTAGTTTTAACAGTATAATTGTGACTGAACATGTTTTGTTTGCTAATAGGTGATATTCGTTCTGTTTCGAGCATCTGATTGGACACAAGCATTTCTCTGTAGACTTATGGACTGTTTACGTGTAGTCTCGTCTGAACTGTACTCACGGGCCTGAGGAAGGGCTTCTGGACCTGCTTGGTGAGGATGTGGAACATGTCGACGGTCTCTGTAGCCAGGGCCAGGTAGGAGCGCGACACCCGCTCGTCCTGGGTCAGCTGGGACTGCCGGCTAGTCTGCTGCTCCTGTGACGAGACACAGTAATGATTCGGTCCAGTAATGGTTCGGTCCAGAAACACTACTAGGAGTTGAGGTCACGTGTAGACTCGCAAGAGGATTTGGTGCATGGCCACCGTGCCCAGAACAACTTCCTCCTACATTACTGTTGCCTACCATGCTCAACAAGCACTTATGTCTAACTCTATACATCCCATACATGGGTTGAAGGATAAGTAATAAACGTCCACTCTGTTTACAGTAGTTTATAGTAGAAAAGATATAGTCCTCCGCGGGGCGGAGGTTTACAGTGGTAGTGCGGTCAACGAAATAGTTCTGTTTCAAATGTAACTGTTGTTTCAATGTTCGGTTTTGCGAATAGCCGACATTTCATAGGACAGCATACTGAGACGAAGTATGATTAAGGCCCAATCCCAATATAAAAGCCCTAGTCCAAATGCTGTTAAGTTCGGCTAACAATGAAATGCAGTCGACATTGTGAATAGCGATTTTTTTCTGAAATGCATGTCATAACGATCCAATGTCATGTTGCTTTACATCTACATTAAACTAAGTTATTCCATGGATTTTACAATTTTTGATGAATATTTGCGAAGATATCGGGCTTCTTTCCCATGTTTTTTCACGGCACCGGCAGGTTCATGTCAAACATACATGCAAATAGGGCTAAATGCAAATAAAGCAAAATGTCCAAAATAGCATACTACGCCTTTAACTAGCGTTGTCCTGCGGAAGTCTACTGACCCTGGGCAGCTGATCCCACTGCTCCTTGCTCTTCATCTCTTCCTGGATCTCGTGGATGCGCTTCAGCGACTCCAGGCTCTCGTCCAATAGGAAGGTGGTGTCGTTGATCAGCATGTTGATGTAGCGGACAAACTGCTTCCCGGAGCTATAGGGCAGAGGGATGACGCAGAGGGATGACGCAGAGGGACGACACACCGACCGTCACGACTTCCTATGTTCGACATGCTGTGCGTTGAGAAGCCAGTAGGTCAACGTGGCCGCGACCGCGAAAACGAGTACTGAAAACGTGCCCGGACTCACTTGAACTCCTCCAGGAAGGTGCCGTGGTGGCCGATGTTCTGCCAGAGGCTCTTGAAGATGGTGCTGATGTGGTAGCGGATGGTGAACTTGTCATAGAACTCGCTGGTGGCACCGGTGTGCTCCACATCTATGGGGGGGAGGGGAGGTTAGTTCTCTGGTAGAGTTCGCCACAGGTCAACTAAATTTCATACATCCTACTTTGAATGACACAATTTAAAGATAATTTCACATAAGCAGTGTACCTGTAGTATATGTGTCCCTCACCAAAAAGATTAATGAAACTTGGGCCTGTTTTTAAAAACTACAAACCCCATTTACATGGATATCAACGCCCTCAAAACAGCCTTAACGGCTGCTCCTCTCGCTCTATAGACCCTCTCCCTCTATAGACCCTCACCCTCTCTAGACCCTCACCCTCTATAGACCCTCACCCTCTATAGACCCTCTCCCTCCTCTCCCTCTATAGACCCTCTCCCTCTATAGACCCTCTCCCTCTATAGACCCTCACCCTCTCTAGACCCCCACCCTCTCTAGACCCTCACCCTCTATAGACCCTCACCCTCTATAGACCCTCACCCTCTATAGACGCTCTCCCTCTATAGACGCTCTCCCTCTATAGACGCTCTCCCTCTATAGACGCTCTCCCTCTATAGACCCTCTCCCTCTATAGACCCTCTCCCTCTATAGACCCTCTCCCTCTATAGACCCTCACCCTCTATAGACCCTCACCCTCTATAGACCCTCACCCTCTATAGACCCTCACCCTCTATAGACCCTCACCCTCTATAGACCCTCACCCTCTATAGACCCTCACCCTCTATAGACGCTCTCCCTCTATAGACCCTCTCCCTCTATAGACCCTCTCCCTCTATAGACCCTCTCCCTCTATAGACCCTCTCCCTCTATAGACCCTCTCCCTCTATAGACCCTCTCCCTCTATAGACCGTCACCCTCTATAGACCCTCTCCCTCTATAGACCCTCTCCCTCTATAGACCCTCTCCCTCTATAGACCCTCTCCCTCTATAGACCCTCTCGCTCTATAGACCCTCTCCCTCTATAGACCCTCACCCTCTCTAGACCCTCACCCTCTCTAGACCCTCTCCCTCTCTAGACCCTCTCCCTCTCTAGACCCTCTCCCTCTCTAGACCCTCTCCCTCTCTAGACCCTCTCCCTCTATAGACCCTCTCCCTCTATAGACCCTCTCCCTCTATAGACCCTCTCCCTCTATAGACCCTCTCCCTCTATAGACCCTCTCCCTCTATAGACCCTCTCCCTCTATAGACCCTCTCCCTCTATAGACCCTCTCCCTCTATAGACCCTCTCCCTCTATAGACCCTCTCCCTCTATAGACCCTCTCCCTCTATAGACCCTCACCGGTGTAGAACTTCATGAGAGCGGGGACCAGCTGTTTGACGGACAGCGGGTGGTTCTCCATCATCTCAGAGAAGCGCTGTGTGCGCGGCTGCACGGCCGGGTTGGTGACGAACAGCACCTCCACCAGCTTGGCGATCAGGTAGGGGTTCCTGATGTAGTTCTGGCTGCAGATGAACACCACCAGGAAGGTGACGATGTCCTGGACGCACGGCTCGTACAGGACCTGCGGGGAATACCTGGACGGGGAGAGACGGAGAGGACGCCAGGTGAGACGGAGGCCAGTCAGACGTCTTTAGGGGGGGGGGGTGGTCGGCCGGTGATCTTAGGGTCGGCGGTTCGAATCCCAGCATCTACTGTCCGCGGGTCGAAGTGTCCTCGGGCGAGACGCCGAGCACCCGAGTTGCTCGCAATGAGCAGGCTGGCACCTTGCGTGGCAACTGGCCGCCATTGATGCGTGAATGTGTGTGTGAATGTGTGAATGAGAGGCCTTCATTGTAAAGCGCTTTGGATACCTTTTTTTTTTAAAGATATTTTTATGGCATTTCTGCTTTATTAGGTATAGGACAGTGAAAGGACAGACAGGAAAGGTGGGAGAGAGAGAGAGAGAGAGAGAGAGAGAGGGGAAGACATGCAGCAAAGGGCGTGGGCTTGGATTCGAACCCACCCAACGGGGTCAACTGCTGAATATTCAGTAACGTGTGGGAATTCAACCAGTCCACTTACTGCACAACGAAAAGCAGGAACTCGGCCACATCCTCAACGTAAAACTCTGGCAGAGCAGCGAAGCTTTTGGGGATCTCTGGATTCAGGGGTAAGGTCATCCTGCAAAACACGAGGAAAGTTTATGATCCACATACTGTCGAATAAACTAAACATTCAGTCTCTTTCTAATGAGTACACACTATCAGGACGTAGGACACATAGGTAACTAATACTGCCACTACTACTAAGATTACGTAACTAGCTTTATTAATCCCCAGGGGAGATTCGGGTGTTACAGCATCAGAAGTGATAGCAAAGTATTGAATACAGAAGAAGCTGAAAGAAAAAAAAGTATACATAGTATATAATAGCAAAAACGACAATAATAATAATAAACAAGTGAAACATAGAAAGCAATAAAATAAATAATGAAGTGTTATTTCTTTTATTAGTTTGGTCTGAGTCCAAAGCATGTTAAACACGTAAAGGAAGAAAACAAGCAAAGGAAAGTGTCATTCCACTGAGCCAGTGGTCAGCCAATCAGATCAGAGGATGACTCACTGAGGGAAGGCGGGGTCCACCATGCGTAGTATGAGCTGAATGACCATGCTGTAGAACTGTAGACATCTGCGCAACAGGTTCTCGTCCAGAAGGCCTGCGTCAGCGCACGCTTTAGCGCGCACCAGTTTCTGTCAGGACAAAAAAAAAAAACACACAATGCTTCATGACGAGCACAGACACAACACCCGGGTCCCTGTTATGAAATATTACTTCTGACGAAACAAAAAATTGGCCTAATTTAGAAATCGACCGAGGATGAAGCAAAAACAAAAATCATGTCACACTCAAAAGTTCACATCAATGTCATCGTTCCGGTTCATCGGGAACGAACCTTCAGCTGAGTTTTGCATCTCTTGAGCATCTCTCTGTGTCGGCTGGCCAGCGGGGAGTCCTTCCACTGACCCTCGCTGTTCTTCAGCTCCTCTACCGTCCTGAAACACCAAACACGCCGGCGCCGATCAGCACACTCAAACATGCCCACAACACACTCAAACACGCCCACAACACACTCAAACACGCCCACAATACACTCAAACATGCCCACAATACACTCAAACACGCCCACAATACACTCAAACATGCCCACAATACACTCAAACACGCCCACAATACACTCAAACACGCCCACAACACACAAACACGCCCACAATACACTCAAACACGCCCACAACACACTCAAACACACCCACAATACACTCAAACGCCAAGGACTAAGGACTCCAGTTCGAGAGACAGAGCGAGTGAGAGTGTGTTTGTGTGTGTGTGTGTGTGTGTGTGTGTGTACCTGTTGAGCTCGCGGATGGCCCGGAGCCTGCGGATGTAGCGCCTGCAGCCGGGCAGGATGGACAGGTGGTGGGCGTGCAGGGTCAGGAAGAAACACTCTGTGGGGAACTTGGGCTCGGAGAACTTGTTTGGGTCGTCTTCTGTCAAAAAACACGAGCCACAATATCCCAAGTTGCGAAGGCAGGTCATGTACGTTTTGCTGACGCGGGGAACTGAACTTTGTGGGAGGAAAGATGGGCCATAACGCTTGATATGCGCCGAGCTAGATTCAGCATTTTGCGTTGAATTTTGCGTCTGCTGTGATTCGATCCGAGTCATGAAAACAAGTGTGTAGATATGCATACGTCCTCTTGAAAACAACACACCAAAAGGACTATGGAGTGAGGCAGAGCCGGAGAGAATATTGAGTTTAGAAGCGTAGCATGAAACGCCTGCAAAAAACGGGACCACTTCTGAATTATCAGCAGAGCCGACATAGTGAATCACCCTCGAAACCGCTGAGAGGTAACCATCGGAAACACAGTAGCTGCTGTGCTGGGTGAAGCACTTCAGGTCTCTCCTGGTCTCCACATGGCCGTTACAGTACATGTTCAGACATTAGAAAGCGGCACGTCTCTAGGTTACCAGTTATACATTCGCGCTTGGTAGAAAACCTCTCTGGGGATGTTTTGTAATCAAGCATCGTAGTCTAGCACATAGCATTACCGTCTACATAGCTCTTCTAGTCTCACATGGCTACTGGGAAGGCATTCGGAAACAACTCAAAGCATTTGAGACATCTAGGCTACACATCCAATAGCAAAGTGGTCCGTTGGGGGTTCCACGTGTATAGACTATCATAAAAACTATTACAGGCCGACATTACAATAAGATGCCAGGCCTATGTTGCTGCTGGGACGTTGTGTTATTAAATCGTGCACTTTTCCCCTTCGCGGATCGATGGACTAGCGCTGCTACTCCAGGCTGCGGTGTGGAAGGACGGCCCCCCCGACTCACGTAGTTCGGCCAGCCAGCTCTTCAGCTCCTCCATGGTGGCCTTCAGCCGCGTCTCCTCGGTGCTGACCTGCAGACGGCAGCGCGGGTGGAAGATGTAGAGGGGGTCCACCGTCTCCAGCTTGATCTTCATGCTCAGCTGCTGCAGCACCCACAGGAAGTTGAGCATGAAGCCGTCCGTGGAGACCAGCTTGTCGTCCGTCTGGGGGGGGAGGGGGACAGAGAGGGGGAGGACGCGTTTCACGTTTTGAACTTGACTTTATAAAAAATAAAAAAAATAAAAAAAAAGATTCCTCTCCCCGACCTCAGCCTAAGATGCCTTGTTAATATGACATCGTTGATTGTAATTGCTGTAATTAACATTAATGTGGTGTCTGTCCCTGGGGCTTAAAGACAGACTGGCTGCATTTGAAATCTCATTAACTCAATCACTCTTCCCTGTGTAGTGAACGAAAAACTGCTCGCTAGGAATTGCTGTGAATTGTGGTTATTTTATCGTTGACTATATAGCAAATCAACTTAACCGCTGAGAATTCAGACACTAGAAGCAAATGGCGAACACGCAGTGTTAGTCCACTATTCCTGTAATAAATAGGGAGGAATTGGAACACAGCTGCTGAATCCCTCTGCCCTTTACCTGCATCTGGGCTTTCTTCACATTGCGGTTGACCACAGCGGCCATGTAGTTGAGAGCTGCCTCTCTCGTCTCTCCGTTCAGGAGGACGTTGTGGAGGATTTTAAACAGGTCGCCCTGACAAAGGCAAAATATTACATTATTACATTACAGTCATTTAGCAGATGCTTTTATCCAAAGCGACTAACAATAATTGTATTTAACGTAGGAAGAGCCAATGTACTACTACTTGCCAGAACTCACAAGTGCATCTTCTCTCTAAAACAAGTGACTAAGAGCATAATCTAGTGCTGAAGGCAAAGTGCAAGAATAGCAATCTAAAGTACAGTGCAATATAATATAATATAATACAATAAAATACAATAAATATCAACGTTACTATGACATAATACAGTATTTGGTTACGAGACGACGAGAAACCCCGATAGTTAAAGGTGGCGTACTCTTGCCAACTCCAGGTAGTGCTGCAGGGATTGGCTGACCACGCGGGTGTTCTCCATGGTGATCGCCGGTCCTGAGAAGTACTTGTCCCCCACTTTGGTCTGAGGAACGGACGGCAAAATTACACTAAGCTCCGTTCACAACACAAATCACTCGCTCGGTGTGGTGCGTCGGCCGCGGCGGCCCCTCACATCGTCCTCGGCGAAGACGGACAGGCTGAAGAAGGCTCCCATGTAGGAGAGTCTCTGGACTTCTCGGCCGCAGCCGGGGCTCAGGGGCTTGGGGCACCACAGGGGCAGATATGTGATCTGGGGGGGGGGGCGACATGTGGGACAGAAGGTTTGAGGAGTGAAGATAAAAGCTACACACACACCTATCCGGAAAAGTCTAGCCGGCGCAAAGTCTGCAAACACCTTGGAGGGCCATGAGGAATATAGTCTAAACATAGGCCTCATTCACAAGTGTGTGTGTGTGTTTGTGTGTGAGGGGGGTGGGGGGTTTGGGCTCTCCGTTCTTCTAGGAATGTGAGGCAGAGGGAAGTGTAATGAATAAAATACCCAGCATTCCTCTCTGCAGTTGTGAAGTGGGTCAGCTCACCTCTACCAAGAAGCTCCAAATAAGACACTGCTACAATATAACTATTTCCTTATGTAGGGCGAATAGATACAATGTAAGCAAAATACTAGATGACTTGTGATGAGATGCTGACTTGACGTGTGCCGTTTGAAACAAAGGCTCATTCACTTTGACAATGTGTTAACTCAAGTTATAACTCAATAAGCCTAAAATGACATTAAATAGCGGGGACATTTGTTAAAGCGCACTCACCAAACTGCATATGGGGTGCGTCTTTCCATACTTGATTTCACAGAGCTCAGCTAATGCCTGCAGAAAACGATAAACATCGCAAATATCCGTCGAAAACAGCAAAACCAGAATGCTCAGCTCAGAGAACAAAGAAAACCTCCGAGTTATATTCCAACCCGGTCCTCTAAAACAAACCCCACCAAACGGCTTATAACCGCTTTACAACATTTAACATGCTTACTTTTTCATCCATATATATTCCATCTTTGTGGTGACTAGCCTGGTGAGAGTACCAGGCTCTACTCAAGGTTTATAGCTCAGTTCATCACACTAACAGAGATTCACCCTCACAAACGCCCCCGGTCCAGACGTGACGCCTCGGCCCAATCCATTATGCGTTTAGTCTCCGGAGCGGAGGCCCCTATCGGTTAAATAGACGGCCTGTCGGCGCGGCTGCCGGCCGGCATTTAAAAGGCTGCATTAAACTCCATGGCCACATTACTCTTTCCACTCCGCCAGATCAGACCCGGACGCCCCGTCTTACCATGAGGGGGAATTTGAAGTTGTCGCTGTCGAAGGAGCACTCCTTCACTGCCAGAGCCAGGCCTTGAAGGATGGGAACGAAGATCTAAAGCAAACAGGCGAGCGGTTAAGGACAGCAGGGAGGTCAAAATCTACAACAACCACAGTCAATGGAAAGACGGAACAAAACGCATTTGCGTATTTACAAATTTCTACAATAGGGTTCATCTGGTATTGGGTAACATTGAAGAGGGCGAGCTCCCAATTCGTTAGCGTGTCTACGGTTGTTATTTGCAGGAGGAGTGCGGTGGTGTACGTTCTGGACCCATCATGGGAGCGTCCCACCTGTCTGAAGACCTCCTCCTCCTGGTGGGTAATGCGGACCAGTTCCTGGATGAAGCCGTACGGAAGGTTCCGGCACAGCATGTAGGGCACAAGCAGGGACGGCTGCAAGGCTCTCCTGTGTGAAGAGGCGGGAACGTTTTTACACAGCGCAAGACACTGGCATAGAGGTTTATAGCATGTAGCGTGTGTGGTGTTATATTCTAGTGTAGAAGAATTATTTGATCTTAAGTCAAAAAGGATTTGCCAAGGTTCGCTCAAAAAGGTTTAGTCTGGTTTATTGAGAAAACATACGAGCGCAAGGACTTCCAGGATAACGCACGTGAGTGGCATTGAGTGGCATCCAGCAGAAGTGCCGCAGTCTGGTCTTGCGCGGCCTTATATTCAAAGCAATACACAGGTATGACACTTCCAGGGATGTGATTGGCTAACCTATCTGTAGACGTCATAATAAATGGCATACGTCATCAACAGTGGTGAAGAGTTGAGAAAGAGCGGTAGATCTTGCAGGGACAATAGAACAAAGAATGGTTATTCAGGCCAGACAAAGTCTAGGTGTGTTGACCTCCTGAAGGGAGGTCATCTTGTCATAAATTAGGTTAGCACAGCTATGTGAAAGGTTGAGGGAGGTGGTGAGGTGGTGAAACTACAATTTCTAAGACACTAGCCGCCGCCATTTTGTGAGCGTGATAATGTCCTGAATCAAAAAAGAGGTTAGAGAATAAGAAACGAAACGCGCAGGCTACAAAGAAAAGTGTGAAAATGCGGAATAATGTTGTGTAATAGATTTTAGCCAGCAGGGGATGGCGCGAAAAGTGGACAGAGTGTGAAGCCAAGGTGAAGCAGCCGTTGCTATGGTGACTCTCGGGTACAGACAGGACAGACAAAAGACCTCAACTTCTCCGAAAGGCCCAGTGGAAAAGCGAGACGCTAGAACAACAAACGAGAGTGCAAGATGTCAGGGTAACGAGCAGACCTGGGCTGGGTGAGGGCTCCTTGAAGGACCAGGGCAGCATGGGAAATACACTGGGAGCGAATGTTGCTAAGGAGCTGGCTCACACTGGGGTGGCTGCAAATCTGAGAGAGAGAGAGAGAGAGAGAGAGAGAGAGAGAGAGAGAGAGAGAGGGTGAGAGGGAGGGAGAGCAAGAGGAGAGGGGGGGGGGGGAGGTGTGATGGCATCAGAGCTGTCAATGTCACAGTAACCCTCTCCAGATTCTGCTGAATCATTTGGTCTCTCCGGGGGGGGGTGAGAAGAGCTCTCTCTCGTTTCAGAACCGTGGCCAGTCTCTCTTAGGATACAATGATTGACGTGTGCAAGAGACAAACCAGGCTTTTGCCTGCAGTTAAGACACACTGGATCTGCAGCAGCAGCCCTGGATCTCGTACGTAGGCCTAGACATGGTTAAGATGGTTCCCACCCAATACCGCGCCCCAGTGAACGGCGCCCAGCTATGTTGCATGTTTCGTTATGCGCCAAGATCTTAAGACATTTGAATGATTTTAAAGAAAACTGAAATTCTACTTTCTACTTGTTTGTGATCTGTTTTTAAGCAATGACAAGGAAATAGACTCTACGATTTTGTATTGGCCTACAAGCCGAACGTATATTTCTTCAGCCCTTTTTTTTTACCTGTGAAGCACTTTGTGACTGTGCTGTGAAAAGTGCTATATAAATAGAGTTTTACTTACTTACTTACTAAGCTACTAACACCTCACCTGTGTCCCTGTATCACCTGTCTCTGCTGCCCTTTCACTAAAAAACATCTGTGTCCATTTTTCTTTTTCCCCTGGCTGCATGTTTGAGTCAGTCACCTAGTAAAAGTGATTGACAACATCAAAACATGCTCGCGGACACACACGACTCACACACAAGTTAACGTTACTGAAATTATTGAGAATAGAGACAAGGTTGACGTACGTAAATTAGTGATTGTAATAACAGCTGACATGGACTTGCTCACGAATATGCGTGGAAACTGAAATTGCGCGGTATCTGGCGGACACGGGTTGAACCGTACCAAATAATAGTCGGCTAAACACCACTTTCTTTCTTCTTTTTTTTTTTTTTTTAAACAGACCGCCTTTTAAAATGGCGGTTCTCGATCCTCAAAGTATGTTTCCCGCCCTGTGCTCCTGTGCATAAGATGCTCTCGCGCGCGGCGGCGGCTACCTTGGGCGCCTTCCGCTCCTCCATGCCCACGCTGTCGAAGCGCTCAATGAGGTAGTTCAGCATCTCCGTCTCCTTGCACGCTTCGATGGCGAAGCGGTCGCTGGCCGAGTCGCAGGACATCCCCCCTCCGGACGCGCCCAGGCTAAAGAGGGGGAAAGACGGAGGTGGAGGAGAGAGAGGGAAAGACGGAGGTGGAGGAGAGAGAGGGAAAGAGGGACAGGTCCGTTAGAAACCGGAAGAAAGGAGGATAAAAGTCCCCGTGAAGGAGTGCGGTAAATAAGCGACGCATCCAGCTCTCCTGAAAAGAGATATTGTTAGCGTTGGCATTCGTAAATAAATACGCCCAAGGCAGCTTTTGGACGTTACACTCCCAAACCTCTGATAGCCTACTGGCTAATACATGCATTTAACTATTTTGAAGGCTGTTTGAAGCTGGAGTAGTCCGCCCCCCCCCCCACGTCAACGATGTTAGTGGTCTGTTTCCAGACCGTAGCCTGTGAGCAGCTTCACACCACTGCAAACCTCGGGCTGTAACCTACAGTTAGTCATGTTATTTATCCACAGATTGCACAGCAGGCGTGGTGTGGATAACTGCTTCTGCCTGAAAGTACAAGTTTTAGGAAGCGTGCCACAGCAGGTTGAGAAATACACTCCTCTAACTCATCAACCATCTAGTCATCTAACTGGGCTAAGGAGTGTTCAACCGAGCAAACAAATTGAAGACCTGATTAAAATGTCGGAGTCCGGGATTTTATGGGCCCCTTTGCTGCAGAGGTGTAACAGTTGCTCCCATGCACCATTTGTTACCTCGTATGAACTTTCCCAGAGAAAATGAAATCACCTCAGGACTCTTTTCACATACTGTAGCTATATGTCTCTGCACCACACCAGAGCTACTCTACAACCTCAATCACTGTGGAATCACAACAACTCCCAGGGCCAACTAGCCCAACTCATTGTTCCCAAGACGTTTAGAGAATCTGTGAAAACATGGTATAATGCAATTTCCTGTTCTTTGTTTTGCTCTTTTTTTTTTCTTTTTTTTTTTTTAAATCTGAGTCACTCCTCAAAACCATATCAGGTCACCAGTAACGAGAACTGAAAACGTTTTCGGCCAAAACAATTCATCCTCCCGGCTGGATAGGAAGCAGTTCTTCAACCGCGAACAGGCGGTAAGCCCCGCCTCCCCGTCTGCCGCCCCCCCCCCCCCCCCCCTTCCCCGCCGCTGTTAGTGGTTGTCTGAACACGCTGCGGCATGCGGCTCCGCTACTGAACACACACACGCGCACACACCGTGCTGCGGTGGTGTACCTGGACCCAAACTGTACCCGCGCAAAATCCTCCTCCTCCACCACCTCCTGCGCCTCCTCCACCGCCTCCTCCTCCTCCTCCTCGGGCTCCCCGTCGCTGCTGTCCTGAGACATGTCCGAGAGGGCGAAGAACAGGAGGGAGAGGGGGCTGGCGGGGAGCGAGGGACAGAGGAGGAGGAGGGGAGGAGGAGGGTGATGGAGAGACAAAAGGGAAATGGAAAAACACGGAAAAAGACTGAAATGGAGAAGGACACGGGTCAAAAGGAGGAGACGGACAAGGGGGGGGTGGGGGGGAGGGAGGGAGCACTGAGAGGACAGGAAAGGATGCAGGAATGACGGGGCCCAAGCTGGCCCCTGACATCGGCGCACGACGGCTTCGATAGTGAGACTACTGTTAGTGCCACACTCGCGCGCAGGCGTCTCGGCGGTCGAGCGTTTCACACGGAGACGCGCCTCGCGGCGTTCCCAGTGAACGGCAAAGCTGTGAGTTTTTCCAAGAACCATGCAGGTCTAGCAAATCATAGGTTTTGCTAGTCTTTTTGTGGTTGCCAGACATCATCACTGCCTCTCATCACACCGATAGTCAAAGACACTTAGCTAACCGACAATCCACTCACAAACATCTGCAAACGGATTAAGTCGACCCTTAAGATCTTGCAAGCAAGCACAAGCAAGTATTCCAAGACTCTTGAGTGTGTTGTTCAATTCTAGGAAATCCAAGTTAGGTGAGAAGTTGTCAGGGGTGGTTCAGGAGGTTAATGTTTTAGTAGCACGGCTGGCGGTTGTTCACGCGTAGTCACACAGGTGGGTACCTAGAGGGGATCCGGGCAACGAGGGCAGCTCTTCGGGCGGCTGTTCTGGGCGAGGGGGGCACCAGGGGCACGGGCATGGAGGAGGGGGGCCGGGGTCTGGGGGAGCTGAGGGGGAGAGGTGGGGTGGGGCCAGGCGGGGGTGGGGGTGGCGGCGGCGCCGGGGTGTTGGGGGGCACGGGGAGGGCCGCCGGACTAGGGGTCGGCCCGGGGAGGCCGGCGGGGCCCCTGGGACTGGGGCTGAGGGGGGTGGGGGCCCCCCAGGGGGAGGTGACGGAGTAGGGGCGGTAGCGCTGGGAGATGGGGAGCGGGGCGGTGGGGGGGTTGAGGTTGAGCCTGGGGGGGTTGGCCCAGGCGGTGGGGCTGGGGGGCGCCATGAGCTGCGGCGCGGAGGGGGTGGCGGGCGCGGAGGCCGGGATCGGGAGAGAGCTCATCCTGGGGGTGTTCAGAGACAGCGGGTGCGGGCTACATCCGTACAGGCTGCGGGCGACATGGTGAGACAAAGGGGTTGGCAAGTGTCACCCGTCAACTTGGGCGACAAAACAAGGACAGACCACGAATCACACTGAAGGCACTGAGAAACATTCATGCTCTCCGAGCGTCCGTTATTTCAATACAAGAGTCACAACATCAAAATAGTTCCTTAATCAAAACAATTTGAACGACAGGGCTTCCGTTTTAACTCTCGTCTAAGGTAACGGCTACCGGTGAATTTACCAGGGCGGGCGCTCGGGTCAGGGTTTCGCTAGGGAGGGCGGCCGCGGCACTTGCCTGGACAGAGATCCGGCCCCGAAGGAGCCTGCGCACGGGGCCATGGGGCTGCCGGCCTGACTGGACGTCTGGACCAGCGTCAGACGGTGGTCGGGGGATTTGGCGGCCGCGATGGGCTGAGACGTGGCGGTCAGGCTGGCGAAGGGGTTGTGGACGCGCGACTGGGTGGACATCATGAGCACCTCCATGAGGATCTGGCTGATCAGGTCCTTGAAGTCCGAGAAAACTGCGGGAGGAGAGGGAGAGAGGGGTCAGGGGGGTTTCCCCGGCCCGTACGACGCCATGACCGGCCCGGCTGAAAACCGCAGGTTGCGTATGTTTTTTTTAACTGGCCGATCCTCTCAGCTCATCTGCGACTCTGGGGAGGGGGGGGGGGGACTCCCGAGGAAACGGGAGGCGCGCCGACGGACCCCCGCCGTACCTTTTGGGTTCTGGTGGAACTCGACGGCGAGCGCGGGCAGGTAGATGACGTCTCTGTCCTGCTCCTTCCAGGAGACGCGCAGGATCTTACAGATGAGCTGCAGAGCCTGCTCTTCGGAGACATCCGAGTTGCCAGAAGATTCCTGAGGTAAACGCACAACGCACACACACACACACACGCACGCACACACACACGACATGCAGGGTGAACGCCATGAACACGTGGAGCTGCATCTGCTCTGTGCATTGCAGCTCTTAAACCGTGTGTGTGTGTAAAAGTCAAAACTTATGAATATGTATTAATAGGTATGAATATGAACGTCATCATGAGGGTTAACGCGGTTATTCATGCAGCCTCCCAAAATCTAACGGTGGGAGTTCTTCATTAATTTAAGAAGCTTTTGATCTCGGAGAGTGACTGATCCGACAGATCAAAGCGCAGTGTATGCAATCAGGAAGTGTAGGCAATCAGGAAGTGTACGCAATTAGGAAGACAGTAAGTGGAAATGGAAGCATGCCTAACGGGTCTCTACCTTTTCAGCCAAGTTCCTCTTGTCCCTGCGGTCGCTGTCCTCGACCTCCATGTTCTCTATCCCTGAGTCCACATCCACCTGGGACATGCTAAGAGAGAGAGAGAGAGAGAGAGAGAGAGAGACAGAGACAGAGACAGAGACAGAGACAGAGAGAGAGAGAGAGAGAGAGAGAGAGAGAGAGAGAGAGAGAGAGAGAGAGAGAGAGAAAGAGAGAGAGAGAGATCACAAACTCATTTCCCTGGACTTGCTGACCCGAGGGGCCGGAATAATATGAGCTGTGGAGCGTCTGTCCTCCATGTGTCCTCTCTCACCTCTTTTCACAGGAGGCGGTATCTATGTCCATGCTCTGGGACCGGGACAGGCTCTGGGACTGGGTCTCCAGGCTGTTAGAGGGGGAGCTGGACAGGGAGCTCACGCCCTCGCTGCTCTGACTGCGGTACGCCACACCTGACACACACACACACACACACAAACACACGCACACACACACACGCACAGACACACACGCACAGACACACACACACAGAAGTAAGCACACCAAAAACAACATACGGTATATTCTGTACTGTATGTTGTAGTGTGACAGAAATATAAACCCAAATCTCACTTCTTCATCTCTCGTCTGTATGGAGGGCTGTTTGTCGGTTGGCAAGGTTGGCTAAAGAAAGGGCATGAGTTACCACCCCACTATCAGATTCTACTACAATTATACATCGTCCTCGAAAAAGTACTCTTTAAATCAGTTATTAACTATTAGTAAAGGGATTCTAGCTTCAGTAGTACACCCGGGTGGCTTTCACAACCAAGGACCGGAGCAAGACCTAGCCTAGTGTCTTTCCTGCAATTAGAAATGGGCCCTTCAGGAGAAATGTGGTTTATATATACCGTAAGCCTGGATATAGAGGCTAACGGCAACAGCATGTCTAATCAAAAAGGCAAAGAGTAAAAGTAGCTCAGAGCTGGTGATGAACATAACCCCGTTGCAGCTCACTTTAAAACACAACGTTAGCGCCTTGAGATACCTAGGAGTGGAGAAGATAGAGAAGACATGTAGGGGAGGTGACTTGGAGAGGAAACTCCTTCAGCTTTAGACATACTGGATATCATGTCAATACCATGTCACCTAATGGCCTTAATGAGGATTTGACATTAAACCCTTCTTGTGAATTGGTGTTTGGTGTTCTGAATCGTCAGCATTGTGTTGTTTTTAAATTTACACTTTGATAAGTCCATTTTATAGCCTATAGTCTCTTCTGTATCCTTCTTCTCTTTTCCCTAATATGCCCTCACCTATTGTATAATGGTTGAATTAATCTTTGAATTGATTAAGATTGATGTAAATATAAGGTTGCCGTTGTTGATGTATTTGTAGACATATATTTGCAGCCTACAACTGTGCTAGATGGCAAGCACCATTTTAGCCTAAATTGACTGACAGATGATGTGAAGAGTGATGTCACGGGCTCTCAGCCTATATATATATATATATATATACCTGCTACCTGTCATTTTGAACTGGGAGGTTGCCTGATAAAGGTCGAAACGTTGCATATTTGTCAATAAAGTGAAACCGGGAGCTGTAATTCCAGTATTTTCCAATCTCTCACTCAAAGAGTTAAAGTGCAACATCAGTGACTGACGTCATTACACAAAATGAACTTGTACTTGAACAAAATTCGGTTGTAAAGCAAGTAGTCATGAAGTTAGCAACAATGTGATCAGACTGGCATTGTATTCATCCACACATATGAGTCAATCAATAGCGCCTGTTCCAGAGCATTTGTGAATGCGGCATTTCTCCCACTGCACAGCAGGGCCTGGCGAACAAATGCCAAATGAGGACACTATCCTACACACAATAAGCTACTTCTGTTGTTTTTGTTGTACAGTATGAGTGCTTTTGGGTGCATAGGTACCAAGGCCTTTTCAAATGGCTCTCATTCTAGATCTTTTTTAATAGACTTGCACATATACAATACACAGGCCATGTGACGTGATGTAGGTAGCAAAGCAACTACAATGTTTAGGAATATCCCTACACTATGAATATGAAATGCCAGTGTCTTACACTCTGGCCACCATGGCCAGCTAGCTGAGAATGTTATCAATTTCATCCTATGACCTCGGCTGAACTCCGGCCAATGCTGCCGGACACTACAGTGACAATGCACTTTCCTGTCCTGTAGGTCCCACGCCCGTGGTCAGTCTGGTTCTGTCTGAAGCGATTCTATTCCCGGCGGCTGCTGCTTGCTCTACTATATTTCCCAGTAATTAAGGTCAACCTTACAGTAGTTAACGTACCAAGTCTCACTTCAAACTATTTCGGTACTTTGATCAGACCAAAGCGATAGTACAAGGTACAGTACAAGCAATTAATAGACAATAAAGACCATAATAGACGATAAAGCTTGGATGTCTGTCTGTATTGCACTCGCCTCACAGCGGGAAGGTCGTGGGTTCGATTCCTACTTGTGTTGCACTGGGGGGTGAGTTGAGTTCTCAGGTACCAAAGTGGGGTATCCCCCGGGCAGAAAAGCAGCCCGCTAGCGCTGTCCGTCCCCGACGAAGACGGAGGAGGATCGGTCCTGGGTGCGGCTCATGCACCCACCTACTGTCTGCTCCTGGCTGCCCTCGGGGGAAAGACGGTGGGGGAAGGGCGTGTGTGTGTGCGCGTGTGTGTTCACGTCGGCCACTGCACGTGTGTGTTGGGGTGTCAAGTCTTGTGACGAATAAAGACGTCTCTGACCACCACTTGAAGCTCAATCTTGACAAGACCAGGCTGCTCTTCCTCCCCTGGAAAGACTGCCCTGTCAAGGGCTTTTCCATCTCTACTGAGCTCCACCTGGCCCTCTCCATGGCAGCCAAGAGCCTTGGGCTGACCCTGGATGACCAAGGGTGCGTTCGTAACTGCGCTCAGAGAATCTGTTCTGATTTCAGAGTGTTCGGGTGTCAACGTCATTGAGCGCTCTGAAATCAGTTCATTTACGAACGGTCCGTTCGCTCGGACAAACCGCCTTTTCAGTCGGAGCACCCAGTGCGCGCTCTGAGTGCTCCGAGAGGGCAGTACTCGGAATTTCCGAACGGGGACGCTCCGAGCGCATTTACGAACGCACCCCAAATGTCCTGTGTGTCCAGAATCACAGCGATGGCCTGGTCCTGTAGATTATCTCTAGACAACATTCGAAGGATACGCCCATTCCACACAGGAGAAGAAGCACTACTCCTGATCCAGGCACTTGTCATCTCCTCCCACCTTGACTACTGCAACTCACTTTTGGACAGCCTGTCTGCAGCCTGTCTGGTGTTCAATCTACCTAAACTCTCCCATGCAACCCCTGCTTGTCCTCTTCTCTTCAGCACTCTGACTACTGGCAGCACTTATTGAAGGCTTTACTGATGATGACCAGGATGTACAGTCAGTTCACTTATTGTAGCCAAATATACTTGTATGACTTACAAATGTTAAGTCGCTTTGGAGAAAAGCGTCGGCTAAATGCCTAAAATGTAAAACGCCAATAATACCCACAAACAGAAGCAGGGCACTCAGATTCAAACATATTACTCTACAGAGCAAAATGTCTTGTATTGAGGGACTGTTAAGAAGGCAAACCTGAACAGTATATACATATGTGTGTATATTTTAAGTGTTAAGGCCAAGTTAGACACTATGCGGGGGTGGGCTTCAGACCCAGGCTTGATTGGCAGCATTCATACCAGTGGCGCCCATGGGCGAGGTGGCAGGGGTGACACTGTGGACATTGAGCCCAAGAGTGTTAGCGACGGCTGGTGGCAGGGGCTGCGGAGGGGCCCCGGAGGGCCCGGGAAGGGGCCCTGGTGGGGTTTCTCTCTGTGGGGACGTCAGGGGGGTGCTGAGAGGGGTGCTGGGTTGCGAGGTCGGCCCTCCAGCCAGTCTGGCCAGTCGCCTTCTGCGGATCTGCAATTTGTTGTTAGTAGAGGAGAAGAGTGTTCACGCACAGTAAACAGTACAGTAATAAGTCGTTGACATACGACTAGCTGGCTAAGTACAAAACGGTTCATTTCGCAAGTAGCCCGTTATCATGAATGCGAATGCGTTGAGCTAGTTGCAAAGCTGTATAGTGATAGCAGTACTAGCCACTAGGCATAACTGACAAGCAAAAAGCATAACCTAGGCAACTAAAGGCAATAGGGAAAACGTCACGATCGGCAAAAAGAAACATTTTAAAAATCATTCAGCGTCGTTGCTGATGATCTCGAACAAGCTGCAGCTCACGATAGTTGGTTAAGATAGACTAGTCGTTAATGTTGATCACCAAATAATCGCAGCATACGATACGTCCTAGCTATACATTGTGAAATTAAGTGACATTTACAGACACGGCTAGCACTGTGTCCGGAACAGTGTACAGCTAGCACTAGCGCTAGCCGGGTAAGTTAGCCTAGGGTAACGAGTGCTAGCAATACTGGGTTGATGGCACAATGGTGGCCTGCTGTTATGCTGAGTCGTCTTGCAAGCTGCAAGCTAACCCTGGTGCTTTACTTGGCTAACAGCCTTTATCATAAACGTAAGCAACCAAAACTAATAATTTAATATATAACAAGTGCGATTCACATGAAGGCATTTGGATATCTCGAAAATAAAGGGTATCCACTGCGTATCTAAACTAACTAGCTAGCTAAAGAATGCTATCTAGCTACTGACACTGACTCAGCTAGCTAGCACGCTAGATTTGCTTACTAGCATTAGCTGAGCTAGTAGCACCTCCGAAAGAGCTACGACACACATCCAAAATCAAAACACAACAACCTTGTCAAAAAACATGTCAACACCAGAAAGTAATTTGTACCAGCATCGCCGTTGTAAGCTTACCTCGTCGGCACTCAATTCTTCCATTATTTTTCCTTTATTTCCAACTGGCTAAACAACAATTGTGCCAGCCAGCCAGCTAGCTAGCAGCAGCTATTTCTAATAGAACCAAATATTCATGGTCTAGCTAACTCGTTAAGCAAATAACTGTTTGGCTTGATTGTCTTAAAGTTAAATAAAGAAAAATAAAGAGGCAGAACAGACTATTTTCCTCCCTAAATGGATTGATCCACACGATTTCTACCAAGAATGAAACAAACACAAAAGTATGTCAAAACACGAAGGAGGCCATTCTGGATAGTGTATCACGTGACCACGGGAGAAGGGTGGGATTTGAGTCTGATCGCTGGATTCGGCCATCTGTGTTACATTTAATCATATTTGATATTCTACTGTTGTTTTAGTAGCCTAGAGTAATATCGATGTAACAGAGCCATAACTATCAATTCTAGGTTCTTGCCCCCTCTGATAATGCATATTTGTTTGAGTGATTTGGATTGCTTCTCAGGCCTGACATCATTTGTTTGGCACACTTAGGCTATGCCTGATCGTGGCTGTGGCTCGGGGATAGGCAATGTGGAGAAGGTCATGGGGCCAAGGGCAAGCATCTGAGAGCTAGGCTAATTTTCCATTGCACATCCACCTGTGCAAGCAGGTGATTATTCACTCAAGAGACGTTATGATACATATGTACATCTTTTATTTTACATTGTGTAGCATATAGTACAAAAAATACACAGAAATTCTCAGTATAAAGTTGGGCGCAGACACATAACCTATATAGAATATTTTGGCAAAAAAAGATTAACTACCATGGGGACACAACTGTGGACAGCATATGCATTAGGTAAGGGTGCAATTGATGTGTCCTATATTATGCTCAACTCCACACCATGACTTATTATCAGACAGCTAGGGCACTGCAGATGCAGTCTTATGCAATAGATATATGGGTCCTGTGCAATAATAAGAGACTGTGGCAGTTCAGCTCAGATGCTATTTTTCTTTGAGGTTCTCTAAACCAGTGCAATGTGAAACTCATTTTTCAAAGCTTCGGTTTACCATCCAAGAGATGTGCAGGACACAGTGGTTTTCCATCCATGATCAGAGGGACTTTACCAGACAACCTGATAACAATAATCAAATGGTGCCCTCTAGTGGCCGGACAACGTCATACACCATTCCCTCATTTGTACTTCTCGTTTGTATTGCATAATGAGCAGTTAAGTCCAAGAACAAAACAAAACAGAAAATGTATTTAACAAGGCTCTCCCTATCATTTAGGGTCCAGACAATTCATCTTCAACATTTCTTCACTATGCTCTTTTTTAAAACTTGCTTGCAGACTTGACCTTCACAGTACAGCTCCTAAGCACAGAGAAAAGATACATGTTAGGTGAATACGAGTTAGCCTATTCACACGCACATTGACAGGCAGAAGTGATATACCCCCCCCCCCCCCCCGCCGACCACTTCGCTTTGCTGCCTCAAGGCGATTGGTTACCCCGTTTAAGTTTTTGTCTTCAGTTCAAACTTCTTACCAAATGCAGTTGATCATCCTCAATCCAGTGTGCCCAGCCTCTGTTCCTCTTCTCCCCTGTCTGCTCAGCCACCAGCCTGGCACCCTCCCATGTCACCAATGACTGAAAGACACACACACACACACACACACACACACACACACACACACACACACATCATCCCTGCACGTTTACAAAATGATACTATTTGTTAATAATGTACAAAAACATCATCATATAACATGGAACATTCAACATTTTCTCAACTTGACTGAGCCTGACAAGTACCTTGCAGTGTCGGTCATCCAGTCCCTTGGTGAACTCCTCAAACTCCCGTCCCAATGTGAAGGGAAAGGTGTAGTTTCGTAAGGGGCTGAGGGTCTTGATCACGTACAGGTCTCGATCACCTTCCTCAGATTCAACCTCAGGGCAATCTTACGTGTGATAGCACTGATACCTGCGGAGGGACAGGGAGCTTATAAGCCTGCGTATGTGTGTGTGTGAGCGTGCTGATCCCATTATCCTACTCACTTTTTATTCATGATTGCACTGCCAAATTCCAAAATAATTCTATTGTTAAATTTTAAGAATATACAACAGTAACTGTGTTTATTGTGAATGATGAAGTAAATTATAGAGAATCATTTAGTCAGCTGGTGTGCTAATAATAATCACATTTTAATGTAGGCACAACTAAAGAAGTCATTGTTGATTTCAGAAGGAAAAATGTAGCCTACAGCACAATTCTATATGGAGAAGTAGAAATGCTTATTTAAATGCCTTGGTCTACAGCCACCAGAAGATCTGTCTCCAAGCCATTATAAAGAAGGCACATAAGCGTCTTTATTTTCTATGAACAAGAAATTCAAAATGAGCACTGGCCTGTAATCAATCTGTGCCAATTCTACTGCCAGCATTCTAACTGGTTCCATCAATGTTTGGTTTGGCAACTTGACTTCTCAAAATCACAAACCTCTAGAAAGAATTGTCTGTATAGCTCATCACAATTGGTGCTGATGTTCCATCTTTAAAGAACATTTACACAAGCAGGGTTCTTAACAGAGCCAAGGACATAGTCAAGGATCCCAGACAGCCTGCAGCAGTGCACATCTTTACCCTCTAGATGAAGATATCAGGCCATAAAAGCGATTAGTTCCAGAGATAGCCCAGTGCTTTATGTCTTTTGAATGATCCTTAGCCTACTAGCCTATATTCTAATTCTCATTCTAATATTTTATTGATGCTTATTTTGTTTTATTGTGCTCTTCTCGTATGGCAGCATATTCCAATGTAGGCTATAGCCTATATCGACAAATAGGCCTACTTGAACATTTTCACACACAATATCAGTGAAATTGATAACATTTGACTGATTCAACAAGCGTAAGTAATATTTGCATAGTCAACAAATGGATGGATCAATGGTAAGTACAAGGAGCGAGCAGAAACACACGCCCTGAGCCTGACGCGCCAGTTGGTTTGTTACAGTCTCGCCCATCCAGCTGCCCGGCAAGGTAAACGTGTCAAACCAAGTCTCTTAATACCACCAATGATCGGTTATCAAATGATCAAGACACTAAAAAAACTCAACTCTGGCCCTGAAAACCGTGCATACTGTAGCATCATCATAATGACCTAAATTTAATGAAGGAAATTTGGAGATGACCAGGCGTTCACTTTAGATATTACATTTTTACAATTTAGAACTTACCAAGTGCAATCATATAATCCTCCATGTTGACATTGCTGAGCATGTCCCACGTCCCACAGAAGCCCACTGGCATTTTCAGACGGGGTGCTCAAGCTGCAATACGAAGGTGGAGGAAAAACTGTCACCTGTAGACTGAACAGGATGTGACGGTCGGCTATCGCAGGGATTCGCTTATGAGGGATAGAGGGAGGTGTGCCTTCTGTTCATTCGCTGTCACCTGAGGGCTAAGGATGGGGTTGGTGTTCCTCTAAGATATGGGATGGGAACAAGACATGTCATACTTGACTGCGTGCAGCTTGTATGACAATCCTCTTCTCCCCCGGGGAGCACAGACAATTATTAAAGTATTTTGACCTACTGTAGAACATAAGTAGGTGACAAACTACTACAACTTGGAAAATGAACATAGTTGAATCTCTCTCTATCTCCTCTCTCTAGCTCTCCAAATGAGAAACTGAAAGACAAACTAAACTATCGACGCTATGCAGAAAACTGTGTCTGGGGTGTTTTCCTGCCAAGGCTATTGAGGTAGAAAAAAAAACCTTGTGTGGCCATTTGACATTGCCAAAAACACCAAGATGAATGTGACTATGAAGATGAATGCATTTCATTTGTTCCTTGCTGATACAGTATATATCAAATACAGTAGTAATGTGCTTTTGCTTAGATTCAATTCTGTTTGAGTGCCACTGTTAACAACTTGAGGTGTTGAGGTGTTGAATGGAAGTTGTTTGTTTGTACCGTCTCCGTTATCCCTTTTACATTCCACCATCACTGTCAGGTTCCATGCATCTTTTAGCACCGTTCTGTATGAGAACAGTAAAACACACCCATCAAAAACAGTCAGTTGCTCTCACACCAGTATTCAAAAACAAACAGATTAGGTTACTAGGTTGGAGTGGTGTCTCATTTCCATGTAAAACATGTTTGATCTTAAACAAGGTATTCTAATTTCTTCACACTGGAATCAGTAAATGCCCTGTATAGTTACCTAGCCCTACTCGACCAAGGTTGCACTATGCAATTTCACTAATATACAACACATTAAGGGCAACCCTTGCTGCCGTCTGTATCGGCACCAATGTGAACATTATTGCGTATGACACTTTAGTGTCAGCTGATTGGATTATAACTATGCTATACTTCGACCTACAAATCACAGGGCGCTTTCACAGCATGTAGCAAGCGTTCTGTCCCGTCTCTGTTCCACCTGTTCTGTGAAGAGAAGACCTCAGGAAAAGATGCTCTACTGAAACAGAGCAAACTAAATCTTCCTTATCAGAAAAGTCACGCGTTTTTGACGAGGCACTGGCGGACGGACGTGGACTACTTCATAGTGTCAAAACCAACGGAAACAAAAAGCGACAATAATCAGTCCAGCCACAAAACCTATCCCCGCCCCCGCTAGAGGAGAGGTGGTCCTGGGGGAGGCTGTGAGGCAGCGGGTGATGGGGAGGCTAGCTCAGCTGGAGGAGGCGGAGCCTGTGTATCTCTGCAAAGGGGCCAGGACGACGTCAGCGTTTTTCTGCTCGCTCTCCGCGCTGTACAGGCTCTGCTCCCGGATGTAGCGCACCACGGGGTCGGGCAGCAGGTACCGGACGCTCCGGCCGCGGCGCAGCGCCCGCCTCACGTGAGTGGCCGAGATCTCGTTGGTCACCCACTCGCGGACCACGTGGATGTTCTGCCGGTGCCTCCAGAGGGCATCCGTCTGGTGGATGAACTTGTAGGCGTCGCTGCCGCTGCGGGTGATGCAGACGAGGCCGTAGCGGCCCGCGATCTCGGAGATGTCCTCCGGCTTCCAGAGGTTGGGGACGGCGAAGGATTCCAGCACGTCGGCGCCGCACAGCAACTTCAGCTGAGGGCCGTCTGACGGGGAGCGAAGAGAGAGGGAGAGATAGAGAGATAGAAAGAGAGAGAGGGAGGGAGGGAGAGAGAGAGGGAGAGAGAGAGGGAGAGAGAGATAGAAAGAGGGGGAGAGAGAGAGAGAGAGAGAGAGAGGGAGAGATAGAAAGAGAGAGAGGGAGAGAGAGAGAGAGAGAGAGAGAGAGAGAGAGAGAGAGAGGGAGAGAGAGAAAGAGAATGGGGTGAAACTAAGTCAGTGTTAAAATCATCACAAGCACTGAAAATCCCGTTTACACAATGACTACCCTGAATAGTGGGATTTATGATTTGGGGATGCTTTGGAATGTTAAACCACTTTCAACTGCTTTTTGATTTGAGAATCCTTAAGTTAATTTAGAATACCTGAATTCAAAAATAAATGGGAACATTTTGCATTAGGAAAATGAACAAAAGGCAATAGCTGAAATGGGTGCGTTTCAGGTCAAATGAGATAAAACGATTTAGGGAGGTATAATACATGACATAGCCTACTTCGCCTACGTAGCCCATGTAACATCAAAGGTTTACATGGGTTAATCGGCTTCATGCATGTGTGAGGAATGTTGCCAGACGAGGTTGGAAGGCTGGATCACGATGTTCCGAGATGCTGCAGACAATGGAGTCTTCAGCACCGTTTGTTCTTGTTTTACCTTTTCACCTCTGGGCAGATCACCTGCTGTCTCACCTTACCTTTCTCCTTCAGTTGGTGTGACGGGGTGTTGCCACTCTACCATACATTCACACCCTCTGTCTCTGGGTGTAGAACAACTGAAGCAAGGTCTTTCTACTTTTCAAAACTCATCGCCGTCAATATCACTACTGTAGTTTGAAAGACCAGACCTCTTCCATACAGATGGCAGACTATCAGACTATTAATAGATATATAGATAATATATTTAAAGATATAAATATGTAAGCTCCCTTGAACAGTGTTTGGCCGTAGTAGTTTGCTATACACACTTCTTTTGTCTTTGACTTGAGTACGCTAGTTTTCGAATATACCTCTTGCGTGATAGGAGGCTGGGCATTCAGGAGCGTGCTCCTCCATCCTCCTCCTATTGGAATGCTTGACAGTGTCCACTTCGTCATTGTTCTGATCTGCGGCCACCACCTCTCCATAGTGGTGTCTAGGTAACAGAGACAAGATGGGACATGTTCCGAATGAGACCGTACTTAGTAACATGGGATGCGTATGGCTCCAAAACATTTCACACAATGGGGTGGCTTTTGGCACCGGGGTGAAAGATGAAGTTCAGCCAGTTAATGAGACATCAATGAAAACCAGTCATGCATAGTCAGCACGAACGGTGCTTTTGTTTCAGACTCCCTGACTATAAAAAACACCTTCCTCATATTATCTTCACTGAGACTGAGACCATATCAGCGCATTCATCTCTAGCTGCAAATCCTTCAGTTAATTTTGTCAGTTTGTTTTGATTGTCTCGTTATGTTGAGTGTGTGCAGGTGTAGTACACCAGATGTAGCAGGCACAGTTTGGATGTAGCATGCTGCATTTGGCGTAGCCTACTGAAAAGAACCAGAACCACCCAACAGAGGGAGGAGCTGGTTTCTGGGTTCAATAGCGAATTGCGCTGCCACCACCTTTTTTTAACCGGTGGGGTCCGGCGTCAGAACACACACACACACACACACACCACACAGGCGTTAGAAAAAGGACATGGCTATATTAATCATTTCATTTCAAATGCACACCAGCATGGCTCGGGACGCTCCCCAAACCCCCTATAGCTGCCCGCCCCCCCAGACGCTCCAGGCTTAAATTATAACACTGCACTCTCACTGCAAAATAATGTAAACTGCACTGCAAAAGAATATAACTGCACTCTCACTGCAAACGAAACATGCACGTGTAAAACCAAAACTCCAAAACAACCGGCCTGCCACATCGTCTGAGATCGGGACACATGACTTTCCCTCTCCGAAAGCTTAGCTTCAGTTAATATAAGATTCATTCATTAACAATGGTTATGGTAAGCCATAGTTTGTGACAGGCTGTTGACATGCGACAGCCCTGAAAATGATGTTGAAGGGAATTCCAAACGAGCGTTATTTTGACACTCTACTCCCCATGCCCATTTTACAGCATTGCCACCCAGTGGATATAATCGGAATTACACACTCTATTCAAGGAGGGGAGGACAAAATGAGTTTGTTGCCTTAGTCATATTAATTTTGTTATTTTTATTACATTTTTGCACAGGCCATAATAATAAACGTATTTAACCTAACTATATAAATAATTAATACTTCTTCCTTGACTTGAGTCAGTCATGGCAATTCTAGAATTAGAAGTTTGGCCATACTGTAACAGATTGTCTCACAATGATATGACATCATATTTGAACACAATGATGTCACAGTATGACTATGACAGCCACATTCTAGTTCATAGTTAAATTTTTCTCTGTCAGTGGTCAGTGACATTTTGAAGTGGTTGGTGTATGCAATGCAATCCAGTGCTCCTAACTTCTCCATGGCCTCCCTGCACATTGGGGATCTGCACCCCGACGTGACAGAGGCCATGCTGTATGATTTATTTAGCCCCATGGGGACACTCCATTCTATCCGGGTCTGTAGAGACAGGATCACCAGGCGCTCCTCAAGATACGCATATGTCAACTTCCAGCAGCCAGCTGACGCCAAACGCGCTCTTGACACCTTGAGCTATGAAACAGTCATGGGCCGACAGCTCCGGATCACGTGGTCTCAACGCGACCGCACCCTGAGGGACAACGGAATTGGGAACATCTTCCTGAAGGGTTTGGAGAAGTCCATCGACAGCCAGGCCCTGTATGACACCTTCTCCGCCTTCGGCACCATCCTCTCCTGTAAAGTGGAGAGTGACGAGAACGGCTCCAAGGGCTACGGCTTTGTGCACTTTGAGGCTCCGGAGGACGCTGAGAGGGCCATCAAGAGGATCAATGGCATGCTCCTCAACGGTAAAAAGGTGTTTGCTGGCCCTTTCAAATCCAGAAATGTACGAGAGGCCGAGCTGGGCGACCAAATCAAACAGTGTACCGGCATCAGTCTCTACATAAAGAACTTGAAGGAAGAGATTGATGAGATGCGACTGAGGAAGGAGTTCTCTCCCTTTGGTACCATCATTAGTGCCAAAGTCGTGATGGAGCGCGGCCGCAGCAAGGGCTTTGGGTTTGTGTGTCTGTCCTCCCCTGAGGAGGCCTCCCGGGCCATTGCAGCGCTGAACGGACGCATCCTGGCCACCAAGCCCCTGTATGTGGCCCTGGCCCGGCCCAAGAAACAGCCACGGGTGTATCTAACCAACAGATACAGGCAGCGAATGGCCGTCAGGCGTGCCATGCCCAGCATGGAGATCAAACTGCCTGCACAGCCCTCTGGATCCTCCATGGCTGCCATCCCTCACACGTCCATCCAGTGTGTCTCCGCCCAGACCATGGGCCCTCGTCCAACCTCGGCTCCTACAGCTCCTGCGCGTCCTGCTGTCTACCCGCTGGGCATTCGGGAGCGTGCGAGAGAATGGAGGTCTCGGACGACCTCCATTCTGGCTGCCACTCCACCACAGCAGCGGAAGCAGATGCTGGGTGAGTGTAGTGGTCTGGTTGACTGTTCACTGTTAATTGTCTGGTTCACTGCCAATTGCCTGACCCACACTTAAAGCCCTTGTAAAGCCTGTGCCCCCAGTTAATTTAAATTAACCGTCCAATTTTCCCCTCAAGAACACAACATGGAGCCTTGGTCCACGTCCATCCAGTGTGTCTCCGCCCAGACCATGGGCCCTCGTCCAACCTCGGCTCCTACAGCTCCTGCGCGTCCTGCTGTCTACCCGCTGGGCATTCGGGAGCGTGCGAGAGAATGGAGGTCTCGGACGACCTCCATTCTGGCTGCCACTCCACCACAGCAGCGGAAGCAGATGCTGGGTGAGTGTAGTGGTCTGGTTGACTGTTCACTGTTAATTGTCTGGTTCACTGCCAATTGCCTGACCCACACTTAAAGCCCTTGTAAAGCCTGTGCCCCCAGTTAATTTAAATTAACCGTCCAATTTTCCCCTCAAGAACACAACATGGAGCCTTGGTCCAGCCCACACGGGACCATGTCGGGTTACCAAAAGGTAAGTAACCCCCCTAAAGGTTTATATTTCATATACCATGTAAGCATGGTCAGTCAACTTTATCTGGTTTTGTACAGTCCTGGACCTAGACCCACTCTCTATTGAGACCAGACAACTCTTTAATGCCAGGCCACTATAAAGGTTCTCAGGATCTTGTCATTTCTCAATATCCATACTCAATTTCTATAGCTGAGCTTAAGAGGGAGAACCTCAAGCTCAGGATTTACTTACATACCATGAGCAATGAGCAAATAAATTATTGGATTAGCTTCAGTGACTTTCTTTTCATTGAAACAGAAAACTCCACCTCAGTTGATCTCTACAACAATTGAGGATGAGGTCAACGACCTAGCGCTGCAACTGGAGGCCAAGCTGAGCCCCCCTCGCCCAAGGGAGAGTGGGAAGATGGGATTTTGGCCTTGTGTTGCCCCTGCACCAACTCCACCTACTGGCCTGGCACTAGAGGCAGAGGGCAGGCCTCTGAGGAAGGACAGAGAGACAGGGCACTCCTGCTCCTACATCCATGCTCCTGTGAGTGCCTTTAAGCTTGCTCCCCCTGTGATGGCCTCTCCAACACTCGAGGAGGTGGTCAACGACTTGGCACTTCAGCTGGAGGCCAAGCTGAGCCCCCCTCGCCTCAGGGAGAGTGGGAAGACAGCTTTTTGGCCTTGTGTTGCCCCTACATCCACTGCAACAATTGGCCTGGCACTAGAGGCAGAGGGCAGGCCTCTGAGGAAGGACAGACAGACAGGGCACTCCTGCTCCTACATCCGTGCTCCTGTGAGTGCCCTTAAGCCCGCTTCACCTGTGATGGCCTCTCCAACACTCGAGGCTGAAGTCGACTTGACACCTCAGCTGGAGACCAAGCTTGTGTTGAGCCGCCCTCTTGTCAGGGAGCAAGCTGGAGCTAACCCTCTGGTCAGGGAGCAGGCTGGGGCTAACCCTCCTCCTGCCAGTGGACCTGCCAGCACAACGCTTCACACCATTGGTGCCAGTAAACCCACTCCACCTCTGATGGCCTCCCTAACAATCGAGGCGGAGGTCAACGACCTAGCGCTGCAGCTGGAGGCCAAGCTGAGCCTCTCTCACCTCAGGGAGAGTGTCGCCCCAGCTGCCTCAACTCCACCGATGGGCCTGGCGCTGAAGGAGGAGGACAAGCCTCTGAGGTCGGAGAGACAGACACGACACTCCTGCTCCTCCACCCGTGCTCTGAAAGGCTCGGGACGACCTACTCGTAGACAGGAATGGGGTGAGGTCAAAACAGCCTGGACAGCCATTTGTTTTTTGATGCTCTCCATTTTGCAGGTTAAACAATATTAATTTTGTGATTTCAGATCTGACGGACATTAACGTCCAGCTGAACCCTGCATCAGTGAGCTCGAGCTTCACTATTGTGATTTCAGGTCTGAAGGACATCAACGTCCTTATTAACGAGAAAAAGCTGGTAAAGTCTATCTATCTATCTATCTATCTATCTATCTATCTATCTATCTATCTATCTATCTATCTATCTATCTATCTATCTATCTATCTGTCTATCTATCTGTCTGTCTGTCTGTCTGTCTGTCTGTCTATCGATCTATCAATTTATCTATCTGATATATATGTTCTGGGCTGAATTACACTGTCAGTGAGGATAATGCACTGAAAATCTTACTATTGTCTGTTTTGACAGATTTGACAGATCCAGTTTTGGATGTTCGCCTGCCTGTGCGGACAGTGCACACACACACACACACACACACACACACACACACACAGAACTACACACACACACACAGAACTACACACACACACACACACACACACACACAACTGCACCCCCCCCCCTCCACAGACACACACACACACACAGAACAACAACATACACGTGCACACATACACACACACACATACAAACATTTGTATTCTCATGTTAGCTTTGACACTAGACATTTCTAACATAGCACATTTAGATCAAGGTTCAAGTCAAATTACCTGAGGTCATTATTTTGCTAGTACACTGCGCTACCAAGTGTGCTTCATGTTCTGCTGGAATGTTACCCGAGTTGGTGGAATGTTTTCCAGAGCTCCAGACTTCTGTGTGGAGAGCTGTCCTTCTGGTTCCTGGTTGAAAGTAGGTTCTCAAGGGTTCTAGACTTCTGTGTGAAGGGCTCTTCTTCTGGTTCCTGTTTGAAGGTAGGTTCTCCAGGGTTCTAAACTACTGTGTGGAGAGCTGTTCTCCTGGCATCATTCACGTCCGTCCTACTCTCTGGTTGGGTCGTACATCAGCACCACTAATCTCTCCAGCAGTAACATTGACCCTCCACTGTCCACTGGGCATGTAGAAGAGTCCACTGAAAGCAGTGTTGACCTCTGAGGAACACGTCCACGTTGTCCAGGCGTCCTGTCAGACAGTGTAGATGTGTCCCAGCCTGTGAAAGGACTGGGTGGCTCAGACACTGGGTGGCATTCATAGTGGTAAAACATTTGGTGAACAGTTATGTACCGCGGGTGTATGTCTTTTTATTATGGCTTCATTCAGCATACGCCTCCTGATGTAGGTGTCGGCCTCTGGTGTCGGCTCAAACTTTTGGTACAGAGCTGTTCAACAAATGTTTTCTGAGTCTCCCAGTCCTTTCACAGGCTGGGAAACGTCTGCACTGTCTGACAGAGGAAACAGGACACCTGGGGAATGTGGACGTGTTTCTCAGAGGTCAACGCTGCTTTAAAGGACAATGCTCGTTTTTGACAACCTGGACCTTATTTACGACATATTATAAGACGTTTGACTCACCGAGATCACTTTGGTGTAGTTCGGAGGCATGTAGAAGAAATTTAAAATCCAGCGCGAGCCAAGTATATCCATGTAATGTCGGTGGTCGGGGCACTTAGAATGCAGTTTCTAAAAATCTATTTCCTGCCGCGAAGCGGTTGTTTTCATCAATCTGTCTTCATGAATCGCTAGTTGTGCTTACATAGAGCATAATCATGTGGTGGTTTTTCACATGCCTCTGTAATTTGATCTTTAGAAACGTCTTTCGAAACGAAATAGCTTCCTCACTTGCTCCAGCACGCATGCGCACAGCGTGCTGGAGCAACGATTGCGCGCTGTGCGAGGAAGCTATTTCGTTTCGAAAGACGTTTCTAAAGATCATATTACAGAGGGTTGTCAGGTTGTCAAAAACGAGCATTATCCTTTAATTGATCTCCTCAGCATGTCCAGTGAGGTCAGTAGAGGGTCAATGTTACTGCTGGAGAGATTAGAGGTGCTGATGTACGACCCAACCAGAGAGTAGCACGGATGTGAACGATGACAGGAGAACAGCTCTCCACACAGAAGTCTAGAACCCTGGAGAATCTACTTTCAACCAGGATCCAGAAGATCATTTCTTTACACAGAAGTCTAGAACCCTTTAGAACCTTCCTTCAACCAGGAACCAGAAGGACAGCTCTACACACAGAGGTCTCGAACTCTGGAAAACATCCCACCATCCTGGGTACCACTCCAGCAGAACATGAAGCACACTTGCTGGCACAACGTACTAGCAAAATAATGACCTCAGGTTTTAAAGTAATTTGACCTGGACCTTGATCTAAATGTGCTAGGCTTTTCTCATACATTCCTTTACATTACTACACACTGCATTTGTTGTACTGAAATAAATATTTTCAACAATATAGCCTACATTTGTCTATGTGTTTTTGTGCGTGGCTGTAAGCCAGCGTTAGTATAGTATAGCATTTGTCCGGTTATCACTCCCTCCCTCCGTCACTCTGGACAATGTTGGCCTGCAGTTCTCTGTTGGCACCACAAGAGGCAGTAGTCCCAGCACACCAAAATCAAGAAGGACAACCTTGTCAAAAAACATGTCAACACCAGAAAGTAATTTATACCAGCATCGCCGTTGTAAACTTACCTCGTCGGCACTCAATTCTTCCATTATTTTTCCTTTATTTCCAACTGGCTAAACAACAATTGTGCCAGCCAGCCAGCTAGCTAGCAGCAGCTATTTCTAATAGAACCAAATATTCATGGTCTAGCTAACTGGTTAAGCAAATAACTGTTTGGCTTGATTGTCTTAAAGTTAAATAAAGAAAAATAAAGAGGCAGAACAGACTATTTTCCTCCCTAAATGGATTGATCCACACGATTTCTACCAAGAATGAAACAAACACAAAAGTATGTCAAAACACGAAGGAGGCCATTCTGGATAGTGTATCACGTGACCACGGGAGAAGGGTGGGATTTGAGTCTGATCGCTGGATTCGGCCATCTGTGTTACATTTAATCATATTTGATATTCTACTGTTGTTTTAGTAGCCTAGAGTAATATCGATGTAACAGAGCCATAACTATCAATTCTAGGTTCTTGCCCCCTCTGATAATGCATATTTGTTTGAGTGATTTGGATTGCTTCTCAGGCCTGACATCATTTGTTTGGCACACTTAGGCTATGCCTGATCGTGGCTGTGGCTCGGGGATAGGCAATGTGGAGAAGGTCATGGGGCCAAGGGCAAGCATCTGAGAGCTAGGCTAATTTTCCATTGCACATCCACCTGTGCAAGCAGGTGATTATTCACTCAAGAGACGTTATGATACATATGTACATCTTTTATTTTACATTGTGTAGCATATAGTACAAAAAATACAGACATTCTCAGTATAAAGTTGGGCGCAGACACATAACCTATATAGAATATTTTGGCAAAAAAAGATTAACTACCATGGGGACACAACTGTGGACAGTATACGCATTAGGTAAGGGTGCAATTGATGTGTCCTATATTATGCTCAACTCCACACCATGACTTATTATCAGACAGCTAGGGCACTGCAGATGCAGTCTTATGCAATAGATATATGGGTCCTGTGCAATAATAAGAGACTGGCAGTTCAGCTCAGATGCTATTTTTCTTTGAGGTTCTCTAAACCAGTGCAATGTGAAACTCATTTTTCAAAGCTTCGGTTTACCATCCAAGAGATGTGCAGGAAACAGTGGTTTTCCATCCATGATCAGAGGGACTTTACCAGACCATCTGATAACAATAATCAAATGGTGCCCTCTAGTGGCCGGACAACGTCACCACCACCATTCCCTCATTTGTACTTCTCGTTTGTATTGCATAATGAGCAGTTAAGTCCAAGAACAAAACAAAACAGAAAATGTATTTAACAAGGCTCTCCCTATCATTTAGGGTCCAGACAATTCATCTTCAACATTTATTCACTATGCTCTTTTTGAAAACTTGCTTGCAGACTTGACCTTCACAGTACAGCTCCTAAGCACAGAGAAAAGATACATGTTAGGTGAATAAGAGTTAGCCTATTCACACGCACATTGACAGGCAGAAGTGATAAACAACCACCCCCCCCCCGCCAACCACTTCGCTTTTGCGATTGCAAAGTTTTTGTCTTCAGTTCAAACTTCTTACCAAATGCAGTTGATCATCCTCAATCCAGTGTGCCCAGCCTCTGTTCCGCAGAGCCACCAGCCTCAGCCACCAGCCTGGCACCCTCCCATGTCACCACTGACTGAAAGACACACACACACACACACACACACACACACACACACACACACACGGAATATAATTTGTGCACGTTTACAAAATGATACCATTTGTCAATAATGTAACTGTGTTTATTGTGAATGATGATGAAGTAAATTATAGAGAATCATTTAGTCAGCTGGTGTGCTAATAATAATCACATTTTAATGTAGGCACAACTAAAGAAGTCATTGTTGATTTCAGAAGGAAAAATGTAGCCTACAGCACAATTCTATATGGAGAAGTAGAAATGCTTATTCAAATTCCTTGGTCTACAGCCACCAGAAGATCTGTCTCCAAGCCATTATAAAGAAGGCACATAAGCGACTTTATTTTCTATGAACAAGAAATTCAAAATGAGCACTGGCCTGTAATCAATCTGTGCCAATTCTACTGCCAGCATTCTAACTGGTTCCATCAATGTTTGGTTTGGCAACTTGACTTCTCAAAATCATAAACCTCTAGAAAGAATTGTCTGTATAGCTCATCACAATTGGTGCTGATCTTCCATCTTTAAAGAACATTTACACAAGCAGGGTTCTTAACAGAGCTAAGAACATAGTCAAGGATCCCAGACAGCTGGGATTGTGCTCTTCTCATATGGCAGCATATTCCAATGTAGCCTATAGCCTATATCGACAAATAGGCCTACTTGAACTTGTGTCTCATTTTCACACACAATATCAGTGAAATTGATAACATTTGACTGATTCAACAAGCGTAAGTAATATTTGCATAGTCAACAAATGGATGGATCAATGGTAAGTACAAGGAGCGAGCAGAAACACACGCCCTGAGCCTGACGCGCCAGTTGGTTTGTTACAGTCTCGCCCATCCAGCTGCCCGGCAAGGTAAACGTGTCAAACCAAGTCTCTTAATACCACCAATGATCGGTTATCAAATGATCAAGACACTAAAAAACTCAACTCTGGTCCTGAAAACCGTGCATACTGTAGCATCATCATAAAGACCTAAATTCAATGAAGAAAATATGGAGATGACCAGGCGTTCACTTTAGATATTACATTTTTACAATTTAGAACTTACCAAGTGCAATCATATAATCCTCCATGTTGACATTGCTGAGCATGTCCCACGTCCCACAGAAGCCCACTGGCATTTTCAGACAGGGTGCTCAAGCTGCAATACGAAGGTGGAGGAAAAACTGTCACCTGTAGACAGAACAGGATGTTGGCTATGGCAGGGACTCGCTTATGAGGGATAGAGGGAGGTGTGCCTTCTGTTCATTCGCTGTCACCTGAGGGCTAAGGATGGGGTTGGTGCTCCTCTAAGATATGGGATGGGAACAAGACATGTCATACTTTTCTCTGCGTGCAGCTTGTATGACAATCCTCTTCTCCCCCGGGGAGCACAGACAATTATTAAAGTATTTGACCTACTGTAGAACATAAGTAGGTGACAAAGTAGTAGCCTACTTTCTCTTCATCTCACTTGAAGACGAGGCCATTTTTCAATTCGCCCATACATCACTTCAACTTGGAAAATGAACATAGTTGAATCTCTCTCTAGCTCCTCTCTCTAGCTCTCCAAATGAGAAACTGAAAGACAAACTAAACTATCGACACTATATGCAGAAAACAGGCGGAATGCAGAAGTCAGGGGTGTTTTCCTGCCAAGGCTATTGAAGTAGAAAAAAAACCCTTGTGTGGCCATTTGACATTGCCAAAAACACCAAGATGAATGTGACTATGAAGATGAATGCATTTCATTTGTTCCTTGCTGATACAGTATATATCAAATACAGTAGTAATGTGCTTATGCTTAGATTCAATTCTGTTTGAGTGCCACTGTTAACAACTTGAGGTGTTGAGGTGTTGAATGGAAGTTGTTTGTTTGTACCGTCTCCGTTATCCCTTTTACATTCCACCATCACTGTCAGGTTCCATGCATCTTTTAGCACCGTTCTGTATGAGAACAGTAAAACACACCCATCAAAAACAGTCAGTTGCTCTCACACCAGTATTCAAAAACAAACAGACTAGGTTACTAGGTTGGAGTGGTGTCTCATTTCCATGTAAAACATGTTTGATCTTAAACAAGGTAGGCTATTCTAATTTCTTCACACTAGAATCAGTAAATGCCCTGTCTCGACCAAGGTTGCGCTATGCAATTTCACTAATACACAACACATCAAGGGCAACCCTTGCTGCTGTCTGTATCGGCACTAATGTGAACATTATTGCGTATGACACTCTAGTGTCAGCTGATTGGATTATAACTATGCTATACTTCGACCTACAAATAACAAGGCGCTTTCACAGCATTTAGCAAACGTTCTGTCCCGTCTCTGTTCCACCTCTGTTCTGTGAAGAGAAGACCTCAAGAAAAGATGCTCTACTGAAACAGAGCAAACTAAATCTTCCTTATCAGAAAAGTCACGCGTTTTTGACGAGGCACTGGCGGACGGACGTGGACTAGCCTACTTCAGAGTCAAAAACCAACGGAAACAAAAAGCGACAATAATCAGTCCAGCCACAAAACCTATCCCCGCCCCCGCTAGAGGAGAGGTGGTCCTGGGGGAGGCTGTGAGGCAGCGGGTGATGGGGAGGCTAGCTCAGCTGGAGGAGGCGGAGCCTGTGTATCTCTGCAAAGGGGCCAGGACGACGTCAGCGTTTTTCTCATGGATGTATTAATAGAACTGGATACAGCCACTCCATTCACTGGCCGCTATCAACAATGAAGCCCTATGGAACCGCGCCATCTTGGCAAATTTGTAGTCATTTGACTATTTCCGGTGACTTTTGTACTTGCGCAGTTGAGCTTCTCTGGCCGACGCGCGTCCACGAAAAAGTTCACATTTATCTGAAATGTAGACGCACGTTCCCGGCTCTCTCCGCTTTGATTTAGCAATGAAAACCGGCTTGCATATTAACCTGTTTTTGTCAAATATATCCATTGGAGAAATTATTTTTTCATCCAGGCATCTTAGTTTTAACAGGTTAAATATAACTGAACATGTTTCGTTTGCTAGTAGATGGTATTCATTCCTTTCGCGATAACGTTATTGCAGCCAGGCTAAATTCCTCCAGGGAGCCAGTGACCGGCGAGTTGAAGAGCTTCACTCCCCGCCAGCAGGAGCTTTGGCCGCTGCTACCGCATCTCGGATAACCCGCTGAGTTCGTGGCTGCTATTTCACATTCGCCCTTGATCAATCCCAATACGGATCCATGGTAATAATGAATCAATCGTTCAGATCGGCAGTGCTGCATGCATGTTACAACATCATTGTTACCTTTATTAACATAACCATAGCCTACATTTATCTCTCTAACGTTAGGCTATCCATCTTACATCAGTCGGCCATTCGATAGCTGGAAGCGGTCAACGCCAACGTTGACTGAAAACACCCAAACTCAGTGTATCGTTTCATCTTCATGCTACACATCAACTCCTTTCCATTGTATGTGAATAAATTCCTGTTATTCTAAAAATATCCCATTTCTGTCCATTCCTGGAAAAGGCTAATAATTGCTGTCAAATGATCACTCCAGTTTATCACCGTATCCCACTACCATTTCAACTATGCACAGGAGGTTGTCTTGTGGTCATTTTCATTAAAAAATGATTAGCCTTATCAGTTTGTTGTATGTATTAAGCCCTTTTTGAGCGGTATGCTTGTATTAATAGCTTATAGCTTGCCATACTCACCAACCTTGGGACCTCAGAAATAGGGAGCATTTCCAAACCAAATTGCGGGGGGGGGGGGGCATTAAAAGCATTACAAATTAGACATTAAAAGCATTAAAACGAAATGTGAAACATTATATATATATATATATGTGTGTATGGAGCAATTGTTTTTAATGTCCGACTTTTGTCTGTGCTGTTCAGTAAATGTGCATCTGTCCTAATTTATTGTAGCCTATCTACTACACAACCTAGTTCAAATTTATGAATCTCCCGCGGAAGTCAGGAGGGTTGGCAAGTAGGCTATGGTCACTGCTCCCCAGTAAAATTGAATAATTGAGGGGTTACTTACAGTACAAAAAGGGTTGTTAAAGGAAGTTGCTTTGGCCTACACCTCCTCTGGATTGCAACTTCAACTGACAAAGCATTATTTTTTAATAAGAACAGCTCAAATAAATCAGTGTGTTATTTTTATGTGATGATGAACATACTGCTGTTGCTCTTTTTTTTTGTTAGTTTAGTATACATAGGCTAAGTACATTTTTGTACCAAGACATATTTGTTGCCATCACATTGTTCATTAATTTCACTGTTCTTCCTCATCCCTTTCCCACCCCCTCCTCCTCTCCCTCTTCTCATCCTCCCCAGCCAAACCACTCAGTGGGTCTGTTCTGTGCTCTCATTTTACATATTGTGGATGTAGCTGTCCCAGTGTATGACCCACATGTGCTCCATGGCTCGTAATGTGCTCCATGGCCATGCGTCCCCACATTATTGTTTTTTTAATTATATTTTTATTATCATGTTTTATTATTATAAATAAATACTTTAAAACTACCACTGAAGCTGTCTGTGCAAATTACAGTAGGCTAGGCATTTAACTATTACATTACTACAGCTGCTAAAGGCACATATTGTAGTGTTTCCAAACGAATTTTCTTAAACTATTGGAGACTTGGAAATAACAACTAGGCCTACATGAAGACTTTCACAGTTTCAGACTGCTGTAACCATTAAAGTTTGGAGTAGGCTGCATAAGCTTACACTTAACACTGCACACACACAAAACGCTCAAAAAGGGCTTAATACATACAACAAACTGATCAGGCTAATCATTTTTTAATGAAAATGACCACAAGACAACCTCCTGTGCATAGTTGAAATGGTAGTGGGATACGGTGATAAACTGGAGTGATCATTTGACAGCAATTATTAGCCTTTTCCAGGAATGGACAGAAATGGGATATTTTTAGAATAACAGGAATTTATTCACATACAATGGAAAGGAGTTGATGTGTAGCATGAAGATGAAACGATACACTGAGTTTGGGTGTTTTCAGTCAACGTTGGCGTTGACCGCTTCCAGCTATCGAATGGCCGACTGATGTAAGATGGATAGCCTAACGTTAGAGAGATAAATGTAGGCTATGGTTATGTTAATAAAGGTAACAATGATGTTGTAACATGCATGCAGCACTGCCGATCTGAACGATTGATTCATTATTACCATGGATCCGTATTGGGATTGATCAAGGGCGAATGTGAAATAGCAGCCACGAACTCAGCGGGTTATCCGAGATGCGGTAGCAGCGGCCAAAGCTCCTGCTGGCGGGGAGTGAAGCTCTTCAACTCGCCTGTCACTGGCTCCCTGGAGGAATTTAGCCTGGCTGCAATAACGTTATCGCGAAAGGAATGAATACCATCTACTAGCAAACGAAACATGTTCAGTTATATTTAACCTGTTAAAACTAAGATGCCTGGATGAAAAAATAATTTCTCCAATGGATATATTTGACAAAAACAGGTTAATATGCAAGCCGGTTTTCATTGCTAAATCAAAGCGGGGAGAGCCGGGAACGTGCGTCTACATTTCAGATAAATGTGAACTTTTTCGTGGACGCGCGTCGGCCAGAGAAGCTCAACTGCGCAAGTACAAAAGTCACCGGAAATAGCCAAGTGACTACAAATCTAGCCAAGATGGCGCGGTTCAATAGGCCTTCACTTTAGATTTCGAATCCTGGGGGCTTGGTTTTTCTGCTCGCTCTCCGCGCTGTACAGGCTCTGCTCCCGGATGTAGCGCACCACGGGGTCGGGCAGCAGGTACCGGACGCTCCGGCCGCGGCGCAGCGCCCGCCTCACGTGAGTGGCCGAGATCTCGTTGGTCACCCACTCGCGGACCACGTGGATGTTCTGCCGGTGCCTCCAGAGGGCATCCGTCTGGTGGATGAACTTGTGGGCGTCGCTGCCGCTGCGGGTGATGCAGACGAGGCCGTAGCGGCCCGCGATCTCGGAGATGTCCTCCGGCTTCCAGAGGTTGGGGACGGCGAAGGATTCCAGCACGTCGGCGCCGCACAGCAACTTCAGCTGAGGGCCGTCTGACGGGGAGCGAAGAGAGAGGGAGAGATAGAGAGATAGAAAGAGAGAGAGGGAGGGAGGGAGAGAGAGGGAGAGAGAGAGAGGGAGAGAGAGATAGAAAGAGGGGGAGAGAGAGAGAGAGAGAGGGAGAGATAGAAAGAGAGAGAGGGAGAGAGAGAGAGAGAGAGAGAGGGAGAGAGAGATAGAAAGAGGGGGAGAGAGAGAGAGAGAGAGAGAGAGAGGGAGAGAGAGATAGAAAGAGGGGGAGAGAGAGAGAGAGAGAGAGAGAGAGGGAGAGATAGGGAGAGAGAGAGGGAGAGAGAGAGAGGGAGAGAGAGATAGAAAGAGGGGGAGAGAGAGAGAGAGAGAGAGAGAGGGAGAGATAGAAAGAGAGAGAGGGAGAGAGAGAGAGAGAGAGAGGGAGAGAGAGAAAGAGAATGGGGTGAAACTAAGTCACTGTTAAAATCATCACAAGCACTGAAAATCCCGTTTACACAATGACTACCCTGAATAGTGGGATTTATGATTTGGGGATGCTTTGGAATGTTAAACCACTTTCAACTGCTTTTTGATTTGAGAATCCTTAAGTTAATTTAGAATACCTGAATTCAAAAATAAATGGGAAAATTTTGCATTAGGAAAATGAACAAAAGGCAATAGCTGAAATGGGTGCGTTTCAGGTCAAATGAGATAAAACGATTTAGGGAGGTATAATACATGACATACTTCGCCTACGTAGCCCATGTAACATCAAAGGTTTACATGGGTTAATCGGCTTCATGCATGTGTGAGGAATGTTGCCAGACAAGGTTGGAAGGCTGGATCACGATGTTCCGAGATGCTGCAGACAATGGAGTCTTCAGCACCGTTTGTTCTTGTTTTACCTTTTCACCTCTGGGCAGATCACCTGCTGTCTCACCTTACCTTTCTCCTTCAGTTGGTGTGACGGGGTGTTGCCACTCTACCATACATTCACACCCTCTGTCTCTGGGTGTAGAACAACTGTAGCAAGGTCTTTCTACTTTTCAAAACTCATCGCCGTCAATATCACTACTGTAGTTTGAAAGACCAGACCTCTTCCATACAGATGGCAGACTATCAGACTATTAATAGATATATAGATAATATATTTAAAGATATAAATATGTAAGCTCCCTTGAACAGTGTTTGGCCGTAGTAGTTTGCTATACACACTTCTTTTGTCTTTGACTTGAGTACGCTAGTTTTCGAATATACCTCTTGCGTGATAGGAGGCTGGGCATTCAGGAGCGTGCTCCTCCATCCTCCTCCTCTTGGAATGCTTGACAGTGTCCACTTCGTCATTGTTCTGATCTGCGGCCACCACCTCTCCATAGTGGTGTCTAGGTAACAGAGACAAGATGGGACATGTTCCGAATGAGACCGTACTTAGTAACATGGGATGCGTATGGCTCCAAAACATTTCACACAATGGGGTGGCTTCACCGGGGTGACAGGTGAAGTTCAGCCAGTTAATGAGACATCAATGAAAACCAGTCATGCATAGTCAGCACGAACGGTGCTTTTGTTTCAGACTCCCTGACTATAAAAAACACCTTCCTCATATTATCTTCACTGAGACTGAGACCATATCAGCGCATTCATCTCTAGCTGCAAATCCTTCAGTTAATTTTGTCAGTTTGTTTTGATTGTCTCGTTATGTTGAGTGTGTGCAGGTGTAGTACACCAGATGTAGCAGGCACAGTTTGGATGTAGCATGCTGCATCTGGCGTAGCCTACTGAAAAGAACCAGAACCACCCAACAGAGGGAGGAGCTGGTTTCTGGGTTCAATAGCGAATTGCGCTGCCACCACCTTTTTTTAACCGGTGGGGTCCGGCGTCAGAACACACACACACACACACACACCACACAGGCGTTAGAAAAAGGACATGGCTATATTAATCATTTCATTTCAAATGCACACCAGCATGGCTCGGGACGCTCCCCAAACCCCCTATAGCTGCCCGCCCCCCCAGACGCTCCAGGCTTAAATTATAACACTGCACTCTCACTGCAAAATAATGTAAACTGCACTGCAAAAGAATATAACTGCACTCTCACTGCAAACGAAACATGCACGTGTAAAACCAAAACTCCAAAACAACCGGCCTGCCACATCGTCTGAGATCGGGACACATGACTTTCCCTCTCCGAAAGCTTAGCTTCAGTTAATATAAGATTCATTCATAACAATGGTTATGGTAAGCCATAGTTTGTGACAGGCTGTTGACATGCGACAGCCCTGAAAATGATGTTGAAGGGAATTCCAAACGAGCGTTATTTTGACACTCTACTCCATAGGCGTAGTTTTAGGCATGGACGCTATGGACATGTCCATACCAAAGCCACGGAAACAGAAATTGTCCCTACCAAAAATAATACAGAGTGACTAACTGTAGTTTTTAATTACTATTCACAACTTGCGAAAGCAAAACGGTTGGGAATTAAGGCCTCGTTGACAGCTGCGTTCAGCAAACTATCCAATCAACAACGTACAGTAGCCTACTTTCCCGCCCTCGCCTCTGTGACCCAGCGCGTGCCTGCCTCGCGAGCTCAGCGCGCAGCTCACAGCACATCGAGCATAGACTGTCGTCAACAGCGGGAATTTTGATTAGACAGCAAGTAAGATTTAAGTTATTGAACAATAGGGAATAGAATATGTTGACCGACAATTATTTTTCTGTACAGAGTTGTATCATTGATAATAGTTTAGTTTTCGTCCTACTAAATGCCTTTGTAAACTGTAATGTTAGTGCTAGCTGGTGGTGCAGCTAGTCAGAGTTAGCTACTGTAGCTATTAGCTATAACGTTAGGTCTCGTAACGTTTGCTGAGGCAGAGATAAGGTGCTGTAATGTTGTCATAACAGTTGTCTTTAGCTAGTAATAAATCAGTTTTGGTATAACGTTGCAAACTCCTAGGTTTGAGCAATGACTAGCTAGGTTCACTCGCCCACTGAATTGCATAGTAGGCTAAACAAACGAGACGTAGACGTCTGGTTTGTTTATGCAATTCAGTTCAATAGTCCAAGTCCAGCGTAATTATGTTAATATTTCATATGTTACACAGAATAGGCTCTAGGCTACATGGAAAAGAGTGTTTCATGTCTGCAAGTAGTTTGATATTGTCAATCATTTCCCTTTTATGATAGATGGTGAATGGAGGGCAAAATGCCACCAGAAAAAAAGAAGACAAAAATGGACATTATAATTTTTTTGGTCAAAGCAGCAGAAAGGCAGGATCGGGAGAGGCAGGAGATGCATCAGAGTTACAGGTGAGATCATAGTCTGACTCAACAAATGTAGGTTTTGTGGATAAGCCTTGTCATTCGTTGTCACATTGCCCAATCAGCGGCGACGGAAATTAATCTGATTCGGCCACCACCCAGATTCAATCCAGACTACGTGAAACAACAACAACCCAGTGTGTCCCTACCAAAGATGAAATCAAACCTACGCCCCTGCTCTACTCCCCATGCCCATTTTACAGCATTGCCACCCAGTGGATATAATCGGAATTACACACTCTATTCAAGGAGGGGAATCAGGACAAAATGAGTTTGTTGCCTTAGTCATATTAATTTTGTTATTTTTATTAAATTTTTGCACAGGCCATAATAATAAACTTATTTAACCTAACTATATAAATAATTAATACTTCTTCCTTGACTTGAGTCAGTCATGGCAATTCTAGAATTAGAAGTTTGGCCATACTGTAACAGATTGTCTCACAATGATATGACATCATATTTGAACACAATGATGTCACAGTATGACTATGACAGCCACATTCTAGTTCATAGTTAAATTTTTCTCTGTCAGTGGTCAGTGACATTTTGAAGTGGTTGGTGTATGCAATGCAATCCAGTGCTCCTAACTTCTCCATGGCCTCCCTGCACATTGGGGATCTGCACCCCGACGTGACAGAGGCCATGCTGTATGATTTATTTAGCCCCATGGGGACACTCCATTCTATCCGGGTCTGTAGAGACAGGATCACCAGGCGCTCCTCAAGATACGCATATGTCAACTTCCAGCAGCCAGCTGACGCCAAACGCGCTCTTGACACCTTGAGCTATGAAACAGTCATGGGCCGACAGCTCCGGATCACGTGGTCTCAACGCGACCGCACCCTGAGGGACAACGGAATTGGGAACATCTTCCTGAAGGGTTTGGAGAAGTCCATCGACAGCCAGGCCCTGTATGACACCTTCTCCGCCTTCGGCACCATCCTCTCCTGTAAAGTGGAGAGTGACGAGAACGGCTCCAAGGGCTACGGCTTTGTGCACTTTGAGGCTCCGGAGGACGCTGAGAGGGCCATCAAGAGGATCAATGGCATGCTCCTCAACGGTAAAAAGGTGTTTGCTGGCCCTTTCAAATCCAGAAATGTACGAGAGGCCGAGCTGGGCGACCAAATCAAACAGTGTACCGGCATCAGTCTCTACATAAAGAACTTGAAGGAAGAGATTGATGAGATGCGACTGAGGAAGGAGTTCTCTCCCTTTGGTACCATCATTAGTGCCAAAGTCGTGATGGAGCGCGGCCGCAGCAAGGGCTTTGGGTTTGTGTGTCTGTCCTCCCCTGAGGAGGCCTCCCGGGCCATTGCAGCGCTGAACGGACGCATCCTGGCCACCAAGCCCCTGTATGTGGCCCTGGCCCGGCCCAAGAAACAGCCACGGGTGTATCTAACCAACAGATACAGGCAGCGAATGGCCGTCAGGCGTGCCATGCCCAGCATGGAGATCAAACTGCCTGCACAGCCCTCTGGATCCTCCATGGCTGCCATCCCTCACACGTCCATCCAGTGTGTCTCCGCCCAGACCATGGGCCCTCGTCCAACCTCGGCTCCTACAGCTCCTGCGCGTCCTGCTGTCTACCCGCTGGGCATTCGGGAGCGTGCGAGAGAATGGAGGTCTCGGACGACCTCCATTCTGGCTGCCACTCCACCACAGCAGCGGAAGCAGATGCTGGGTGAGTGTAGTGGTCTGGTTGACTGTTCACTGTTAATTGTCTGGTTCACTGCCAATTGCCTGACCCACACTTAAAGCCCTTGTAAAGCCTGTGCCCCCAGTTAATTTAAATTAACCGTCCAATTTTCCCCTCAAGAACACAACATGGAGCCTTGGTCCACGTCCATCCAGTGTGTCTCCGCCCAGACCATGGGCCCTCGTCCAACCTCGGCTCCTACAGCTCCTGCGCGTCCTGCTGTCTACCCGCTGGGCATTCGGGAGCGTGCGAGAGAATGGAGGTCTCGGACGACCTCCATTCTGGCTGCCACTCCACCACAGCAGCGGAAGCAGATGCTGGGTGAGTGTAGTGGTCTGGTTGACTGTTCACTGTTAATTGTCTGGTTCACTGCCAATTGCCTGACCCACACTTAAAGCCCTTGTAAAGCCTGTGCCCCCAGTTAATTTAAATTAACCGTCCAATTTTCCCCTCAAGAACACAACATGGAGCCTTGGTCCAGCCCACACGGGACCATGTCGGGTTACCAAAAGGTAAGTAACCCCCCTAAAGGTTTATATTTCATATACCATGTAAGCATGGTCAGTCAACTTTATCTGGTTTTGTACAGTCCTGGACCTAGACCCACTCTCTATTGAGACCAGACAACTCTTTAATGCCAGGCCACTATAAAGGTTCTCAGGATCTTGTCATTTCTCAATATCCATACTCAATTTCTATAGCTGAGCTTAAGAGGGAGAACCTCAAGCTCAGGATTTACTTACATACCATGAGCAATGAGCAAATAAATTATTGGATTAGCTTCAGTGACTTTCTTTTCATTGAAACAGAAAACTCCACCTCAGTTGATCTCTACAACAATTGAGGATGAGGTCAACGACCTAGCGCTGCAGCTGGAGGCCAAGCTGAGCCCCCCTCGCCCAAGGGAGAGTGGGAAGATGGGATTTTGGCCTTGTGTTGCCCCTGCACCAACTCCACCTACTGGCCTGGCACTAGAGGCAGAGGGCAGGCCTCTGAGGAAGGACAGAGAGACAGGGCACTCCTGCTCCTACATCCGTGCTCCTGTGAGTGCCTTTAAGCTTGCTCCCCCTGTGATGGCCTCTCCAACACTCGAGGAGGTGGTCAACGACTTGGCACTTCAGCTGGAGGCCAAGCTGAGCCCCCCTCGCCTCAGGGAGAGTGGGAAGACAGCTTTTTGGCCTTGTGTTGCCCCTACATCCACTGCAACAATTGGCCTGGCACTAGAGGCAGAGGGCAGGCCTCTGAGGAAGGACAGACAGACAGGGCACTCCTGCTCCTACATCCGTGCTCCTGTGAGTGCCCTTAAGCCCGCTTCACCTGTGATGGCCTCTCCAACACTCGAGGCTGAAGTCGACTTGACACCTCAGCTGGAGACCAAGCTTGTGTTGAGCCGCCCTCTTGTCAGGGAGCAAGCTGGAGCTAACCCTCTGGTCAGGGAGCAGGCTGGGGCTAACCCTCCTCCTGCCAGTGGACCTGCCAGCACAACGCTTCACACCATTGGTGCCAGTAAACCCACTCCACCTCTGATGGCCTCCCTAACAATCGAGGAGGAGGTCAACGACCTAGCGCTGCAGCTGGAGGCCAAGCTGAGCCTCTCTCACCTCAGGGAGAGTGTCGCCCCAGCTGCCTCAACTCCACCGATGGGCCTGGCGCTGAAGGAGGAGGACAAGCCTCTGAGGTCGGAGAGACAGACACGACACTCCTGCTCCTCCACCCGTGCTCTGAAAGGCTCGGGACGACCTACTCGTAGACAGGAATGGGGTGAGGTCAAAACAGCCTGGACAGCCATTTGTTTTTTGATGCTCTCCATTTTGCAGGTTAAACAATATTAATTTTGTGATTTCAGATCTGACGGACATTAACGTCCAGCTGAACCCTGCATCAGTGAGCTCGAGCTTCACTATTGTGATTTCAGGTCTGAAGGACATCAACGTCCTTATTAACGAGAAAAAGCTGGTAAAGTCTATCTATCTATATATCTATCTATCTATCTGTCTATCTATCTGTCTGTCTGTCTGTCTGTCTGTCTGTCTATCGATCTATCAATTTATCTATCTGATATATATGTTCTGGGCTGAATTACACTGTCAGTGAGGATAATGCACTGAAAATCTTACTATTGTCTGTTTTGACAGATTTGACAGATCCAGTTTTGGATGTTCGCCTGCCTGTGCGGACAGTGCACACACACACACACACACACACACACACACACACACACAGAACTACACACACACACACAGAACTACACACACACACACACACACACACACACACACACACACACACACACACACAACTGCACCCCCCCCCCTCCACAGACACACACACACACACAGAACAACAACATACACGTGCACACATACACACACACACATACAAACATTTGTATTCTCATGTTAGCTTTGACACTAGACATTTCTAACATAGCCCATTTAGATCAAGGTTCAAGTCAAATTACCTGAGGTCATTATTTTGCTAGTACACTGCGCTACCAAGTGTGCTTCATGTTCTGCTGGAATGTTACCCGAGTTGGTGGAATGTTTTCCAGAGCTCCAGACTTCTGTGTGGAGAGCTGTCCTTCTGGTTCCTGGTTGAAAGTAGGTTCTCAAGGGTTCTAGACTTCTGTGTGAAGGGCTCTTCTTCTGGTTCCTGTTTGAAGGTAGGTTCTCCAGGGTTCTAAACTACTGTGTGGAGAGCTGTTCTCCTGGCATCATTCACGTCCGTCCTACTCTCTGGTTGGGTCGTACATCAGCACCACTAATCTCTCCAGCAGTAACATTGACCCTCCACTGTCCACTGGGCATGTAGAAGAGTCCACTGAAAGCAGTGTTGACCTCTGAGGAACACGTCCACGTTGTCCAGGCGTCCTGTCAGACAGTGTAGATGTGTCCCAGCCTGTGAAAGGACTGGGTGGCTCAGACACTGGGTGGCATTCATAGTGGTAAAACATTTGGTGAACAGTTATGTACCGCGGGTGTATGTCTTTTTATTATGGCTTCATTCAGCATACGGCTCCTGATGTAGGTGTCGGCCTCTGGTGTCGGCTCAAACTTTTGGTACAGAGCTGTTCAACAAATGTTTTCTGAGTCTCCCAGTCCTTTCACAGGCTGGGAAACGTCTGCACTGTCTGACAGAGGAAACAGGACACCTGGGAAATGTGGACGTGTTTCTCAGAGGTCAACGCTGCTTTAAAGGACAATGCTCGTTTTTGACAACCTGGACCTTATTTACGACATATTATAATACGTTTGACTCACCGAGATCACTTTGGTGTAGTTCGGAGGCATGTAGAAGAAATTTAAAATCCAGCGCGAGCCAAGTATATCCATGTAATGTCGGTGGTCGGGGCACTTAGAATGCAGTTTCTAAAAATCTATTTCCTGCCGCGAAGCGGTTGTTTTCATCAATCTGTCTTCATGAATCGCTAGTTGTGCTTACATAGAGCATAATCATGTGGTGGTTTTTCACATGCCTCTGTAATTTGATCTTTAGAAACGTCTTTCGAAACGAAATAGCTTCCTCACTTGCTCCAGCACGCATGCGCACAGCGTGCTGGAGCAACGATTGCGCGCTGTGCGAAGAAGCTATTTCGTTTCGAAAGACGTTTCTAAAGATCATATTACAGAGGGTTGTCAGGTTGTCAAAAACGAGCATTATCCTTTAATTGATCTCCTCAGCATGTCCAGTGAGGTCAGTAGAGGGTCAATGTTACTGCTGGAGAGATTAGAGGTGCTGATGTACGACCCAACCAGAGAGTAGCACGGATGTGAACGATGACAGGAGAACAGCTCTCCACACAGAAGTCTAGAACCCTGGAGAATCTACTTTCAACCAGGATCCAGAAGATCAGCTCTTTACACAGAAGTCTAGAACCCTTTAGAACCTTCCTTCAACCAGGAACCAGAAGGACAGCTCTACACACAGAGGTCTCGAACTCTGGAAAACATCCCACCATCCTGGGTAACACTCCAGCAGAACATGAAGCACACTTGCTGGCACAACGTACTAGCAAAATAATGACCTCAGGTTTTAAAGTAATTTGACCTGGACCTTGATCTAAATGTGCTAGGCTTTTCTCATACATTCCTTTACATTACTACACACTGCATTTGTTGTACTGAAATAAATATTTTCAACAATATAGCCTACATTTGTCTATGTGTTTTTGTGCGTGGCTGTAAGCCAGCGTTAGTATAGTATAGCATTTGTCCGGTTATCACTCCCTCCCTCCGTCACTCTGGACAATGTTGGCCTGCAGTTCTCTGTTGGCACCACAAGAGGCAGTAGTCCCAGCACACCAAAATCAAGAAGGACAACCTTGTCAAAAAACATGTCAACACCAGAAAGTAATTTATACCAGCATCGCCGTTGTAAGCTTACCTCGTCGGCACTCAATTCTTCCATTATTTTTCCTTTATTTCCAACTGGCTAAACAACAATTGTGCCAGCCAGCCAGCTAGCTAGCAGCAGCTATTTCTAATAGAACCAAATATTCATGGTCTAGCTAACTCGTTAAGCAAATAACTGTTTGGCTTGATTGTCTTAAAGTTAAATAAAGAAAAATAAAGAGGCAGAACAGACTATTTTCCTCCCTAAATGGATTGATCCACACGATTTCTACCAAGAATGAAACAAACACAAAAGTATGTCAAAACACGAAGGAGGCCATTCTGGATAGTGTATCACGTGACCACGGGAGAAGGGTGGGATTTGAGTCTGATCGCTGGATTCGGCCATCTGTGTTAAATTTAATCATATTTGATATTCTACTGTTGTTTTAGTAGCCTAGAGTAATATCGATGTAACAGAGCCATAACTATCAATTCTAGGTTCTTGCCCCCTCTGATAATGCATATTTGTTTGAGTGATTTGGATTGCTTCTCAGGCCTGACATCATTTGTTTGGCACACTTAGGCTATGCCTGATCGTGGCTGTGGCTCGGGGATAGGCAATGTGGAGAAGGTCATGGGGCCAAGGGCAAGCATCTGAGAGCTAGGCTAATTTTCCATTGCACATCCACCTGTGCAAGCAGGTGATTATTCACTCAAGAGACGTTATGATACATATGTACATCTTTTATTTTACATTGTGTAGCATATAGTACAAAAAATACACAGACATTCTCAGTATAAAGTTGGGCGCAGACACATAACCTATATAGAATATTTTGGCAAAAAAAGATTAACTACCATGGGGACACAACTGTGGACAGTATACGCATTAGGTAAGGGTGCAATTGATGTGTCCTATATTATGCTCAACTCCACACCATGACTTATTATCAGACAGCTAGGGCACTGCAGATGCAGTCTTATGCAATAGATATATGGGTCCTGTGCAATAATAAGAGACTGGCAGTTCAGCTCAGATGCTATTTTTCTTTGAGGTTCTCTAAACCAGTGCAATGTGAAACTCATTTTTCAAAGCTTCGGTTTACCATCCAAGAGATGTGCAGGAAACAGTGGTTTTCCATCCATGATCAGAGGGACTTTACCAGACCATCTGATAACAATAATCAAATGGTGCCCTCTAGTGGCCGGACAACGTCACCACCACCATTCCCTCATTTGTACTTCTCGTTTGTATTGCATAATGAGCAGTTAAGTCCAAGAACAAAACAAAACAGAAAATGTATTTAACAAGGCTATCCCTATCATTTAGGGTCCAGACAATTCATCTTCAACATTTATTCACTATGCTCTTTTTGAAAACTTGCTTGCAGACTTGACCTTCACAGTACAGCTCCTAAGCACAGAGAAAAGATACATGTTAGGTGAATAAGAGTTAGCCTATTCACACGCACATTGACAGGCAGAAGTGATAAACAACCCCCCCCCCCCCCCGCCAACCACTTCGCTTTTGCGATTGCGAAGTTTTTGTCTTCAGTTCAAACTTCTTACCAAATGCAGTTGATCATCCTCAATCCAGTGTGCCCAGCCTCTGTTCCGCAGAGCCACCAGCCTCAGCCACCAGCCTGGCACCCTCCCATGTCACCACTGACTGAAAGACACACACACACACACACACACACACACACGGAATATAATTTGTGCACGTTTACAAAATGATACCATTTGTCAATAATGTACAATAACATCATCATATAACATGGAACATTCAACATTTTCTCAACTTGACTGAGCCTGACAAGTACCTTGCAGTGTCGGTCATCCAGTCCCTTGGTGAACTCCTCAAACTCCCGTCCCAGTGTGAAGGAAAAGGTGTAGTTTCGTAAGGGGCTGAGGGTCATAATCACGTACAGGTCTCGATCACCTTCCTCAGATTCAACCTCAGGGCAATCTTACGTGTGATAGCACTGATACCTGCGGAGGGACAGGGAGCTTATAAGCCTGCGTGTGTGTGTGTGTGTGTGTGTGTGTGTGAGCGTGCTGATCCCATTATCCTACTCACTTTTTATTCATGATTGCACTGCCAAATTCCAAAATAATTCTATTGTTAAATTTTAAGAATATACAACAGTAACTGTGTTTATTGTGAATGATGATGAAGTAAATTATAGAGAATCATTTAGTCAGCTGGTGTGCTAATAATAATCACATTTTAATGTAGGCACAACTAAAGAAGTCATTGTTGATTTCAGAAGGAAAAATGTAGCCTACAGCACAATTCTATATGGAGAAGTAGAAATGCTTATTCAAATTCCTTGGTCTACAGCCACCAGAAGATCTGTCTCCAAGCCATTATAAAGAAGGCACATAAGCGACTTTATTTTCTATGAACAAGAAATTCAAAATGAGCACTGGCCTGTAATCAATCTGTGCCAATTCTACTGCCAGCATTCTAACTGGTTCCATCAATGTTTGGTTTGGCAACTTGACTTCTCAAAATCATAAACCTCTAGAAAGAATTGTCTGTATAGCTCATCACAATTGGTGCTGATCTTCCATCTTTAAAGAACATTTACACAAGCAGGGTTCTTAACAGAGCTAAGAACATAGTCAAGGATCCCAGACAGCTGGGATTGTGCTCTTCTCATATGGCAGCATATTCCAATGTAGCCTATAGCCTATATCGACAAATAGGCCTACTTGAACTTGTGTCTCATTTTCACACACAATATCAGTGAAATTGATAACATTTGACTGATTCAACAAGCGTAAGTAATATTTGCATAGTCAACAAATGGATGGATCAATGGTAAGTACAAGGAGCGAGCAGAAACACACGCCCTGAGCCTGACGCGCCAGTTGGTTTGTTACAGTCTCGCCCATCCAGCTGCCCGGCAAGGTAAACGTGTCAAACCAAGTCTCTTAATACCACCAATGATCGGTTATCAAATGATCAAGACACTAAAAAACTCAACTCTGGTCCTGAAAACCGTGCATACTGTAGCATCATAATGACCTAAATTCAATGAAGAAAATATGGAGATGACCAGGCGTTCACTTTAGATATTACATTTTTACAATTTAGAACTTACCAAGTGCAATCATATAATCCTCCATGTTGACATTGCTGAGCATGTCCCACGTCCCACAGAAGCCCACTGGCATTTTCAGACAGGGTGCTCAAGCTGCAATACGAAGGTGGAGGAAAAACTGTCACCTGTAGACAGAACAGGATGTTGGCTATGGCAGGGACTCGCTTATGAGGGATAGAGGGAGGTGTGCCTTCTGTTCATTCGCTGTCACCTGAGGGCTAAGGATGGGGTTGGTGCTCCTCTAAGATATGGGATGGGAACAAGACATGTCATACTTTTCTCTGCGTGCAGCTTGTATGACAATCCTCTTCTCCCCCGGGGAGCACAGACAATTATTAAAGTATTTGACCTACTGTAGAACATAAGTAGGTGACAAAGTAGTAGCCTACTTTCTCTTCATCTCACTTGAAGACGAGGCCATTTTTCAATTCGCCCATACATCACTTCAACTTGGAAAATGAACATAGTTGAATCTCTCTCTAGCTCCTCTCTCTAGCTCTCCAAATGAGAAACTGAAAGACAAACTAAACTATCGACACTATGCAGAAAACAGGCGGAATGCAGAAGTCAGGGGTGTTTTCCTGCCAAGGCTATTGAAGTAGAAAAAAACCCCTTGTGTGGCCATTTGACATTGCCAAAAACACCAAGATGAATGTGACTATGAAGATGAATGCATTTCATTTGTTCCTTGCTGATACAGTATATATCAAATACAGTAGTAATGTGCTTATGCTTAGATTCAATTCTGTTTGAGTGCCACTGTTAACAACTTGAGGTGTTGAGGTGTTGAATGGAAGTTGTTTGTTTGTACCGTCTCCGTTATCCCTTTTACATTCCACCATCACTGTCAGGTTCCATGCATCTTTTAGCACCGTTCTGTATGAGAACAGTAAAACACACCCATCAAAAACAGTCAGTTGCTCTCACACCAGTATTCAAAAACAAACAGACTAGGTTACTAGGTTGGAGTGGTGTCTCATTTCCATGTAAAACATGTTTGATCTTAAACAAGGTAGGCTATTCTAATTTCTTCACACTAGAATCAGTAAATGCCCTGTCTCGACCAAGGTTGCGCTATGCAATTTCACTAATACACAACACATCAAGGGCAACCCTTGCTGCTGTCTGTATCGGCACTAATGTGAACATTATTGCGTATGACACTCTAGTGTCAGCTGATTGGATTATAACTATGCTATACTTCGACCTACAAATCACAAGGCGCTTTCACAGCATTTAGCAAACGTTCTGTCCCGTCTCTGTTCCACCTCTGTCCTGTGAAGAGAAGACCTCAAGAAAAGATGCTCTACTGAAACAGAGCAAACTAAATCTTCCTTATCAGAAAAGTCACGCGTTTTTGACGAGGCACTGGCGGACGGACGTGGACTACTTCAGAGTCAAAAACCAACGGAAACAAAAAGCGACAATAATCAGTCCAGCCACAAAACCTATCCCCGCCCCCGCTAGAGGAGAGGTGGTCCTTAAATATGCAATACCACCGTACTATTTCCCCAAACAACTACAAAGATGAGTAAGTTCCGTGGACAAGTGTACCAGTGCAAATGGACGAGTGTACTCACTCACTCTTGACTCCCTGGTGATCAGGCGTGGCCGTGGAGTACACAATCTCCATACTCAAGTAACAGTTACAGTAGAAGTACAAGAAATTGTCAAAGAAAAAGCTCTGATAGAAGTCAAAGTATAATTTCAAATTATTTATTAAATTATTATTATTATTATTCAAATGTAAGTATAGAAATATATGTACAAAGTATACAAGTAACTCAAAATGTTGCCTGTGAACTCCACTGGGCTGAAAAGATCTCCTCCTCAAACAAGGCAACCTTTAAAAGAGTGAGAGGGAGAGACAAAGAGAGAAAGGTGAGAATGATAATTGATGGAGTTAAATGATCACAGTACTGGTCCAGTATCTTCAATTGAGAACAATGTAGAGAGATAGTTGCATGTATTTGATACTTACTTAGTAATAAAGGCTGCATGGCCCTCTGGATACCCTCAACAATAATGGCATCTCCTGAGAGAGAGAGAGAGAAAGAGAGAGATAGGGGGGGAGAGAGAGAGAGGGAGAGATGAGACATGATCAATGATAAGTCATACATGATTAAATGACAGATTCAGATGATCAGAGTTGCATGAATTGTATACTTACTTACTGGAAAAAGGCTGCATGGACCTCTGAATACCCTCATCAACAATGGCATCCTGAGTGAGAAAGAGGGAGGAAGAGAGATGAGACACGATAAGTGAGATAAACTATAGATTCAGATAGTAACAATATCTTCTAGAAAATGTAAGCAGTTGCATAGATTGTAAACTCACTACTTACATAAAAAGGATGCCTGTGAAGTCCACTCCAGTTAAAAGCAAAGTGCTTCTTTTCAAACAAATTAGGGCAACCTTTGATAGAGAGAGAGGGAGAAAAGGGGAGACAGAGAGAAAGGTGAGACTGACATTATAATTGATGATCAGTTATGTTGATAGTTGATCACAGTACTGGTAATTACATGATCATAATACCTTTATCTTTACTGGAAAAGGCTGCATGACCCTCTGGATACCCTCAACAATAATATCCTGACAGAGAGAGAGGGGGGGGGGAGTGAGAGAGAGATGAGACATGATCAATGATCATTTTTAAATTATAAATGATTAAATGACAGATTCTGGAAAATATAAAAACATAGTTGCATGTATTGTATACTTACTTAGTGGAAAAGGCTGCATGGCCCTCTGAATACCCTCATCAACAATGGACAATGAACCACACAAGTTAGGGCCGGGCATCCTTTGAGAGACAGGGGAGGGGGGGTAATAATGAGTCACATGATCACACTATCTTCAGTCTAAAAAGCTGCTACATTATTATGAATGATTTTATAATAATAACAACAATTTCATATCAACTTACTATAAGTTTCCTCAGTAGCTCACTCTTCTCTGACACTTTGTCAATGACAGTGTCTGTGTCCAAAGCAACAAGGACGTCTTTTTCAGTGGCCATCAACATGAAGGCTTCCAATTTGCTGGCAGACAGGCTGCTCCTCAGTCTGCTTTTGATATATTTCAGTGTTGAGAATGACTTTTTTAACCTAGCCCCTTAGTAACAGTCCTGAAAGGAGCTAGGCTTACCAGTCAACTGGCTGGTAAATTATCCATTACCAATAGATTTTTAGCAGCTAGCCATTAGCTAGTAAATGGCTAGGGTTAATTTTGGACCATGGCCACACACAGCTAACGTTAGCCTGCTCCTCTTTTTCTTCGAAGATATAACGTTAAGTAGCCCAGCAGCAGCAACACTGCTAGGCTAGGCCAGAATAGATAACGTTAGTAATAGCGCTAGTGCTAATTGCCAAGCTAACGTGCTAATGTTAGCACTTCTAGTACTGACGTTATCTGGCTGGCCTAGACAAACAGTGTTAACGCTAGCTAGCTCAAACGTAGCTAGCTACAACCCGATTAGCTTGGCAGGGAGGTGGGTAGCTAGATAATGCTAGCTAGCTGTACCTAGCTAATGCTAGCTGGCGCTAGCCAGCAGATAGCCGTCACCCATATTCATATTTAGCTATAGCTTTTTTAGCTTTCAGCTATATTTCCTTACCGTTTCAACTACACACTCCTCCTGCTCACTCTGTCCTTCCTCGGCCCTGTCATGTCTCTGTCCCTCCTCGGCTTCCCTGTCCTGCTCTCGGCCACCATGGCCACCAGCCACCTCTCCTTCAAGTTCGTGTTCAACATGGTGTTGCTGCACAACGTCGGCTGTAGACGTTGAAGCAGCCCCTGGCGCAAACATATCAGTAATTTTTGCACATGTTGCAGCATCCGCCTCAATACTTCTTTCTCCATCCACTGACTTTTGGCTCTCTAACGGCCCACGCAAATGACACCTGAAACTAACAGAGGGAGGGGTGGGGCCTACATATGATTGGGCCAGCCCAGTGTCAGTATAGAAAATGGACCAATGGGCCGCTGTCCCTGCTCTATGGGCCGTTCGTTAGCCCCCAAAGAAAAAAATATATATATTTTTTTTTAGATCGGCCCACAAGTAGGTCCGGCCCACCGGGCATTTGCCCGGTACGCCACATGGCCAGTCCAGCCCTGCCAGTCATGCATAGTCAGCACGAACGGTGCTTTTGTTTCAGACTCCCTGACTATAAAAAACACCTTCCTCATATTATCTTCACTGAGACTGAGACCATATCAGCGCATTCATCTCTAGCTGCAAATCCTTCAGTTAATTTTGTCAGTTTGTTTTGATTGTCTCGTTATGTTGAGTGTGTGCAGGTGTAGTACACCAGATGTAGCAGGCACAGTTTGGATGTAGCATGCTGCATCTGGCGTAGCCTACTGAAAAGAACCAGAACCACCCAACAGAGGGAGGAGCTGGTTTCTGGGTTCAATAGCGAATTGCGCTGCCACCACCTTTTTTTAACCGGTGGGGTCCGGCGTCAGAACACACACACACACACACACACACCACACAGGCGTTAGAAAAAGGACATGGCTATATTAATCATTTCATTTCAAATGCACACCAGCATGGCTCGGGACGCTCCCCAAACCCCCTATAGCTGCCCGCCCCCCCAGACGCTCCAGGCTTAAATTATAACACTGCACTCTCACTGCAAAATAATGTAAACTGCACTGCAAAAGAATATAACTGCACTCTCACTGCAAACGAAACATGCACGTGTAAAACCAAAACTCCAAAACAACCGGCCTGCCACATCGTCTGAGATCGGGACACATGACTTTCCCTCTCCGAAAGCTTAGCTTCAGTTAATTAAGATTCATTCATTAACAATGGTTATGGTAAGCCATAGTTTGTGACAGGCTGTTGACATGCGACAGCCCTGAAAATGATGTTGAAGGGAATTCCAAACGAGCGTTATTTTGACACTCTACTCCCCATGCCCATTTTACAGCATTGCCACCCAGTGGATATAATCGGAATTACACACTCTATTCAAGGAGGGGAATCAGGACAAAATGAGTTTGTTGCCTTAGTCATATTAATTTTGTTATTTTTATTAAATTTTTGCACAGGCCATAATAATAAACTTATTTAACCTAACTATATAAATAATTAATACTTCTTCCTTGACTTGAGTCAGTCATGGCAATTCTAGAATTAGAAGTTTGGCCATACTGTAACAGATTGTCTCACAATGATATGACATCATATTTGAACACAATGATGTCACAGTATGACTATGACAGCCACATTCTAGTTCATAGTTAAATTTTTCTCTGTCAGTGGTCAGTGACATTTTGAAGTGGTTGGTGTATGCAATGCAATCCAGTGCTCCTAACTTCTCCATGGCCTCCCTGCACATTGGGGATCTGCACCCCGACGTGACAGAGGCCATGCTGTATGATTTATTTAGCCCCATGGGGACACTCCATTCTATCCGGGTCTGTAGAGACAGGATCACCAGGCGCTCCTCAAGATACGCATATGTCAACTTCCAGCAGCCAGCTGACGCCAAACGCGCTCTTGACACCTTGAGCTATGAAACAGTCATGGGCCGACAGCTCCGGATCACGTGGTCTCAACGCGACCGCACCCTGAGGGACAACGGAATTGGGAACATCTTCCTGAAGGGTTTGGAGAAGTCCATCGACAGCCAGGCCCTGTATGACACCTTCTCCGCCTTCGGCACCATCCTCTCCTGTAAAGTGGAGAGTGACGAGAACGGCTCCAAGGGCTACGGCTTTGTGCACTTTGAGGCTCCGGAGGACGCTGAGAGGGCCATCAAGAGGATCAATGGCATGCTCCTCAACGGTAAAAAGGTGTTTGCTGGCCCTTTCAAATCCAGAAATGTACGAGAGGCCGAGCTGGGCGACCAAATCAAACAGTGTACCGGCATCAGTCTCTACATAAAGAACTTGAAGGAAGAGATTGATGAGATGCGACTGAGGAAGGAGTTCTCTCCCTTTGGTACCATCATTAGTGCCAAAGTCGTGATGGAGCGCGGCCGCAGCAAGGGCTTTGGGTTTGTGTGTCTGTCCTCCCCTGAGGAGGCCTCCCGGGCCATTGCAGCGCTGAACGGACGCATCCTGGCCACCAAGCCCCTGTATGTGGCCCTGGCCCGGCCCAAGAAACAGCCACGGGTGTATCTAACCAACAGATACAGGCAGCGAATGGCCGTCAGGCGTGCCATGCCCAGCATGGAGATCAAACTGCCTGCTCAGCCCTCTGGATCCTCCATGGCTGCCATCCCTCACACGTCCATCCAGTGTGTCTCCGCCCAGACCATGGGCCCTCGTCCAACCTCGGCTCCTACAGCTCCTGCGCGTCCTGCTGTCTACCCGCTGGGCATTCGGGAGCGTGCGAGAGAATGGAGGTCTCGGACGACCTCCATTCTGGCTGCCACTCCACCACAGCAGCGGAAGCAGATGCTGGGTGAGTGTAGTGGTCTGGTTGACTGTTCACTGTTAATTGTCTGGTTCACTGCCAATTGCCTGACCCACACTTAAAGCCCTTGTAAAGCCTGTGCCCCCAGTTAATTTAAATTAACCGTCCAATTTTCCCCTCAAGAACACAACATGGAGCCTTGGTCCACGTCCATCCAGTGTGTCTCCGCCCAGACCATGGGCCCTCGTCCAACCTCGGCTCCTACAGCTCCTGCGCGTCCTGCTGTCTACCCGCTGGGCATTCGGGAGCGTGCGAGAGAATGGAGGTCTCGGACGACCTCCATTCTGGCTGCCACTCCACCACAGCAGCGGAAGCAGATGCTGGGTGAGTGTAGTGGTCTGGTTGACTGTTCACTGTTAATTGTCTGGTTCACTGCCAATTGCCTGACCCACACTTAAAGCCCTTGTAAAGCCTGTGCCCCCAGTTAATTTAAATTAACCGTCCAATTTTCCCCTCAAGAACACAACATGGAGCCTTGGTCCACGTCCATCCAGTGTGTCTCCGCCCAGACCATGGGCCCTCGTCCAACCTCGGCTCCTACAGCTCCTGCGCGTCCTGCTGTCTACCCGCTGGGCATTCGGGAGCGTGCGAGAGAATGGAGGTCTCGGACGACCTCCATTCTGGCTGCCACTCCACCACAGCAGCGGAAGCAGATGCTGGGTGAGTGTAGTGGTCTGGTTGACTGTTCACTGTTAATTGTCTGGTTCACTGCCAATTGCCTGACCCACACTTAAAGCCCTTGTAAAGCCTGTGCCCCCAGTTAATTTAAATTAACCGTCCAATTTTCCCCTCAAGAACACAACATGGAGCCTTGGTCCAGCCCACACGGGACCATGTCGGGTTACCAAAAGGTAAGTAACCCCCCTAAAGGTTTATATTTCATATACCATGTAAGCATGGTCAGTCAACTTTATCTGGTTTTGTACAGTCCTGGACCTAGACCCACTCTCTATTGAGACCAGACAACTCTTTAATGCCAGGCCACTATAAAGGTTCTCAGGATCTTGTCATTTCTCAATATCCATACTCAATTTCTATAGCTGAGCTTAAGAGGGAGAACCTCAAGCTCAGGATTTACTTACATACCATGAGCAATGAGCAAATAAATTATTGGATTAGCTTCAGTGACTTTCTTTTCATTGAAACAGAAAACTCCACCTCAGTTGATCTCTACAACAATTGAGGATGAGGTCAACGACCTAGCGCTGCAGCTGGAGGCCAAGCTGAGCCCCCCTCGCCCAAGGGAGAGTGGGAAGATGGGATTTTGGCCTTGTGTTGCCCCTGCACCAACTCCACCTACTGGCCTGGCACTAGAGGCAGAGGGCAGGCCTCTGAGGAAGGACAGAGAGACAGGGCACTCCTGCTCCTACATCCGTGCTCCTGTGAGTGCCTTTAAGCTTGCTCCCCCTGTGATGGCCTCTCCAACACTCGAGGAGGTGGTCAACGACTTGGCACTTCAGCTGGAGGCCAAGCTGAGCCCCCCTCGCCTCAGGGAGAGTGGGAAGACAGCTTTTTGGCCTTGTGTTGCCCCTACATCCACTGCAACAATTGGCCTGGCACTAGAGGCAGAGGGCAGGCCTCTGAGGAAGGACAGACAGACAGGGCACTCCTGCTCCTACATCCGTGCTCCTGTGAGTGCCCTTAAGCCCGCTTCACCTGTGATGGCCTCTCCAACACTCGAGGCTGAAGTCGACTTGACACCTCAGCTGGAGACCAAGCTTGTGTTGAGCCGCCCTCTTGTCAGGGAGCAAGCTGGAGCTAACCCTCTGGTCAGGGAGCAGGCTGGGGCTAACCCTCCTCCTGCCAGTGGACCTGCCAGCACAACGCTTCACACCATTGGTGCCAGTAAACCCACTCCACCTCTGATGGCCTCCCTAACAATCGAGGAGGAGGTCAACGACCTAGCGCTGCAGCTGGAGGCCAAGCTGAGCCTCTCTCACCTCAGGGAGAGTGTCGCCCCAGCTGCCTCAACTCCACCGATGGGCCTGGCGCTGAAGGAGGAGGACAAGCCTCTGAGGTCGGAGAGACAGACACGACACTCCTGCTCCTCCACCCGTGCTCTGAAAGGCTCGGGACGACCTACTCGTAGACAGGAATGGGGTGAGGTCAAAACAGCCTGGACAGCCATTTGTTTTTTGATGCTCTCCATTTTGCAGGTTAAACAATATTAATTTTGTGATTTCAGATCTGACGGACATTAACGTCCAGCTGAACCCTGCATCAGTGAGCTCGAGCTTCACTATTGTGATTTCAGGTCTGAAGGACATCAACGTCCTTATTAACGAGAAAAAGCTGGTAAAGTCTATCTATCTATATATCTATCTATCTATCTGTCTATCTATCTGTCTGTCTGTCTGTCTGTCTGTCTGTCTGTCTATCGATCTATCAATTTATCTATCTGATATATATGTTCTGGGCTGAATTACACTGTCAGTGAGGATAATGCACTGAAAATCTTACTATTGTCTGTTTTGACAGATTTGACAGATCCAGTTTTGGATGTTCGCCTGCCTGTGCGGACAGTGCACACACACACACACACACACACACACACACACACACACACACAGAACTACACACACACACACAGAACTACACACACACACACACACACACACACACACACACACACACAACTGCACCCCCCCCCCCCTCCACAGACACACACACACACACACAGAACAACAACATACACGTGCACACATACACACACACACATACAAACATTTGTATTCTCATGTTAGCTTTGACACTAGACATTTCTAACATAGCCCATTTAGATCAAGGTTCAAGTCAAATTACCTGAGGTCATTATTTTGCTAGTACACTGCGCTACCAAGTGTGCTTCATGTTCTGCTGGAATGTTACCCGAGTTGGTGGAATGTTTTCCAGAGCTCCAGACTTCTGTGTGGAGAGCTGTCCTTCTGGTTCCTGGTTGAAAGTAGGTTCTCAAGGGTTCTAGACTTCTGTGTGAAGGGCTCTTCTTCTGGTTCCTGTTTGAAGGTAGGTTCTCCAGGGTTCTAAACTACTGTGTGGAGAGCTGTTCTCCTGGCATCATTCACGTCCGTCCTACTCTCTGGTTGGGTCGTACATCAGCACCACTAATCTCTCCAGCAGTAACATTGACCCTCCACTGTCCACTGGGCATGTAGAAGAGTCCACTGAAAGCAGTGTTGACCTCTGAGGAACACGTCCACGTTGTCCAGGCGTCCTGTCAGACAGTGTAGATGTGTCCCAGCCTGTGAAAGGACTGGGTGGCTCAGACACTGGGTGGCATTCATAGTGGTAAAACATTTGGTGAACAGTTATGTACCGCGGGTGTATGTCTTTTTATTATGGCTTCATTCAGCATACGGCTCCTGATGTAGGTGTCGGCCTCTGGTGTCGGCTCAAACTTTTGGTACAGAGCTGTTCAACAAATGTTTTCTGAGTCTCCCAGTCCTTTCACAGGCTGGGAAACGTCTGCACTGTCTGACAGAGGAAACAGGACACCTGGGAAATGTGGACGTGTTTCTCAGAGGTCAACGCTGCTTTAAAGGACAATGCTCGTTTTTGACAACCTGGACCTTATTTACGACATATTATAATACGTTTGACTCACCGAGATCACTTTGGTGTAGTTCGGAGGCATGTAGAAGAAATTTAAAATCCAGCGCGAGCCAAGTATATCCATGTAATGTCGGTGGTCGGGGCACTTAGAATGCAGTTTCTAAAAATCTATTTCCTGCCGCGAAGCGGTTGTTTTCATCAATCTGTCTTCATGAATCGCTAGTTGTGCTTACATAGAGCATAATCATGTGGTGGTTTTTCACATGCCTCTGTAATTTGATCTTTAGAAACGTCTTTCGAAACGAAATAGCTTCCTCACTTGCTCCAGCACGCATGCGCACAGCGTGCTGGAGCAACGATTGCGCGCTGTGCGAGGAAGCTATTTCGTTTCGAAAGACGTTTCTAAAGATCATATTACAGAGGGTTGTCAGGTTGTCAAAAACGAGCATTATCCTTTAATTGATCTCCTCAGCATGTCCAGTGAGGTCAGTAGAGGGTCAATGTTACTGCTGGAGAGATTAGAGGTGCTGATGTACGACCCAACCAGAGAGTAGCACGGATGTGAACGATGACAGGAGAACAGCTCTCCACACAGAAGTCTAGAACCCTGGAGAATCTACTTTCAACCAGGATCCAGAAGATCAGCTCTTTACACAGAAGTCTAGAACCCTTTAGAACCTTCCTTCAACCAGGAACCAGAAGGACAGCTCTACACACAGAGGTCTCGAACTCTGGAAAACATCCCACCATCCTGGGTAACACTCCAGCAGAACATGAAGCACACTTGCTGGCACAACGTACTAGCAAAATAATGACCTCAGGTTTTAAAGTAATTTGACCTGGACCTTGATCTAAATGTGCTAGGCTTTTCTCATACATTCCTTTACATTACTACACACTGCATTTGTTGTACTGAAATAAATATTTTCAACAATATAGCCTACATTTGTCTATGTGTTTTTGTGCGTGGCTGTAAGCCAGCGTTAGTATAGTATAGCATTTGTCCGGTTATCACTCCCTCCCTCCGTCACTCTGGACAATGTTGGCCTGCAGTTCTCTGTTGGCACCACAAGAGGCAGTAGTCCCAGCACACCAAAATCAAGAAGGACAACCTTGTCAAAAAACATGTCAACACCAGAAAGTAATTTATACCAGCATCGCCGTTGTAAGCTTACCTCGTCGGCACTCAATTCTTCCATTATTTTTCCTTTATTTCCAACTGGCTAAACAACAATTGTGCCAGCCAGCCAGCTAGCTAGCAGCAGCTATTTCTAATAGAACCAAATATTCATGGTCTAGCTAACTCGTTAAGCAAATAACTGTTTGGCTTGATTGTCTTAAAGTTAAATAAAGAAAAATAAAGAGGCAGAACAGACTATTTTCCTCCCTAAATGGATTGATCCACACGATTTCTACCAAGAATGAAACAAACACAAAAGTATGTCAAAACACGAAGGAGGCCATTCTGGATAGTGTATCACGTGACCACGGGAGAAGGGTGGGATTTGAGTCTGATCGCTGGATTCGGCCATCTGTGTTACATTTAATCATATTTGATATTCTACTGTTGTTTTAGTAGCCTAGAGTAATATCGATGTAACAGAGCCATAACTATCAATTCTAGGTTCTTGCCCCCTCTGATAATGCATATTTGTTTGAGTGATTTGGATTGCTTCTCAGGCCTGACATCATTTGTTTGGCACACTTAGGCTATGCCTGATCGTGGCTGTGGCTCGGGGATAGGCAATGTGGAGAAGGTCATGGGGCCAAGGGCAAGCATCTGAGAGCTAGGCTAATTTTCCATTGCACATCCACCTGTGCAAGCAGGTGATTATTCACTCAAGAGACGTTATGATACATATGTACATCTTTTATTTTACATTGTGTAGCATATAGTACAAAAAATACACAGACATTCTCAGTATAAAGTTGGGCGCAGACACATAACCTATATAGAATATTTTGGCAAAAAAAGATTAACTACCATGGGGACACAACTGTGGACAGTATACGCATTAGGTAAGGGTGCAATTGATGTGTCCTATATTATGCTCAACTCCACACCATGACTTATTATCAGACAGCTAGGGCACTGCAGATGCAGTCTTATGCAATAGATATATGGGTCCTGTGCAATAATAAGAGACTGGCAGTTCAGCTCAGATGCTATTTTTCTTTGAGGTTCTCTAAACCAGTGCAATGTGAAACTCATTTTTCAAAGCTTCGGTTTACCATCCAAGAGATGTGCAGGAAACAGTGGTTTTCCATCCATGATCAGAGGGACTTTACCAGACCATCTGATAACAATAATCAAATGGTGCCCTCTAGTGGCCGGACAACGTCACCACCACCATTCCCTCATTTGTACTTCTCGTTTGTATTGCATAATGAGCAGTTAAGTCCAAGAACAAAACAAAACAGAAAATGTATTTAACAAGGCTATCCCTATCATTTAGGGTCCAGACAATTCATCTTCAACATTTATTCACTATGCTCTTTTTGAAAACTTGCTTGCAGACTTGACCTTCACAGTACAGCTCCTAAGCACAGAGAAAAGATACATGTTAGGTGAATAAGAGTTAGCCTATTCACACGCACATTGACAGGCAGAAGTGATAAACAACCCCCCCCCCCCCCCCGCCAACCACTTCGCTTTTGCGATTGCGAAGTTTTTGTCTTCAGTTCAAACTTCTTACCAAATGCAGTTGATCATCCTCAATCCAGTGTGCCCAGCCTCTGTTCCGCAGAGCCACCAGCCTCAGCCACCAGCCTGGCACCCTCCCATGTCACCACTGACTGAAAGACACACACACACACACACACACACACACACGGAATATAATTTGTGCACGTTTACAAAATGATACCATTTGTCAATAATGTACAATAACATCATCATATAACATGGAACATTCAACATTTTCTCAACTTGACTGAGCCTGACAAGTACCTTGCAGTGTCGGTCATCCAGTCCCTTGGTGAACTCCTCAAACTCCCGTCCCAGTGTGAAGGAAAAGGTGTAGTTTCGTAAGGGGCTGAGGGTCATAATCACGTACAGGTCTCGATCACCTTCCTCAGATTCAACCTCAGGGCAATCTTACGTGTGATAGCACTGATACCTGCGGAGGGACAGGGAGCTTATAAGCCTGCGTGTGTGTGTGTGTGTGTGTGTGTGTGTGAGCGTGCTGATCCCATTATCCTACTCACTTTTTATTCATGATTGCACTGCCAAATTCCAAAATAATTCTATTGTTAAATTTTAAGAATATACAACAGTAACTGTGTTTATTGTGAATGATGATGAAGTAAATTATAGAGAATCATTTAGTCAGCTGGTGTGCTAATAATAATCACATTTTAATGTAGGCACAACTAAAGAAGTCATTGTTGATTTCAGAAGGAAAAATGTAGCCTACAGCACAATTCTATATGGAGAAGTAGAAATGCTTATTCAAATTCCTTGGTCTACAGCCACCAGAAGATCTGTCTCCAAGCCATTATAAAGAAGGCACATAAGCGACTTTATTTTCTATGAACAAGAAATTCAAAATGAGCACTGGCCTGTAATCAATCTGTGCCAATTCTACTGCCAGCATTCTAACTGGTTCCATCAATGTTTGGTTTGGCAACTTGACTTCTCAAAATCATAAACCTCTAGAAAGAATTGTCTGTATAGCTCATCACAATTGGTGCTGATCTTCCATCTTTAAAGAACATTTACACAAGCAGGGTTCTTAACAGAGCTAAGAACATAGTCAAGGATCCCAGACAGCTGGGATTGTGCTCTTCTCATATGGCAGCATATTCCAATGTAGCCTATAGCCTATATCGACAAATAGGCCTACTTGAACTTGTGTCTCATTTTCACACACAATATCAGTGAAATTGATAACATTTGACTGATTCAACAAGCGTAAGTAATATTTGCATAGTCAACAAATGGATGGATCAATGGTAAGTACAAGGAGCGAGCAGAAACACACGCCCTGAGCCTGACGCGCCAGTTGGTTTGTTACAGTCTCGCCCATCCAGCTGCCCGGCAAGGTAAACGTGTCAAACCAAGTCTCTTAATACCACCAATGATCGGTTATCAAATGATCAAGACACTAAAAAACTCAACTCTGGTCCTGAAAACCGTGCATACTGTAGCATCATCATAATGACCTAAATTCAATGAAGAAAATATGGAGATGACCAGGCGTTCACTTTAGATATTACATTTTTACAATTTAGAACTTACCAAGTGCAATCATATAATCCTCCATGTTGACATTGCTGAGCATGTCCCACGTCCCACAGAAGCCCACTGGCATTTTCAGACAGGGTGCTCAAGCTGCAATACGAAGGTGGAGGAAAAACTGTCACCTGTAGACAGAACAGGATGTTGGCTATGGCAGGGACTCGCTTATGAGGGATAGAGGGAGGTGTGCCTTCTGTTCATTCGCTGTCACCTGAGGGCTAAGGATGGGGTTGGTGCTCCTCTAAGATATGGGATGGGAACAAGACATGTCATACTTTTCTCTGCGTGCAGCTTGTATGACAATCCTCTTCTCCCCCGGGGAGCACAGACAATTATTAAAGTATTTGACCTACTGTAGAACATAAGTAGGTGACAAAGTAGTAGCCTACTTTCTCTTCATCTCACTTGAAGACGAGGCCATTTTTCAATTCGCCCGTACATCACTTCAACTTGGAAAATGAACATAGTTGAATCTCTCTCTAGCTCCTCTCTCTAGCTCTCCAAATGAGAAACTGAAAGACAAACTAAACTATCGACACTATGCAGAAAACAGGCGGAATGCAGAAGTCAGGGGTGTTTTCCTGCCAAGGCTATTGAAGTAGAAAAAAAACCCTTGTGTGGCCATTTGACATTGCCAAAAACACCAAGATGAATGTGACTATGAAGATGAATGCATTTCATTTGTTCCTTGCTGATACAGTATATATCAAATACAGTAGTAATGTGCTTATGCTTAGATTCAATTCTGTTTGAGTGCCACTGTTAACAACTTGAGGTGTTGAGGTGTTGAATGGAAGTTGTTTGTTTGTACCGTCTCCGTTATCCCTTTTACATTCCACCATCACTGTCAGGTTCCATGCATCTTTTAGCACCGTTCTGTATGAGAACAGTAAAACACACCCATCAAAAACAGTCAGTTGCTCTCACACCAGTATTCAAAAACAAACAGACTAGGTTACTAGGTTGGAGTGGTGTCTCATTTCCATGTAAAACATGTTTGATCTTAAACAAGGTAGGCTATTCTAATTTCTTCACACTAGAATCAGTAAATGCCCTGTCTCGACCAAGGTTGCGCTATGCAATTTCACTAATACACAACACATCAAGGGCAACCCTTGCTGCTGTCTGTATCGGCACTAATGTGAACATTATTGCGTATGACACTCTAGTGTCAGCTGATTGGATTATAACTATGCTATACTTCGACCTACAAATCACAAGGCGCTTTCACAGCATTTAGCAAACGTTCTGTCCCGTCTCTGTTCCACCTCTGTCCTGTGAAGAGAAGACCTCAAGAAAAGATGCTCTACTGAAACAGAGCAAACTAAATCTTCCTTATCAGAAAAGTCACGCGTTTTTGACGAGGCACTGGCGGACGGACGTGGACTACTTCAGAGTCAAAAACCAACGGAAACAAAAAGCGACAATAATCAGTCCGGCCACAAAACCTATCCCCGCCCCCGCTAGAGGAGAGGTGGTCCTGGGGGAGGCTGTGATTCAGCGGGTGATGGGGAGGCTAGCTCAGCTGGAGGAGGCGGAGCCTGTGTATCTCTGCAAAGGGGCCAGGACGACGTCAGCGTTTTTCTGCTCGCTCTCCGCGCTGTACAGGCTCTGCTCCCGGATGTAGCGCACCACGGGGTCGGGCAGCAGGTACCGGACGCTCCGGCCGCGGCGCAGCGCCCGCCTCACGTGAGTGGCCGAGATCTCGTTGGTCACCCACTCGCGGACCACGTGGATGTTCTGCCGGTGCCTCCAGAGGGCATCCGTCTGGTGGATGAACTTGTGGGCGTCGCTGCCGCTGCGGGTGATGCAGACGAGGCCAGGGCTGGACTGGGACAAAAAATCGGCCCTGGCATTTTTGGCCCAGACCGGCTCACCACAATCGGTCGGACACCACCCACCAGTACGAAATCCTTGCGGCCCCTTTAAATATGCAATACCACCGTACTATTTCCCCAAACCACTACAAAGATGAGTAAGTTCCGTGGACAAGTGTACCAGTGCAAATGGACGAGTGTACTCACTCACTCTTGACTCCCTGGTGATCAGACGTGGCCGTGGAGTACACAATCTCCATACTCAAGTAACAGTTACAGTAGAAGTACAAGAAATTGTCAAAGAAAAAGCTCTGATAGAAGTCAAAGTATAATTTCAAATTATTTATTAAATTATTATTATTATTATTCAAATGTAAGTATAGAAATATATGTACAAAGTATACAAGTAACTCAAAATGTTGCCTGTGAACTCCACTGGGCTGAAAAGATCTCCTCCTCAAACAAGGCAACCTTTAAAAGAGTGAGAGGGAGAGACAAAGAGAGAAAGGTGAGAATGATAATTGATGGAGTTAAATGATCACAGTACTGGTCCAGTATCTTCAATTGAGAACAATGTAGAGAGATAGTTGCATGTATTTGATACTTACTTAGTAATAAAGGCTGCATGGCCCTCTGGATACCCTCAACAATAATGGCATCTCCTGAGAGAGAGAGAGAGAAAGAGAGAGATAGGGGGGGAGAGAGAGAGAGGGAGAGATGAGACATGATCAATGATAAGTCATACATGATTAAATGACAGATTCAGATGATCAGAGTTGCATGAATTGTATACTTACTTACTGGAAAAAGGCTGCATGGACCTCTGAATACCCTCATCAACAATGGCATCCTGAGTGAGAAAGAGGGAGGAAGAGAGATGAGACACGATAAGTGAGATAAACTATAGATTCAGATAGTAACAATATCTTCTAGAAAATGTAAGCAGTTGCATAGATTGTAAACTCACTACTTACATAAAAAGGATGCCTGTGAAGTCCACTCCAGTTAAAAGCAAAGTGCTTCTTTTCAAACAAATTAGGGCAACCTTTGATAGAGAGAGAGGGAGAAAAGGGGAGACAGAGAGAAAGGTGAGACTGAGACATTATAATTGATGATCAGTTATGTTGATAGTTGATCACAGTACTGGTAATTACATGATCATAATACCTTTATCTTTACTGGAAAAGGCTGCATGACCCTCTGGATACCCTCAACAATAATATCCTGACAGAGAGAGAGGGGGGGGGGGAGTGAGAGAGAGATGAGACATGATCAATGATCATTTTTAAATTATAAATGATTAAATGACAGATTCTGGAAAATATAAAAACATAGTTGCATGTATTGTATACTTACTTAGTGGAAAAGACTGCATGGCCCTCTGAATACCCTCATCAACAATGGACAATGAACCACACAAGTTAGGGCCGGGCATCCTTTGAGACAGGGGAGGGGGGGTAATAATGAGTCACATGATCACACTATCTTCAGTCTAAAAAGCTGCTACATTATTATGAATGATTTTATAATAATAACAACAATTTCATATCAACTTACTATAAGTTTCCTCAGTAGCTCACTCTTCTCTGACACTTTGTCAATGACAGTGTCTGTGTCCAAAGCAACAAGGACGTCTTTTTCAGTGGCCATCAACATGAAGGCTTCCAATTTGCTGGCAGACAGGCTGCTCCTCAGTCTGCTTTTGATATATTTCAGTGTTGAGAATGACTTTTTTAACCTAGCCCCTTAGTAACAGTCCTGAAAGGAGCTAGGCTTACCAGTCAACTGGCTGGTAAATTATCCATTACCAATAGATTTTTAGCAGCTAGCCATTGGCTAGTAAATGGCTAGGGTTAATTTTGGACCATGGCCACACACAGCTCACGTTAGCCTGCTCCTCTTTTTCTTCGAAGATATAACGTTAAGTAGCCCAGCAGCAGCAACACTGCTAGGCTAGGCCAGAATAGATAACGTTAGTAATAGCGCTAGTGCTAATTGCTAAGCTAACGTGCTAATGTTAGCACTTCTAGTACTGACGTTATCTGGCTGGCCTAGACAAACAGTGTTAACGCTAGCTAGCTCAAACGTAGCTAGCTACAACCCGATTAGCTTGGCAGGGAGGTGGGTAGCTAGATAATGCTAGCTAGCTGTACCTAGCTAATGCTAGCTGGCGCTAGCCAGCAGATAGCCGTCACCCATATTCATATTTAGCTATAGCTTTTTTAGCTTTCAGCTATATTTCCTTACCGTTTCAACTACACACTCCTCCTGCTCACTCTGTCCTTCCTCGGCCCTGTCATGTCTCTGTCCCTCCTCGGCTTCCCTGTCCTGCTCTCGGCCACCATGGCCACCAGCCACCTCTCCTTCAAGTTCGTGTTCAACATGGTGTTGCTGCACAACGTCGGCTGTAGACGTTGAAGCAGCCCCTGGCGCAAACATATCAGTAATTTTTGCACATGTTGCAGCATCCGCCTCAATACTTCTTTCTCCATCCACTGACTTTTGGCTCTCTAACGGCCCACGCAAATGACACCTGAAACTAACAGAGGGAGGGGTGGGGCCTACATATGATTGGGCCAGCCCAGTGTCAGTATAGAAAATGGACCAATGGGCCGCTGTCCCTGCTCTATGGGCCGTTCGTTAGCCCCCAAAGAAAAAAATATATATATTTTTTTTTAGATCGGCCCACAAGTAGGTCCGGCCCCGCCACATGGCCAGTCCAGCCCTGCCAGTCATGCATAGTCAGCACGAACGGTGCTTTTGTTTCAGACTCCCTGACTATAAAAAACACCTTCCTCATATTATCTTCACTGAGACTGAGACCATATCAGCGCATTCATCTCTAGCTGCAAATCCTTCAGTTAATTTTGTCAGTTTGTTTTGATTGTCTCGTTATGTTGAGTGTGTGCAGGTGTAGTACACCAGATGTAGCAGGCACAGTTTGGATGTAGCATGCTGCATCTGGCGTAGCCTACTGAAAAGAACCAGAACCACCCAACAGAGGGAGGAGCTGGTTTCTGGGTTCAATAGCGAATTGCGCTGCCACCACCTTTTTTTAACCGGTGGGGTCCGGCGTCAGAACACACACACACACACACACCACACAGGCGTTAGAAAAAGGACATGGCTATATTAATCATTTCATTTCAAATGCACACCAGCATGGCTCGGGACGCTCCCCAAACCCCCTATAGCTGCCCGCCCCCCCAGACGCTCCAGGCTTAAATTATAACACTGCACTCTCACTGCAAAATAATGTAAACTGCACTGCAAAAGAATATAACTGCACTCTCACTGCAAACGAAACATGCACGTGTAAAACCAAAACTCCAAAACAACCGGCCTGCCACATCGTCTGAGATCGGGACACATGACTTTCCCTCTCCGAAAGCTTAGCTTCAGTTAATATAAGATTCATTCATTAACAATGGTTATGGTAAGCCATAGTTTGTGACAGGCTGTTGACATGCGACAGCCCTGAAAATGATGTTGAAGGGAATTCCAAACGAGCGTTATTTTGACACTCTACTCCCCATGCCCATTTTACAGCATTGCCACCCAGTGGATATAATCGGAATTACACACTCTATTCAAGGAGGGGAATCAGGACAAAATGAGTTTGTTGCCTTAGTCATATTAATTTTGTTATTTTTATTACATTTTTGCACAGGCCATAATAATAAACTTATTTAACCTAACTATATAAATAATTAATACTTCTTCCTTGACTTGAGTCAGTCATGGCAATTCTAGAATTAGAAGTTTGGCCATACTGTAACAGATTGTCTCACAATGATATGACATCATATTTGAACACAATGATGTCACAGTATGACTATGACAGCCACATTCTAGTTCATAGTTAAATTTTTCTCTGTCAGTGGTCAGTGACATTTTGAAGTGGTTGGTGTATGCAATGCAATCCAGTGCTCCTAACTTCTCCATGGCCTCCCTGCACATTGGGGATCTGCACCCCGACGTGACAGAGGCCATGCTGTATGATTTATTTAGCCCCATGGGGACACTCCATTCTATCCGGGTCTGTAGAGACAGGATCACCAGGCGCTCCTCAAGATACGCATATGTCAACTTCCAGCAGCCAGCTGACGCCAAACGCGCTCTTGACACCTTGAGCTATGAAACAGTCATGGGCCGACAGCTCCGGATCACGTGGTCTCAACGCGACCGCACCCTGAGGGACAACGGAATTGGGAACATCTTCCTGAAGGGTTTGGAGAAGTCCATCGACAGCCAGGCCCTGTATGACACCTTCTCCGCCTTCGGCACCATCCTCTCCTGTAAAGTGGAGAGTGACGAGAACGGCTCCAAGGGCTACGGCTTTGTGCACTTTGAGGCTCCGGAGGACGCTGAGAGGGCCATCAAGAGGATCAATGGCATGCTCCTCAACGGTAAAAAGGTGTTTGCTGGCCCTTTCAAATCCAGAAATGTACGAGAGGCCGAGCTGGGCGACCAAATCAAACAGTGTACCGGCATCAGTCTCTACATAAAGAACTTGAAGGAAGAGATTGATGAGATGCGACTGAGGAAGGAGTTCTCTCCCTTTGGTACCATCATTAGTGCCAAAGTCGTGATGGAGCGCGGCCGCAGCAAGGGCTTTGGGTTTGTGTGTCTGTCCTCCCCTGAGGAGGCCTCCCGGGCCATTGCAGCGCTGAACGGACGCATCCTGGCCACCAAGCCCCTGTATGTGGCCCTGGCCCGGCCCAAGAAACAGCCACGGGTGTATCTAACCAACAGATACAGGCAGCGAATGGCCGTCAGGCGTGCCATGCCCAGCATGGAGATCAAACTGCCTGCACAGCCCTCTGGATCCTCCATGGCTGCCATCCCTCACACGTCCATCCAGTGTGTCTCCGCCCAGACCATGGGCCCTCGTCCAACCTCGGCTCCTACAGCTCCTGCGCGTCCTGCTGTCTACCCGCTGGGCATTCGGGAGCGTGCGAGAGAATGGAGGTCTCGGACGACCTCCATTCTGGCTGCCACTCCACCACAGCAGCGGAAGCAGATGCTGGGTGAGTGTAGTGGTCTGGTTGACTGTTCACTGTTAATTGTCTGGTTCACTGCCAATTGCCTGACCCACACTTAAAGCCCTTGTAAAGCCTGTGCCCCCAGTTAATTTAAATTAACCGTCCAATTTTCCCCTCAAGAACACAACATGGAGCCTTGGTCCACGTCCATCCAGTGTGTCTCCGCCCAGACCATGGGCCCTCGTCCAACCTCGGCTCCTACAGCTCCTGCGCGTCCTGCTGTCTACCCGCTGGGCATTCGGGAGCGTGCGAGAGAATGGAGGTCTCGGACGACCTCCATTCTGGCTGCCACTCCACCACAGCAGCGGAAGCAGATGCTGGGTGAGTGTAGTGGTCTGGTTGACTGTTCACTGTTAATTGTCTGGTTCACTGCCAATTGCCTGACCCACACTTAAAGCCCTTGTAAAGCCTGTGCCCCCAGTTAATTTAAATTAACCGTCCAATTTTCCCCTCAAGAACACAACATGGAGCCTTGGTCCACGTCCATCCAGTGTGTCTCCGCCCAGACCATGGGCCCTCGTCCAACCTCGGCTCCTACAGCTCCTGCGCGTCCTGCTGTCTACCCGCTGGGCATTCGGGAGCGTGCGAGAGAATGGAGGTCTCGGACGACCTCCATTCTGGCTGCCACTCCACCACAGCAGCGGAAGCAGATGCTGGGTGAGTGTAGTGGTCTGGTTGACTGTTCACTGTTAATTGTCTGGTTCACTGCCAATTGCCTGACCCACACTTAAAGCCCTTGTAAAGCCTGTGCCCCCAGTTAATTTAAATTAACCGTCCAATTTTCCCCTCAAGAACACAACATGGAGCCTTGGTCCACGTCCATCCAGTGTGTCTCCGCCCAGACCATGGGCCCTCGTCCAACCTCGGCTCCTACAGCTCCTGCGCGTCCTGCTGTCTACCCGCTGGGCATTCGGGAGCGTGCGAGAGAATGGAGGTCTCGGACGACCTCCATTCTGGCTGCCACTCCACCACAGCAGCGGAAGCAGATGCTGGGTGAGTGTAGTGGTCTGGTTGACTGTTCACTGTTAATTGTCTGGTTCACTGCCAATTGCCTGACCCACACTTAAAGCCCTTGTAAAGCCTGTGCCCCCAGTTAATTTAAATTAACCGTCCAATTTTCCCCTCAAGAACACAACATGGAGCCTTGGTCCAGCCCACACGGGACCATGTCGGGTTACCAAAAGGTAAGTAACCCCCCTAAAGGTTTATATTTCATATACCATGTAAGCATGGTCAGTCAACTTTATCTGGTTTTGTACAGTCCTGGACCTAGACCCACTCTCTATTGAGACCAGACAACTCTTTAATGCCAGGCCACTATAAAGGTTCTCAGGATCTTGTCATTTCTCAATATCCATACTCAATTTCTATAGCTGAGCTTAAGAGGGAGAACCTCAAGCTCAGGATTTACTTACATACCATGAGCAATGAGCAAATAAATTATTGGATTAGCTTCAGTGACTTTCTTTTCATTGAAACAGAAAACTCCACCTCAGTTGATCTCTACAACAATTGAGGATGAGGTCAACGACCTAGCGCTGCAGCTGGAGGCCAAGCTGAGCCCCCCTCGCCCAAGGGAGAGTGGGAAGATGGGATTTTGGCCTTGTGTTGCCCCTGCACCAACTCTACCTACTGGCCTGGCACTAGAGGCAGAGGGCAGGCCTCTGAGGAAGGACAGAGAGACAGGGCACTCCTGCTCCTACATCCGTGCTCCTGTGAGTGCCTTTAAGCTTGCTCCCCCTGTGATGGCCTCTCCAACACTCGAGGAGGTGGTCAACGACTTGGCACTTCAGCTGGAGGCCAAGCTGAGCCCCCCTCGCCTCAGGGAGAGTGGGAAGACAGGTTTTTGGCCTTGTGTTGCCCCTACATCCACTGCAACAATTGGCCTGGCACTAGAGGCAGAGGGCAGGCCTCTGAGGAAGGACAGACAGACAGGGCACTCCTGCTCCTACATCCGTGCTCCTGTGAGTGCCCTTAAGCCTGCTTCACCTGTGATGGCCTCTCCAACACTCGAGGCTGAAGTCGACTTGACACCTCAGCTGGAGACCAAGCTTGTGTTGAGCCGCCCTCTTGTCAGGGAGCAAGCTGGAGCTAACCCTCTGGTCAGGGAGCAGGCTGGGGCTAACCCTCCTCCTGCCAGTGGACCTGCCAGCACAAGGCTTCACACCATCGGTGCCAGTAAACCCACTCCACCTCTGATGGCCTCCCTAACAATCGAGGAGGAGGTCAACGACCTAGCGCTGCAGCTGGAGGCCAAGCTGAGCCTCTCTCACCTCAGGGAGAGTGTCGCCCCAGCTGCCTCAACTCCACTGATGGGCCTGGTGCTGAAGGAGGAGGACAAGCCTCTGAGGTCGGAGAGACAGACACGACACTCCTGCTCCTCCACCCGTGCTCTGAAAGGCTCGGGACGACCTACTCGTAGACAGGAATGGGGTGAGGTCAAAACAGCCTGGACAGCCATTTGTTTTTTGATGCTCTCCATTTTGCAGGTTAAACAATATTAATTTTGTGATTTCAGATCTGACGGACATTAACGTCCAGCTGAACCCTGCATCAGTGAGCGCGAGCTTCACTATTGTGATTTCAGGTCTGAAGGACATCAACGTCCTTATTAACGAGAAAAAGCTGGTAAAGTCTATCTATCTATATATCTATCTATCTATCTATCTATCTATCTATCTATCTATCTATCTATCTATCTATCTATCTATCTATCTATCTATCTGTCTGTCTGTCTGTCTGTCTGTCTGTCTGTCTATCGATCTATCAATTTATCTATCTGATATATATGTTCTGGGCTGAATTACACTGTCAGTGAGGATAATGCACTGAAAATCTTACTATTGTCTGTTTTGACAGATTTGACAGATCCAGTTTTCGATGTTCGCCTGCCTGTGCGGACAGTGCACACACACACACACACACACACACACACACACACACAGAACTACACACACACACACAGAACTACACACACACACACACACACACACACACACACACACACAACTGCAACCCCCCCCCCTCCACAGACACACACACACACACAGAACAACAACATACACGTGCACACATACACACACACACATACAAACATTTGTATTCTCATGTTAGCTTTGACACTAGACATTTCTAACATAGCACATTTAGATCAAGGTTCAAGTCAAATTACCTGAGGTCATTATTTTGCTAGTACACTGCGCTACCAAGTGTGCTTCATGTTCTGCTGGAATGTTACCCAAGTTGGTGGAATGTTTTCCAGAGCTCCAGACTTCTGTGTGGAGAGCTGTCCTTCTGGTTCCTGGTTGAAAGTAGGTTCTCAAGGGTTCTAGACTTCTGTGTGAAGGGCTCTTCTTCTGGTTCCTGTTTGAAGGTAGGTTCTCCAGGGTTCTAAACTACTGTGTGGAGAGCTGTTCTCCTGGCATCATTCACGTCCGTCCTACTCTCTGGTTGGGTCGTACATCAGCACCACTAATCTCTCCAGCAGTAACATTGACCCTCCACTGTCCACTGGGCATGTAGAAGAGTCCACTGAAAGCAGTGTTGACCTCTGAGGAACACGTCCACGTTGTCCAGGCGTCCTGTCAGACAGTGTAGATGTGTCCCAGCCTGTGAAAGGACTGGGTGGCTCAGACACTGGGTGGCATTCATAGTGGTAAAACATTTGGTGAACAGTTATGTACCGCGGGTGTATGTCTTTTTATTATGGCTTCATTCAGCATACGGCTCCTGATGTAGGTGTCGGCCTCTGGTGTCGGCTCAAACTTTTGGTACAGAGCTGTTCAACAAATGTTTTCTGAGTCTCCCAGTCCTTTCACAGGCTGGGAAACGTCTGCACTGTCTGACAGAGGAAACAGGACACCTGGGGAATGTGGACGTGTTTCTCAGAGGTCAACGCTGCTTTAAAGGACAATGCTCGTTTTTGACAACCTGGACCTTATTTACGACATATTATAAGACGTTTGACTCACCGAGATCACTTTGGTGTAGTTCGGAGGCATGTAGAAGAAATTTAAAATCCAGCGCGAGCCAAGTATATCCATGTAATGTCGGTGGTCGGGGCACTTAGAATGCAGTTTCTAAAAATCTATTTCCTGCCGCGAAGCGGTTGTTTTCATCAATCTGTCTTCATGAATCGCTAGTTGTGCTTACATAGAGCATAATCATGTGGTGGTTTTTCACATGCCTCTGTAATTTGATCTTTAGAAACGTCTTTCGAAACGAAATAGCTTCCTCACTTGCTCCAGCACGCATGCGCACAGCGTGCTGGAGCAACGATTGCGCGCTGTGCGAGGAAGCTATTTCGTTTCGAAAGACGTTTCTAAAGATCATATTACAGAGGGTTGTCAGGTTGTCAAAAACGAGCATTATCCTTTAATTGATCTCCTCAGCATGTCCAGTGAGGTCAGTAGAGGGTCAATGTTACTGCTGGAGAGATTAGAGGTGCTGATGTACGACCCAACCAGAGAGTAGCACGGATGTGAACGATGACAGGAGAACAGCTCTCCACACAGAAGTCTAGAACCCTGGAGAATCTACTTTCAACCAGGATCCAGAAGATCAGCTCTTTACACAGAAGTCTAGAACCCTTTAGAACCTTCCTTCAACCAGGAACCAGAAGGACAGCTCTACACACAGAGGTCTCGAACTCTGGAAAACATCCCACCATCCTGGGTAACACTCCAGCAGAACATGAAGCACACTTGCTGGCACAACGTACTAGCAAAATAATGACCTCAGGTTTTAAAGTAATTTGACCTGGACCTTGATCTAAATGTGCTAGGCTTTTCTCATACATTCCTTTACATTACTACACACTGCATTTGTTGTACTGAAATAAATATTTTCAACAATATAGCCTACATTTGTCTATGTGTTTTTGTGCGTGGCTGTAAGCCAGCGTTAGTATAGTATAGCATTTGTCCGGTTATCACTCCCTCCCTCCGTCACTCTGGACAATGTTGGCCTGCAGTTCTCTGTTGGCACCACAAGAGGCAGTAGTCCCAGCACACCAAAATCAAGAAGGACAACCTTGTCAAAAAACATGTCAACACCAGAAAGTAATTTATACCAGCATCGCCGTTGTAAGCTTACCTCGTCGGCACTCAATTCTTCCATTATTTTTCCTTTATTTCCAACTGGCTAAACAACAATTGTGCCAGCCAGCCAGCTAGCTCGCAGCAGCTATTTCTAATAGAACCAAATATTCATGGTCTAGCTAACTCGTTAAGCAAATAACTGTTTGGCTTGATTGTCTTAAAGTTAAATAAAGAAAAATAAAGAGGCAGAACAGACTATTTTCCTCCCTAAATGGATTGATCCACACGATTTCTACCAAGAATGAAACAAACACAAAAGTATGTCAAAACACGAAGGAGGCCATTCTGGATAGTGTATCACGTGACCACGGGAGAAGGGTGGGATTTGAGTCTGATCGCTGGATTCGGCCATCTGTGTTACATTTAATCATATTTGATATTCTACTGTTGTTTTAGTAGCCTAGAGTAATATCGATGTAACAGAGCCATAACTATCAATTCTAGGTTCTTGCCCCCTCTGATAATGCATATTTATTTGAGTGATTTGGATTGCTTCTCAGGCCTGACATCATTTGTTTGGCACACTTAGGCTATGCCTGATCGTGGCTGTGGCTCGGGGATAGGCAATGTGGAGAAGGTCATGGGGCCAAGGGCAAGCATCTGAGAGCTAGGCTAATTTTCCATTGCACATCCACCTGTGCAAGCAGGTGATTATTCACTCAAGAGACATTATGATACATATGTACATCTTTTATTTTACATTGTGTAGCATATAGTACAAAAAATACAGACATTCTCAGTATAAAGTTGGGCGCAGACACATAACCTATATAGAATATTTTGGCAAAAAAAGATTAACTACCATGGGGACACAACTGTGGACAGTATACGCATTAGGTAAGGGTGCAATTGATGTGTCCTATATTATGCTCAACTCCACACCATGACTTATTATCAGACAGCTAGGGCACTGCAGATGCAGTCTTATGCAATAGATATATGGGTCCTGTGCAATAATAAGAGACTGGCAGTTCAGCTCAGATGCTATTTTTCTTTGAGGTTCTCTAAACCAGTGCAATGTGAAACTCATTTTTCAAAGCTTCGGTTTACCATCCAAGAGATGTGCAGGAAACAGTGGTTTTCCATCCATGATCAGAGGGACTTTACCAGACAATCTGATAACAATAATCAAATGGTGCCCTCTAGTGGCCGGACAACGTCACCACCACCATTCCCTCATTTGTACTTCTCGTTTGTATTGCATAATGAGCAGTTAAGTCCAAGAACAAAACAAAACAGAAAATGTATTTGACAAGGCTCTCCCCATCATTTAGGGTCCAGACAATTCATCTTCAACATTTATTCACTATGCTCTTTTTGAAAACTTGCTTGCAGACTTGACCTTCACAGTACAGCTCCTAAGCACAGAGAAAAGATACATGTTAGGTGAATAAGAGTTAGCCTATTCACACGCACATTGACAGGCAGAAGTGATATACACCCCCCCCGCCCCCGCCGACCACTTCGCTTTGCTGCCTCAAGGCGATTGGTTACCCCGTTGAAGTTTTTGTCTTCAGTTGAAACTTCTTACCAAATGCAGTTGATCATCCTCAATCCAGTGTGCCCAGCCTCTGTTCCTCTTCTCCCCTGTCTGCTCAGCCACCAGCCTGGCACCCTCCCATGTCACCAATGACTGAAAGACACACACACACACACATACACACACACACACACACACACACACACATCATTCCTGCACGTTTACAAAATGATACTATTTGTTAATAATGTACAAAAACATCATCATATAACATGTAGGCCTAACATTCAACATTTTCTCAACTTGACTGAGCCTGACAAGTACCTTGCAGTGTCGGTCATCCAGTCCCTTGGTGAACTCCTCAAACTCCCGTCCCAGTGTGAAGGAAAAGGTGTAGTTTCGTAAGGGGCTGAGGGTCTTGATCACGTACAGGTCTCCCTGCTGCTCGATCACCTTCCTCAGATTCAACCTCAGGGCAATCTTACGTGTGATAGCACTGATACCTGGGGAGGGACAGGGAGCTTATAAGCCTGCGTTGCGTGTGTGTGTGTGTGAGCGTGCTGATCCCATTATTCTACTCACTTTTTATTCATGATTGCACTGCCAAATTCCAAAATAATTCTATTGTTAAATTTTAAGAATATACAACAGTAACTGTGTTTATTGTGAATGATGAAGTAAATTATAGAGAATAATTTAGTCAGCTGGTGTGCTAATAATAATCACATTTTAATGTAGGCACAACTAAAGAAGTCATTGTTGATTTCAGAAGGAAAAATGTAGCCTACAGCATAATTCTATATGGAGAAGTAGAAATGCTTTTTCAAATTCCTTGGTCTACAGCCACCAGAAGATCTGTCTCCAAGCCATTATAAAGAAGGCACATAAGCCTTTATTTTCTATGAACAAGAAATTCAAAATGAGCACTGGCCTGTAATCAATCTGTGCCAATTCTACTGCCAGCATTCTAACTGGTTCCATCAATGTTTGGTTTGGCAACTTGACTTCTCAAAATCACAAACCTCTAGTAAGAATTGTCTGTATAGCTCATCACAATTGGTGCTGATCTTCCATCTTTAAAGAACATTTACACAAGCAGGGTTCTTAACAGAGCTAAGAACAGTCAAGGATCCCAGACAGCCTGCAGCAGTGCACATCTTTACCCTCTAGATGAAGATATAATAAAAGCGATTAGTTCCAGAGATAGCCCAGTGCTTTATGGCTTTTGAATGATCAGTAGCCTACTAGCCTCTATTCTAATTCTCATTCTAATATATTATTGATGCTTATTTTGTTTTATTGTGCTCTTCTCATATGGCAGCATATTCCAATGTAGCCTATAGCCTATATCGACAAATAGGCCTACTTGAACTTGTGTCTCATTTTCACACACAATATCAGTGAAATTGATAACATTTGACTGATTCAACAAGCGTAAGTAATATTTGCAGTCAACAAATGGATGGATCAATGGTAAGTACAAGGAGCGAGCAGAAACACACGCCCTGAGCCTGACGCGCCAGTTGGTTTGTTACAGTCTCGCCCATCCAGCTGCCCGGCAAGGTAAACGTGTCAAACCAAGTCTCTTAATACCACCAATGATCGGTTATCAAATGATCAAGACACTAAAAAACTCAACTCTGGTCCTGAAAACCGTGCATACTGTAGCATCATCATAATGACCTAAATTCAATGAAGAAAATATGGAGATGACCAGGCGTTCACTTTAGATATTACATTTTTACAATTTAGAACTTACCAAGTGCAATCATATAATCCTCCATGTTGACATTGCTGAGCATGTCCCACGTCCCACAGAAGCCCACTGGCATTTTCAGACAGGGTGCTCAAGCTGCAATACGAAGGTGGAGGAAAAACTGTCACCTGTAGACAGAACAGGATGTTGGCTATGGCAGGGACTCGCTTATGAGGGATAGAGGGAGGTGTGCCTTCTGTTCATTCGCTGTCACCTGAGGGCTAAGGATGGGGTTGGTGCTCCTCTAAGATATGGGATGGGAACAAGACATGTCATACTTTTCTCTGCGTGCAGCTTGTATGACAATCCTCTTCTCCCCCGGGGAGCACAGACAATTATTAAAGTATTTGACCTACTGTAGAACATAAGTAGGTGACAAAGTAGTAGCCTACTTTCTCTTCATCTCACTTGAAGACGAGGCCATTTTTCAATTCGCCCGTACATCACTTCAACTTGGAAAATGAACATAGTTGAATCTCTCTCTAGCTCCTCTCTCTAGCTCTCCAAATGAGAAACTGAAAGACAAACTAAACTATCGACACTATGCAGAAAACAGGCGGAATGCAGAAGTCAGGGGTGTTTTCCTGCCAAGGCTATTGAAGTAGAAAAAAAACCCTTGTGTGGCCATTTGACATTGCCAAAAACACCAAGATGAATGTGACTATGAAGATGAATGCATTTCATTTGTTCCTTGCTGATACAGTATATATCAAATACAGTAGTAATGTGCTTATGCTTAGATTCAATTCTGTTTGAGTGCCACTGTTAACAACTTGAGGTGTTGAGGTGTTGAATGGAAGTTGTTTGTTTGTACCGTCTCCGTTATCCCTTTTACATTCCACCATCACTGTCAGGTTCCATGCATCTTTTAGCACCGTTCTGTATGAGAACAGTAAAACACACCCATCAAAAACAGTCAGTTGCTCTCACACCAGTATTCAAAAACAAACAGACTAGGTTACTAGGTTGGAGTGGTGTCTCATTTCCATGTAAAACATGTTTGATCTTAAACAAGGTAGGCTATTCTAATTTCTTCACACTAGAATCAGTAAATGCCCTGTCTCGACCAAGGTTGCGCTATGCAATTTCACTAATACACAACACATCAAGGGCAACCCTTGCTGCTGTCTGTATCGGCACTAATGTGAACATTATTGCGTATGACACTCTAGTGTCAGCTGATTGGATTATAACTATGCTATACTTCGACCTACAAATCACAAGGCGCTTTCACAGCATTTAGCAAACGTTCTGTCCCGTCTCTGTTCCACCTCTGTCCTGTGAAGAGAAGACCTCAAGAAAAGATGCTCTACTGAAACAGAGCAAACTAAATCTTCCTTATCAGAAAAGTCACGCGTTTTTGACGAGGCACTGGCGGACGGACGTGGACTACTTCAGAGTCAAAAACCAACGGAAACAAAAAGCGACAATAATCAGTCCAGCCACAAAACCTATCCCCGCCCCCGCTAGAGGAGAGGTGGTCCTGGGGGAGGCTGTGAGGCAGCGGGTGATGGGGAGGCTAGCTCAGCTGGAGGAGGCGGAGCCTGTGTATCTCTGCAAAGGGGCCAGGACGACGTCAGCGTTTTTCTGCTCGCTCTCCGCGCTGTACAGGCTCTGCTCCCGGATGTAGCGCACCACGGGGTCGGGCAGCAGGTACCGGACGCTCCGGCCGCGGCGCAGCGCCCGCCTCACGTGAGTGGCCGAGATCTCGTTGGTCACCCACTCGCAGACCACGTGGATGTTCTGCCGGTGCCTCCAGAGGGCATCCGTCTGGTGGATGAACTTGTGGGCGTCGCTGCCGCTGCGGGTGATGCAGACGAGGCCAGGGCTGGGACAAAAAATCGGCCCTGGCATTTTTGGCCCAGACCGGCTCACCACAATCGGTCGGACACCACCCACCAGTACGAAATCCTTGCGGCCCCTTTAAATATGCAATACCACCGTACTATTTCCCCAAACCACTACAAAGATGAGTAAGTTCCGTGGACAAGTGTACCAGTGCAAATGGACGAGTGTACTCACTCACTCTTGACTCCCTGGTGATCAGACGTGGCCGTGGAGTACACAATCTCCATACTCAAGTAACAGTTACAGTAGAAGTACAAGAAATTGTCAAAGAAAAAGCTCTGATAGAAGTCAAAGTATAATTTCAAATTATTTATTAAATTATTATTATTATTATTCAAATGTAAGTATAGAAATATATGTACAAAGTATACAAGTAACTCAAAATGTTGCCTGTGAACTCCACTGGGCTGAAAAGATCTCCTCCTCAAACAAGGCAACCTTTAAAAGAGTGAGAGGGAGAGACAAAGAGAGAAAGGTGAGAATGATAATTGATGGAGTTAAATGATCACAGTACTGGTCCAGTATCTTCAATTGAGAACAATGTAGAGAGATAGTTGCATGTATTTGATACTTACTTAGTAATAAAGGCTGCATGGCCCTCTGGATACCCTCAACAATAATGGCATCTCCTGAGAGAGAGAGAGAGAAAGAGAGAGATAGGGGGGGAGAGAGAGAGAGGGAGAGATGAGACATGATCAATGATAAGTCATACATGATTAAATGACAGATTCAGATGATCAGAGTTGCATGAATTGTATACTTACTTACTGGAAAAAGGCTGCATGGACCTCTGAATACCCTCATCAACAATGGCATCCTGAGTGAGAAAGAGGGAGGAAGAGAGATGAGACACGATAAGTGAGATAAACTATAGATTCAGATAGTAACAATATCTTCTAGAAAATGTAAGCAGTTGCATAGATTGTAAACTCACTACTTACATAAAAAGGATGCCTGTGAAGTCCACTCCAGTTAAAAGCAAAGTGCTTCTTTTCAAACAAATTAGGGCAACCTTTGATAGAGAGAGAGGGAGAAAAGGGGAGACAGAGAGAAAGGTGAGACTGAGACATTATAATTGATGATCAGTTATGTTGATAGTTGATCACAGTACTGGTAATTACATGATCATAATACCTTTATCTTTACTGGAAAAGGCTGCATGACCCTCTGGATACCCTCAACAATAATATCCTGACAGAGAGAGAGATGAGACATGATCAATGATCATTTTTAAATTATAAATGATTAAATGACAGATTCTGGAAAATATAAAAACATAGTTGCATGTATTGTATACTTACTTAGTGGAAAAGGCTGCATGGCCCTCTGAATACCCTCATCAACAATGGACAATGAACCACACAAGTTAGGGCCGGGCATCCTTTGAGAGACAGGGGAGGGGGGGTAATAATGAGTCACATGATCACACTATCTTCAGTCTAAAAAGCTGCTACATTATTATGAATGATTTTATAATAATAACAACAATTTCATATCAACTTACTATAAGTTTCCTCAGTAGCTCACTCTTCTCTGACACTTTGTCAATGACAGTGTCTGTGTCCAAAGCAACAAGGACGTCTTTTTCAGTGGCCATCAACATGAAGGCTTCCAATTTGCTGGCAGACAGGCTGCTCCTCAGTCTGCTTTTGATATATTTCAGTGTTGAGAATGACTTTTTTAACCTAGCCCCTTAGTAACAGTCCTGAAAGGAGCTAGGCTTACCAGTCAACTGGCTGGTAAATTATCCATTACCAATAGATTTTTAGCAGCTAGCCATTGGCTAGTAAATGGCTAGGGTTAATTTTGGACCATGGCCACACACAGCTAACGTTAGCCTGCTCCTCTTTTTCTTCGAAGATATAACGTTAAGTAGCCCAGCAGCAGCAACACTGCTAGGCTAGGCCAGAATAGATAACGTTAGTAATAGCGCTAGTGCTAATTGCTAAGCTAACGTGCTAATGTTAGCACTTCTAGTACTGACGTTATCTGGCTGGCCTAGACAAACAGTGTTAACGCTAGCTAGCTCAAACGTAGCTAGCTACAACCCGATTAGCTTGGCAGGGAGGTGGGTAGCTAGATAATGCTAGCTAGCTGTACCTAGCTAATGCTAGCTGGCGCTAGCCAGCAGATAGCCGTCACCCATATTCATATTTAGCTATAGCTTTTTTAGCTTTCAGCTATATTTCCTTACCGTTTCAACTACACACTCCTCCTGCTCACTCTGTCCTTCCTCGGCCCTGTCATGTCTCTGTCCCTCCTCGGCTTCCCTGTCCTGCTCTCGGCCACCATGGCCACCAGCCACCTCTCCTTCAAGTTCGTGTTCAACATGGTGTTGCTGCACAACGTCGGCTGTAGACGTTGAAGCAGCCCCTGGCGCAAACATATCAGTAATTTTTGCACATGTTGCAGCATCCGCCTCAATACTTCTTTCTCCATCCACTGACTTTTGGCTCTCTAACGGCCCACGCAAATGACACCTGAAACTAACAGAGGGAGGGGTGGGGCCTACATATGATTGGGCCAGCCCAGTGTCAGTATAGAAAATGGACCAATGGGCCGCTGTCCCTGCTCTATGGGCCGTTCGTTAGCCCCCAAAGAAAAAAAAATATATATATTTTTTTAGATCGGCCCACAAGTAGGTCCGGCCCCGCCACATGGCCAGTCCAGCCCTGCCAGTCATGCATAGTCAGCACGAACGGTGCTTTTGTTTCAGACTCCCTGACTATAAAAAACACCTTCCTCATATTATCTTCACTGAGACTGAGACCATATCAGCGCATTCATCTCTAGCTGCAAATCCTTCAGTTAATTTTGTCAGTTTGTTTTGATTGTCTCGTTATGTTGAGCGTGTGCAGGTGTAGTACACCAGATGTAGCAGGCACAGTTTGGATGTAGCATGCTGCATCTGGCGTAGCCTACTGAAAAGAACCAGAACCACCCAACAGAGGGAGGAGCTGGTTTCTGGGTTCAATAGCGAATTGCGCTGCCACCACCTTTTTTTAACCGGTGGGGTCCGGCGTCAGAACACACACACACACACACACCACACAGGCGTTAGAAAAAGGACATGGCTATATTAATCATTTCATTTCAAATGCACACCAGCATGGCTCGGGACGCTCCCCAAACCCCCTATAGCTGCCCGCCCCCCCAGACGCTCCAGGCTTAAATTATAACACTGCACTCTCACTGCAAAATAATGTAAACTGCACTGCAAAAGAATATAACTGCACTCTCACTGCAAACGAAACATGCACGTGTAAAACCAAAACTCCAAAACAACCGGCCTGCCACATCGTCTGAGATCGGGACACATGACTTTCCCTCTCCGAAAGCTTAGCTTCAGTTAATATAAGATTCATTCATTAACAATGGTTATGGTAAGCCATAGTTTGTGACAGGCTGTTGACATGCGACAGCCCTGAAAATGATGTTGAAGGGAATTCCAAACGAGCGTTATTTTGACACTCTACTCCCCATGCCCATTTTACAGCATTGCCACCCAGTGGATATAATCGGAATTACACACTCTATTCAAGGAGGGGAATCAGGACAAAATGAGTTTGTTGCCTTAGTCATATTAATTTTGTTATTTTTATTAAATTTTTGCACAGGCCATAATAATAAACTTATTTAACCTAACTATATAAATAATTAATACTTCTTCCTTGACTTGAGTCAGTCATGGCAATTCTAGAATTAGAAGTTTGGCCATACTGTAACAGATTGTCTCACAATGATATGACATCATATTTGAACACAATGATGTCACAGTATGACTATGACAGCCACATTCTAGTTCATAGTTAAATTTTTCTCTGTCAGTGGTCAGTGACATTTTGAAGTGGTTGGTGTATGCAATGCAATCCAGTGCTCCTAACTTCTCCATGGCCTCCCTGCACATTGGGGATCTGCACCCCGACGTGACAGAGGCCATGCTGTATGATTTATTTAGCCCCATGGGGACACTCCATTCTATCCGGGTCTGTAGAGACAGGATCACCAGGCGCTCCTCAAGATACGCATATGTCAACTTCCAGCAGCCAGCTGACGCCAAACGCGCTCTTGACACCTTGAGCTATGAAACAGTCATGGGCCGACAGCTCCGGATCACGTGGTCTCAACGCGACCGCACCCTGAGGGACAACGGAATTGGGAACATCTTCCTGAAGGGTTTGGAGAAGTCCATCGACAGCCAGGCCCTGTATGACACCTTCTCCGCCTTCGGCACCATCCTCTCCTGTAAAGTGGAGAGTGACGAGAACGGCTCCAAGGGCTACGGCTTTGTGCACTTTGAGGCTCCGGAGGACGCTGAGAGGGCCATCAAGAGGATCAATGGCATGCTCCTCAACGGTAAAAAGGTGTTTGCTGGCCCTTTCAAATCCAGAAATGTACGAGAGGCCGAGCTGGGCGACCAAATCAAACAGTGTACCGGCATCAGTCTCTACATAAAGAACTTGAAGGAAGAGATTGATGAGATGCGACTGAGGAAGGAGTTCTCTCCCTTTGGTACCATCATTAGTGCCAAAGTCGTGATGGAGCGCGGCCGCAGCAAGGGCTTTGGGTTTGTGTGTCTGTCCTCCCCTGAGGAGGCCTCCCGGGCCATTGCAGCGCTGAACGGACGCATCCTGGCCACCAAGCCCCTGTATGTGGCCCTGGCCCGGCCCAAGAAACAGCCACGGGTGTATCTAACCAACAGATACAGGCAGCGAATGGCCGTCAGGCGTGCCATGCCCAGCATGGAGATCAAACTGCCTGCACAGCCCTCTGGATCCTCCATGGCTGCCATCCCTCACACGTCCATCCAGTGTGTCTCCGCCCAGACCATGGGCCCTCGTCCAACCTCGGCTCCTACAGCTCCTGCGCGTCCTGCTGTCTACCCGCTGGGCATTCGGGAGCGTGCGAGAGAATGGAGGTCTCGGACGACCTCCATTCTGGCTGCCACTCCACCACAGCAGCGGAAGCAGATGCTGGGTGAGTGTAGTGGTCTGGTTGACTGTTCACTGTTAATTGTCTGGTTCACTGCCAATTGCCTGACCCACACTTAAAGCCCTTGTAAAGCCTGTGCCCCCAGTTAATTTAAATTAACCGTCCAATTTTCCCCTCAAGAACACAACATGGAGCCTTGGTCCACGTCCATCCAGTGTGTCTCCGCCCAGACCATGGGCCCTCGTCCAACCTCGGCTCCTACAGCTCCTGCGCGTCCTGCTGTCTACCCGCTGGGCATTCGGGAGCGTGCGAGAGAATGGAGGTCTCGGACGACCTCCATTCTGGCTGCCACTCCACCACAGCAGCGGAAGCAGATGCTGGGTGAGTGTAGTGGTCTGGTTGACTGTTCACTGTTAATTGTCTGGTTCACTGCCAATTGCCTGACCCACACTTAAAGCCCTTGTAAAGCCTGTGCCCCCAGTTAATTTAAATTAACCGTCCAATTTTCCCCTCAAGAACACAACATGGAGCCTTGGTCCACGTCCATCCAGTGTGTCTCCGCCCAGACCATGGGCCCTCGTCCAACCTCGGCTCCTACAGCTCCTGCACGTCCTGCTGTCTACCCGCTGGGCATTCGGGAGCGTGCGAGAGAATGGAGGTCTCGGACGACCTCCATTCTGGCTGCCACTCCACCACAGCAGCGGAAGCAGATGCTGGGTGAGTGTAGTGGTCTGGTTGACTGTTCACTGTTAATTGTCTGGTTCACTGCCAATTGCCTGACCCACACTTAAAGCCCTTGTAAAGCCTGTGCCCCCAGTTAATTTAAATTAACCGTCCAATTTTCCCCTCAAGAACACAACATGGAGCCTTGGTCCACGTCCATCCAGTGTGTCTCCGCCCAGACCATGGGCCCTCGTCCAACCTCGGCTCCTACAGCTCCTGCGCGTCCTGCTGTCTACCCGCTGGGCATTCGGGAGCGTGCGAGAGAATGGAGGTCTCGGACGACCTCCATTCTGGCTGCCACTCCACCACAGCAGCGGAAGCAGATGCTGGGTGAGTGTAGTGGTCTGGTTGACTGTTCACTGTTAATTGTCTGGTTCACTGCCAATTGCCTGACCCACACTTAAAGCCCTTGTAAAGCCTGTGCCCCCAGTTAATTTAAATTAACCGTCCAATTTTCCCCTCAAGAACACAACATGGAGCCTTGGTCCAGCCCACACGGGACCATGTCGGGTTACCAAAAGGTAAGTAACCCCCCTAAAGGTTTATATTTCATATACCATGTAAGCATGGTCAGTCAACTTTATCTGGTTTTGTACAGTCCTGGACCTAGACCCACTCTCTATTGAGACCAGACAACTCTTTAATGCCAGGCCACTATAAAGGTTCTCAGGATCTTGTCATTTCTCAATATCCATACTCAATTTCTATAGCTGAGCTTAAGAGGGAGAACCTCAAGCTCAGGATTTACTTACATACCATGAGCAATGAGCAAATAAATTATTGGATTAGCTTCAGTGACTTTCTTTTCATTGAAACAGAAAACTCCACCTCAGTTGATCTCTACAACAATTGAGGATGAGGTCAACGACCTAGCGCTGCAGCTGGAGGCCAAGCTGAGCCCCCCTCGCCCAAGGGAGAGTGGGAAGATGGGATTTTGGCCTTGTGTTGCCCCTGCACCAACTCTACCTACTGGCCTGGCACTAGAGGCAGAGGGCAGGCCTCTGAGGAAGGACAGAGAGACAGGGCACTCCTGCTCCTACATCCGTGCTCCTGTGAGTGCCTTTAAGCTTGCTCCCCCTGTGATGGCCTCTCCAACACTCGAGGAGGTGGTCAACGACTTGGCACTTCAGCTGGAGGCCAAGCTGAGCCCCCCTCGCCTCAGGGAGAGTGGGAAGACAGGTTTTTGGCCTTGTGTTGCCCCTACATCCACTGCAACAATTGGCCTGGCACTAGAGGCAGAGGGCAGGCCTCTGAGGAAGGACAGACAGACAGGGCACTCCTGCTCCTACATCCGTGCTCCTGTGAGTGCCCTTAAGCCTGCTTCACCTGTGATGGCCTCTCCAACACTCGAGGCTGAAGTCGACTTGACACCTCAGCTGGAGACCAAGCTTGTGTTGAGCCGCCCTCTTGTCAGGGAGCAAGCTGGAGCTAACCCTCTGGTCAGGGAGCAGGCTGGGGCTAACCCTCCTCCTGCCAGTGGACCTGCCAGCACAACGCTTCACACCATCGGTGCCAGTAAACCCACTCCACCTCTGATGGCCTCCCTAACAATCGAGGAGGAGGTCAACGACCTAGCGCTGCAGCTGGAGGCCAAGCTGAGCCTCTCTCACCTCAGGGAGAGTGTCGCCCCAGCTGCCTCAACTCCACCGATGGGCCTGGCGCTGAAGGAGGAGGACAAGCCTCTGAGGTCGGAGAGACAGACACGACACTCCTGCTCCTCCACCCGTGCTCTGAAAGGCTCGGGACGACCTACTCGTAGACAGGAATGGGGTGAGGTCAAAACAGCCTGGACAGCCATTTGTTTTTTGATGCTCTCCATTTTGCAGGTTAAACAATATTAATTTTGTGATTTCAGATCTGACGGACATTAACGTCCAGCTGAACCCTGCATCAGTGAGCGCGAGCTTCACTATTGTGATTTCAGGTCTGAAGGACATCAACGTCCTTATTAACGAGAAAAAGCTGGTAAAGTCTATCTATCTATATATCTATCTATCTATCTATCTATCTATCTATCTATCTATCTATCTATCTATCTATCTATCTGTCTATCTATCTGTCTGTCTGTCTGTCTGTCTGTCTATCGATCTATCAATTTATCTATCTGATATATATGTTCTGGGCTGAATTACACTGTCAGTGAGGATAATGCACTGAAAATCTTACTATTGTCTGTTTTGACAGATTTGACAGATCCAGTTTTCGATGTTCGCCTGCCTGTGCGGACAGTGCACACACACACACACACACACACACACACACAGAACTACACACACACACACAGAACTACACACACACACACACACACACACACACACACACACAACTGCAACCCCCCCCCCTCCACAGACACACACACACACACAGAACAACAACATACACGTGCACACATACACACACACACATACAAACATTTGTATTCTCATGTTAGCTTTGACACTAGACATTTCTAACATAGCACATTTAGATCAAGGTTCAAGTCAAATTACCTGAGGTCATTATTTTGCTAGTACACTGCGCTACCAAGTGTGCTTCATGTTCTGCTGGAATGTTACCCGAGTTGGTGGAATGTTTTCCAGAGCTCCAGACTTCTGTGTGGAGAGCTGTCCTTCTGGTTCCTGGTTGAAAGTAGGTTCTCAAGGGTTCTAGACTTCTGTGTGAAGGGCTCTTCTTCTGGTTCCTGTTTGAAGGTAGGTTCTCCAGGGTTCTAAACTACTGTGTGGAGAGCTGTTCTCCTGGCATCATTCACGTCCGTCCTACTCTCTGGTTGGGTCGTACATCAGCACCACTAATCTCTCCAGCAGTAACATTGACCCTCCACTGTCCACTGGGCATGTAGAAGAGTCCACTGAAAGCAGTGTTGACCTCTGAGGAACACGTCCACGTTGTCCAGGCGTCCTGTCAGACAGTGTAGATGTGTCCCAGCCTGTGAAAGGACTGGGTGGCTCAGACACTGGGTGGCATTCATAGTGGTAAAACATTTGGTGAACAGTTATGTACCGCGGGTGTATGTCTTTTTATTATGGCTTCATTCAGCATACGGCTCCTGATGTAGGTGTCGGCCTCTGGTGTCGGCTCAAACTTTTGGTACAGAGCTGTTCAACAAATGTTTTCTGAGTCTCCCAGTCCTTTCACAGGCTGGGAAACGTCTGCACTGTCTGACAGAGGAAACAGGACACCTGGGGAATGTGGACGTGTTTCTCAGAGGTCAACGCTGCTTTAAAGGACAATGCTCGTTTTTGACAACCTGGACCTTATTTACGACATATTATAAGACGTTTGACTCACCGAGATCACTTTGGTGTAGTTCGGAGGCATGTAGAAGCAATTTAAAATCCAGCGCGAGCCAAGTATATCCATGTAATGTCGGTGGTCGGGGCACTTAGAATGCAGTTTCTAAAAATCTATTTCCTGCCGCGAAGCGGTTGTTTTCATCAATCTGTCTTCATGAATCGCTAGTTGTGCTTACATAGAGCATAATCATGTGGTGGTTTTTCACATGCCTCTGTAATTTGATCTTTAGAAACGTCTTTCGAAACGAAATAGCTTCCTCACTTGCTCCAGCACGCATGCGCACAGCGTGCTGGAGCAACGATTGCGCGCTGTGCGAGGAAGCTATTTCGTTTCGAAAGACGTTTCTAAAGATCATATTACAGAGGGTTGTCAGGTTGTCAAAAACGAGCATTATCCTTTAATTGATCTCCTCAGCATGTCCAGTGAGGTCAGTAGAGGGTCAATGTTACTGCTGGAGAGATTAGAGGTGCTGATGTACGACCCAACCAGAGAGTAGCACGGATGTGAACGATGACAGGAGAACAGCTCTCCACACAGAAGTCTAGAACCCTGGAGAATCTACTTTCAACCAGGATCCAGAAGATCAGCTCTTTACACAGAAGTCTAGAACCCTTTAGAACCTTCCTTCAACCAGGAACCAGAAGGACAGCTCTACACACAGAGGTCTCGAACTCTGGAAAACATCCCACCATCCTGGGTAACACTCCAGCAGAACATGAAGCACACTTGCTGGCACAACGTACTAGCAAAATAATGACCTCAGGTTTTAAAGTAATTTGACCTGGACCTTGATCTAAATGTGCTAGGCTTTTCTCATACATTCCTTTACATTACTACACACTGCATTTGTTGTACTGAAATAAATATTTTCAACAATATAGCCTACATTTGTCTATGTGTTTTTGTGCGTGGCTGTAAGCCAGCGTTAGTATAGTATAGCATTTGTCCGGTTATCACTCCCTCCCTCCGTCACTCTGGACAATGTTGGCCTGCAGTTCTCTGTTGGCACCACAAGAGGCAGTAGTCCCAGCACACCAAAATCAAGAAGGACAACCTTGTCAAAAAACATGTCAACACCAGAAAGTAATTTATACCAGCATCGCCGTTGTAAGCTTACCTCGTCGGCACTCAATTCTTCCATTATTTTTCCTTTATTTCCAACTGGCTAAACAACAATTGTGCCAGCCAGCCAGCTAGCTAGCAGCAGCTATTTCTAATAGAACCAAATATTCATGGTCTAGCTAACTCGTTAAGCAAATAACTGTTTGGCTTGATTGTCTTAAAGTTAAATAAAGAAAAATAAAGAGGCAGAACAGACTATTTTCCTCCCTAAATGGATTGATCCACACGATTTCTACCAAGAATGAAACAAACACAAAAGTATGTCAAAACACGAAGGAGGCCATTCTGGATAGTGTATCACGTGACCACGGGAGAAGGGTGGGATTTGAGTCTGATCGCTGGATTCGGCCATCTGTGTTACATTTAATCATATTTGATATTCTACTGTTGTTTTAGTAGCCTAGAGTAATATCGATGTAACAGAGCCATAACTATCAATTCTAGGTTCTTGCCCCCTCTGATAATGCATATTTGTTTGAGTGATTTGGATTGCTTCTCAGGCCTGACATCATTTGTTTGGCACACTTAGGCTATGCCTGATCGTGGCTGTGGCTCGGGGATAGGCAATGTGGAGAAGGTCATGGGGCCAAGGGCAAGCATCTGAGAGCTAGGCTAATTTTCCATTGCACATCCACCTGTGCAAGCAGGTGATTATTCACTCAAGAGACATTATGATACATATGTACATCTTTTATTTTACATTGTGTAGCATATAGTACAAAAAATACAGACATTCTCAGTATAAAGTTGGGCGCAGACACATAACCTATATAGAATATTTTGGCAAAAAAAGATTAACTACCATGGGGACACAACTGTGGACAGTATACGCATTAGGTAAGGGTGCAATTGATGTGTCCTATATTATGCTCAACTCCACACCATGACTTATTATCAGACAGCTAGGGCACTGCAGATGCAGTCTTATGCAATAGATATATGGGTCCTGTGCAATAATAAGAGACTGGCAGTTCAGCTCAGATGCTATTTTTCTTTGAGGTTCTCTAAACCAGTGCAATGTGAAACTCATTTTTCAAAGCTTCGGTTTACCATCCAAGAGATGTGCAGGAAACAGTGGTTTTCCATCCATGATCAGAGGGACTTTACCAGACAATCTGATAACAATAATCAAATGGTGCCCTCTAGTGGCCGGACAACGTCACCACCACCATTCCCTCATTTGTACTTCTCGTTTGTATTGCATAATGAGCAGTTAAGTCCAAGAACAAAACAAAACAGAAAATGTATTTGACAAGGCTCTCCCCATCATTTAGGGTCCAGACAATTCATCTTCAACATTTATTCACTATGCTCTTTTTGAAAACTTGCTTGCAGACTTGACCTTCACAGTACAGCTCCCAAGCACAGAGAAAAGATACATGTTAGGTGAATAAGAGTTAGCCTATTCACACGCACATTGACAGGCAGAAGTGATATACACCCCCCCCGCCCCCGCCGACCACTTCGCTTTGCTGCCTCAAGGCGATTGGTTACCCCGTTGAAGTTTTTGTCTTCAGTTGAAACTTCTTACCAAATGCAGTTGATCATCCTCAATCCAGTGTGCCCAGCCTCTGTTCCTCTTCTCCCCTGTCTGCTCAGCCACCAGCCTGGCACCCTCCCATGTCACCAATGACTGAAAGACACACACACACACACATACACACACACACACACACACACACACACACACACATCATTCCTGCACGTTTACAAAATGATACTATTTGTTAATAATGTACAAAAACATCATCATATAACATGTAGGCCTAACATTCAACATTTTCTCAACTTGACTGAGCCTGACAAGTACCTTGCAGTGTCGGTCATCCAGTCCCTTGGTGAACTCCTCAAACTCCCGTCCCAGTGTGAAGGAAAAGGTGTAGTTTCGTAAGGGGCTGAGGGTCTTGATCACGTACAGGTCTCCCTGCTGCTCGATCACCTTCCTCAGATTCAACCTCAGGGCAATCTTACGTGTGATAGCACTGATACCTGGGGAGGGACAGGGAGCTTATAAGCCTGCGTTGCGTGTGTGTGTGTGTGAGCGTGCTGATCCCATTATTCTACTCACTTTTTATTCATGATTGCACTGCCAAATTCCAAAATAATTATATTGTTAAATTTTAAGAATATACAACAGTAACTGTGTTTATTGTGAATGATGAAGTAAATTATAGAGAATAATTTAGTCAGCTGGTGTGCTAATAATAATCACATTTTAATGTAGGCACAACTAAAGAAGTCATTGTTGATTTCAGAAGGAAAAATGTAGCCTACAGCATAATTCTATATGGAGAAGTAGAAATGCTTTTTCAAATTCCTTGGTCTACAGCCACCAGAAGATCCGTCTCCAAGCCATTATAAAGAAGGCACATAAGCCTTTATTTTCTATGAACAAGAAATTCAAAATGAGCACTGGCCTGTAATCAATCTGTGCCAATTCTACTGCCAGCATTCTAACTGGTTCCATCAATGTTTGGTTTGGCAACTTGACTTCTCAAAATCACAAACCTCTAGTAAGAATTGTCTGTATAGCTCATCACAATTGGTGCTGATCTTCCATCTTTAAAGAACATTTACACAAGCAGGGTTCTTAACAGAGCTAAGAACAGTCAAGGATCCCAGACAGCCTGCAGCAGTGCACATCTTTACCCTCTAGATGAAGATATAATAAAAGCGATTAGTTCCAGAGATAGCCCAGTGCTTTATGGCTTTTGAATGATCAGTAGCCTACTAGCCTCTATTCTAATTCTCATTCTAATATATTATTGATGCTTATTTTGTTTTATTGTGCTCTTCTCATATGGCAGCATATTCCAATGTAGCCTATAGCCTATATCGACAAATAGGCCTACTTGAACTTGTGTCTCATTTTCACACACAATATCAGTGAAATTGATAACATTTGACTGATTCAACAAGCGTAAGTAATATTTGCATAGTCAACAAATGGATGGATCAATGGTAAGTACAAGGAGCGAGCAGAAACACACGCCCTGAGCCTGACGCGCCAGTTGGTTTGTTACAGTCTCGCCCATCCAGCTGCCCGGCAAGGTAAACGTGTCAAACCAAGTCTCTTAATACCACCAATGATCGGTTATCAAATGATCAAGACACTAAAAAACTCAACTCTGGTCCTGAAAACCGTGCATACTGTAGCATCATCATAATGACCTAAATTCAATGAAGAAAATATGGAGATGACCAGGCGTTCACTTTAGATATTACATTTTTACAATTTAGAACTTACCAAGTGCAATCATATAATCCTCCATGTTGACATTGCTGAGCATGTCCCACGTCCCACAGAAGCCCACTGGCATTTTCAGACAGGGTGCTCAAGCTGCAATACGAAGGTGGAGGAAAAACTGTCACCTGTAGACAGAACAGGATGTTGGCTATGGCAGGGACTCGCTTATGAGGGATAGAGGGAGGTGTGCCTTCTGTTCATTCGCTGTCACCTGAGGGCTAAGGATGGGGTTGGTGCTCCTCTAAGATATGGGATGGGAACAAGACATGTCATACTTTTCTCTGCGTGCAGCTTGTATGACAATCCTCTTCTCCCCCGGGGAGCACAGACAATTATTAAAGTATTTGACCTACTGTAGAACATAAGTAGGTGACAAAGTAGTAGCCTACTTTCTCTTCATCTCACTTGAAGACGAGGCCATTTTTCAATTCGCCCGTACATCACTTCAACTTGGAAAATGAACATAGTTGAATCTCTCTCTAGCTCCTCTCTCTAGCTCTCCAAATGAGAAACTGAAAGACAAACTAAACTATCGACACTATGCAGAAAACAGGCGGAATGCAGAAGTCAGGGGTGTTTTCCTGCCAAGGCTATTGAAGTAGAAAAAAAACCCTTGTGTGGCCATTTGACATTGCCAAAAACACCAAGATGAATGTGACTATGAAGATGAATGCATTTCATTTGTTCCTTGCTGATACAGTATATATCAAATACAGTAGTAATGTGCTTATGCTTAGATTCAATTCTGTTTGAGTGCCACTGTTAACAACTTGAGGTGTTGAGGTGTTGAATGGAAGTTGTTTGTTTGTACCGTCTCCGTTATCCCTTTTACATTCCACCATCACTGTCAGGTTCCATGCATCTTTTAGCACCGTTCTGTATGAGAACAGTAAAACACACCCATCAAAAACAGTCAGTTGCTCTCACACCAGTATTCAAAAACAAACAGACTAGGTTACTAGGTTGGAGTGGTGTCTCATTTCCATGTAAAACATGTTTGATCTTAAACAAGGTAGGCTATTCTAATTTCTTCACACTAGAATCAGTAAATGCCCTGTCTCGGCCAAGGTTGCGCTATGCAATTTCACTAATACACAACACATCAAGGGCAACCCTTGCTGCTGTCTGTATCGGCACTAATGTGAACATTATTGCGTATGACACTCTAGTGTCAGCTGATTGGATTATAACTATGCTATACTTCGACCTACAAATCACAAGGCGCTTTCACAGCATTTAGCAAACGTTCTGTCCCGTCTCTGTTCCACCTCTGTCCTGTGAAGAGAAGACCTCAAGAAAAGATGCTCTACTGAAACAGAGCAAACTAAATCTTCCTTATCAGAAAAGTCACGCGTTTTTGACGAGGCACTGGCGGACGGACGTGGACTACTTCAGAGTCAAAAACCAACGGAAACAAAAAGCGACAATAATCAGTCCAGCCACAAAACCTATCCCCGCCCCCGCTAGAGGAGAGGTGGTCCTGGGGGAGGCTGTGAGGCAGCGGGTGATGGGGAGGCTAGCTCAGCTGGAGGAGGCGGAGCCTGTGTATCTCTGCAAAGGGGCCAGGACGACGTCAGCGTTTTTCTGCTCGCTCTCCGCGCTGTACAGGCTCTGCTCCCGGATGTAGCGCACCACGGGGTCGGGCAGCAGGTACCGGACGCTCCGGCCGCGGCGCAGCGCCCGCCTCACGTGAGTGGCCGAGATCTCGTTGGTCACCCACTCGCGGACCACGTGGATGTTCTGCCGGTGCCTCCAGAGGGCATCCGTCTGGTGGATGAACTTGTGGGCGTCGCTGCCGCTGCGGGTGATGCCGACGAGGCCAGGGCTGGACTGGGACAAAAAATCGGCCCTGGCATTTTTGGCCCAGACCGGCTCACCACAATCGGTCGGACACCACCCACCAGTACGAAATCCTTGCGGCCCCTTTAAATATGCAATACCACCGTACTATTTCCCCAAACCACTACAAAGATGAGTAAGTTCCGTGGACAAGTGTACCAGTGCAAATGGACGAGTGTACTCACTCACTCTTGACTCCCTGGTGATCAGACGTGGCCGTGGAGTACACAATCTCCATACTCAAGTAACAGTTACAGTAGAAGTACAAGAAATTGTCAAAGAAAAAGCTCTGATAGAAGTCAAAGTATAATTTCAAATTATTTATTAAATTATTATTATTATTATTCAAATGTAAGTATAGAAATATATGTACAAAGTATACAAGTAACTCAAAATGTTGCCTGTGAACTCCACTGGGCTGAAAAGATCTCCTCCTCAAACAAGGCAACCTTTAAAAGAGTGAGAGGGAGAGACAAAGAGAGAAAGGTGAGAATGATAATTGATGGAGTTAAATGATCACAGTACTGGTCCAGTATCTTCAATTGAGAACAATGTAGAGAGATAGTTGCATGTATTTGATACTTACTTAGTAATAAAGGCTGCATGGCCCTCTGGATACCCTCAACAATAATGGCATCTCCTGAGAGAGAGAGAGAGAAAGAGAGAGATAGGGGGGGAGAGAGAGAGAGGGAGAGATGAGACATGATCAATGATAAGTCATACATGATTAAATGACAGATTCAGATGATCAGAGTTGCATGAATTGTATACTTACTTACTGGAAAAAGGCTGCATGGACCTCTGAATACCCTCATCAACAATGGCATCCTGAGTGAGAAAGAGGGAGGAAGAGAGATGAGACACGATAAGTGAGATAAACTATAGATTCAGATAGTAACAATATCTTCTAGAAAATGTAAGCAGTTGCATAGATTGTAAACTCACTACTTACATAAAAAGGATGCCTGTGAAGTCCACTCCAGTTAAAAGCAAAGTGCTTCTTTTCAAACAAATTAGGGCAACCTTTGATAGAGAGAGAGGGAGAAAAGGGGAGACAGAGAGAAAGGTGAGACTGAGACATTATAATTGATGATCAGTTATGTTGATAGTTGATCACAGTACTGGTAATTACATGATCATAATACCTTTATCTTTACTGGAAAAGGCTGCATGACCCTCTGGATACCCTCAACAATAATATCCTGACAGAGAGAGAGGGGGGGGGGGAGTGAGAGAGAGATGAGACATGATCAATGATCATTTTTAAATTATAAATGATTAAATGACAGATTCTGGAAAATATAAAAACATAGTTGCATGTATTGTATACTTACTTAGTGGAAAAGGCTGCATGGCCCTCTGAATACCCTCATCAACAATGGACAATGAACCACACAAGTTAGGGCCGGGCATCCTTTGAGAGACAGGGGAGGGGGGGTAATAATGAGTCACATGATCACACTATCTTCAGTCTAAAAAGCTGCTACATTATTATGAATGATTTTATAATAATAACAACAATTTCATATCAACTTACTATAAGTTTCCTCAGTAGCTCACTCTTCTCTGACACTTTGTCAATGACAGTGTCTGTGTCCAAAGCAACAAGGACGTCTTTTTCAGTGGCCATCAACATGAAGGCTTCCAATTTGCTGGCAGACAGGCTGCTCCTCAGTCTGCTTTTGATATATTTCAGTGTTGAGAATGACTTTTTTAACCTAGCCCCTTAGTAACAGTCCTGAAAGGAGCTAGGCTTACCAGTCAACTGGCTGGTAAATTATCCATTACCAATAGATTTTTAGCAGCTAGCCATTGGCTAGTAAATGGCTAGGGTTAATTTCGGACCATGGCCACACACAGCTAACGTTAGCCTGCTCCTCTTTTTCTTCGAAGATATAACGTTAAGTAGCCCAGCAGCAGCAACACTGCTAGGCTAGGCCAGAATAGATAACGTTAGTAATAGCGCTAGTGCTAATTGCTAAGCTAACGTGCTAATGTTAGCACTTCTAGTACTGACGTTATCTGGCTGGCCTAGACAAACAGTGTTAACGCTAGCTAGCTCAAACGTAGCTAGCTACAACCCGATTAGCTTGGCAGGGAGGTGGGTAGCTAGATAATGCTAGCTAGCTGTACCTAGCTAATGCTAGCTGGCGCTAGCCAGCAGATAGCCGTCACCCATATTCATATTTAGCTATAGCTTTTTTAGCTTTCAGCTATATTTCCTTACCGTTTCAACTACACACTCCTCCTGCTCACTCTGTCCTTCCTCGGCCCTGTCATGTCTCTGTCCCTCCTCGGCTTCCCTGTCCTGCTCTCGGCCACCATGGCCACCTCTCCTTCAAGTTCGTGTTCAACATGGTGTTGCTGCACAACGTCGGCTGTAGACGTTGAAGCAGCCCCTGGCGCAAACATATCAGTAATTTTTGCACATGTTGCAGCATCCGCCTCAATACTTCTTTCTCCATCCACTGACTTTTGGCTCTCTAACGGCCCACGCAAATGACACCTGAAACTAACAGAGGGAGGGGTGGGGCCTACATATGATTGGGCCAGCCCAGTGTCAGTATAGAAAATGGACCAATGGGCCGCTGTCCCTGCTCTATGGGCCGTTCGTTAGCCCCCAAAGAAAAAAATATATATATATTTTTTTAGATCGGCCCACAAGTAGGTCCGGCCCCGCCACATGGCCAGTCCAGCCCTGCCAGTCATGCATAGTCAGCACGAACGGTGCTTTTGTTTCAGACTCCCTGACTATAAAAAACACCTTCCTCATATTATCTTCACTGAGACTGAGACCATATCAGCGCATTCATCTCTAGCTGCAAATCCTTCAGTTAATTTTGTCAGTTTGTTTTGATTGTCTCGTTATGTTGAGTGTGTGCAGGTGTAGTACACCAGATGTAGCAGGCACAGTTTGGATGTAGCATGCTGCATCTGGCGTAGCCTACTGAAAAGAACCAGAACCACCCAACAGAGGGAGGAGCTGGTTTCTGGGTTCAATAGCGAATTGCGCTGCCACCACCTTTTTTTAACCGGTGGGGTCCGGCGTCAGAACACACACACACACACACACACACACACCACACAGGCGTTAGAAAAAGGACATGGCTATATTAATCATTTCATTTCAAATGCACACCAGCATGGCTCGGGACGCTCCCCAAACCCCCTATAGCTGCCCGCCCCCCCAGACGCTCCAGGCTTAAATTATAACACTGCACTCTCACTGCAAAATAATGTAAACTGCACTGCAAAAGAATATAACTGCACTCTCACTGCAAACGAAACATGCACGTGTAAAACCAAAACTCCAAAACAACCGGCCTGCCACATCGTCTGAGATCGGGACACATGACTTTCCCTCTCCGAAAGCTTAGCTTCAGTTAATATAAGATTCATTCATTAACAATGGTTATGGTAAGCCATAGTTTGTGACAGGCTGTTGACATGCGACAGCCCTGAAAATGATGTTGAAGGGAATTCCAAACGAGCGTTATTTTGACACTCTACTCCCCATGCCCATTTTACAGCATTACCACCCAGTGGATATAATCGGAATTACACACTCTATTCAAGGAGGGGAATCAGGACAAAATGAGTTTGTTGCCTTAGTCATATTAATTTTGTTATTTTTATTACATTTTTGCACAGGCCATAATAATAAACTTATTTAACCTAACTATATAAATAATTAATACTTCTTCCTTGACTTGAGTCAGTCATGGCAATTCTAGAATTAGAAGTTTGGCCATACTGTAACAGATTGTCTCACAATGATATGACATCATATTTGAACACAATGATGTCACAGTATGACTATGACAGCCACATTCTAGTTCATAGTTAAATTTTTCTCTGTCAGTGGTCAGTGACATTTTGAAGTGGTTGGTGTATGCAATGCAATCCAGTGCTCCTAACTTCTCCATGGCCTCCCTGCACATTGGGGATCTGCACCCCGACGTGACAGAGGCCATGCTGTATGATTTATTTAGCCCCATGGGGACACTCCATTCTATCCGGGTCTGTAGAGACAGGATCACCAGGCGCTCCTCAAGATACGCATATGTCAACTTCCAGCAGCCAGCTGACGCCAAACGCGCTCTTGACACCTTGAGCTATGAAACAGTCATGGGCCGACAGCTCCGGATCACGTGGTCTCAACGCGACCGCACCCTGAGGGACAACGGAATTGGGAACATCTTCCTGAAGGGTTTGGAGAAGTCCATCGACAGCCAGGCCCTGTATGACACCTTCTCCGCCTTCGGCACCATCCTCTCCTGTAAAGTGGAGACTGACGAGAACGGCTCCAAGGGCTACGGCTTTGTGCACTTTGAGGCTCCGGAGGACGCTGAGAGGGCCATCAAGAGGATCAATGGCATGCTCCTCAACGGTAAAAAGGTGTTTGCTGGCCCTTTCAAATCCAGAAATGTACGAGAGGCCGAGCTGGGCGACCAAATCAAACAGTGTACCGGCATCAGTCTCTACATAAAGAACTTGAAGGAAGAGATTGATGAGATGCGACTGAGGAAGGAGTTCTCTCCCTTTGGTACCATCATTAGTGCCAAAGTCGTGATGGAGCGCGGCCGCAGCAAGGGCTTTGGGTTTGTGTGTCTGTCCTCCCCTGAGGAGGCCTCCCGGGCCATTGCAGCGCTGAACGGACGCATCCTGGCCACCAAGCCCCTGTATGTGGCCCTGGCCCGGCCCAAGAAACAGCCACGGGTGTATCTAACCAACAGATACAGGCAGCGAATGGCCGTCAGGCGTGCCATGCCCAGCATGGAGATCAAACTGCCTGCACAGCCCTCTGGATCCTCCATGGCTGCCATCCCTCACACGTCCATCCAGTGTGTCTCCGCCCAGACCATGGGCCCTCGTCCAACCTGGGCTCCTACAGCTCCTGCGCGTCCTGCTGTCTACCCGCTGGGCATTCGGGAGCGTGCGAGAGAATGGAGGTCTCGGACGACCTCCATTCTGGCTGCCACTCCACCACAGCAGCGGAAGCAGATGCTGGGTGAGTGTAGTGGTCTGGTTGACTGTTCACTGTTAATTGTCTGGTTCACTGCCAATTGCCTGACCCACACTTAAAGCCCTTGTAAAGCCTGTGCCCCCAGTTAATTTAAATTAACCGTCCAATTTTCCCCTCAAGAACACAACATGGAGCCTTGGTCCACGTCCATCCAGTGTGTCTCCGCCCAGACCATGGGCCCTCGTCCAACCTCGGCTCCTACAGCTCCTGCGCGTCCTGCTGTCTACCCGCTGGGCATTCGGGAGCGTGCGAGAGAATGGAGGTCTCGGACGACCTCCATTCTGGCTGCCACTCCACCACAGCAGCGGAAGCAGATGCTGGGTGAGTGTAGTGGTCTGGTTGACTGTTCACTGTTAATTGTCTGGTTCACTGCCAATTGCCTGACCCACACTTAAAGCCCTTGTAAAGCCTGTGCCCCCAGTTAATTTAAATTAACCGTCCAATTTTCCCCTCAAGAACACAACATGGAGCCTTGGTCCACGTCCATCCAGTGTGTCTCCGCCCAGACCATGGGCCCTCGTCCAACCTCGGCTCCTACAGCTCCTGCGCGTCCTGCTGTCTACCCGCTGGGCATTCGGGAGCGTGCGAGAGAATGGAGGTCTCGGACGACCTCCATTCTGGCTGCCACTCCACCACAGCAGCGGAAGCAGATGCTGGGTGAGTGTAGTGGTCTGGTTGACTGTTCACTGTTAATTGTCTGGTTCACTGCCAATTGCCTGACCCACACTTAAAGCCCTTGTAAAGCCTGTGCCCCCAGTTAATTTAAATTAACCGTCCAATTTTCCCCTCAAGAACACAACATGGAGCCTTGGTCCACGTCCATCCAGTGTGTCTCCGCCCAGACCATGGGCCCTCGTCCAACCTCGGCTCCTACAGCTCCTGCGCGTCCTGCTGTCTACCCGCTGGGCATTCGGGAGCGTGCGAGAGAATGGAGGTCTCGGACGACCTCCATTCTGGCTGCCACTCCACCACAGCAGCGGAAGCAGATGCTGGGTGAGTGTAGTGGTCTGGTTGACTGTTCACTGTTAATTGTCTGGTTCACTGCCAATTGCCTGACCCACACTTAAAGCCCTTGTAAAGCCTGTGCCCCCAGTTAATTTAAATTAACCGTCCAATTTTCCCCTCAAGAACACAACATGGAGCCTTGGTCCAGCCCACACGGGACCATGTCGGGTTACCAAAAGGTAAGTAACCCCCCTAAAGGTTTATATTTCATATACCATGTAAGCATGGTCAGTCAACTTTATCTGGTTTTGTACAGTCCTGGACCTAGACCCACTCTCTATTGAGACCAGACAACTCTTTAATGCCAGGCCACTATAAAGGTTCTCAGGATCTTGTCATTTCTCAATATCCATACTCAATTTCTATAGCTGAGCTTAAGAGGGAGAACCTCAAGCTCAGGATTTACTTACATACCATGAGCAATGAGCAAATAAATTATTGGATTAGCTTCAGTGACTTTCTTTTCATTGAAACAGAAAACTCCACCTCAGTTGATCTCTACAACAATTGAGGATGAGGTCAACGACCTAGCGCTGCAGCTGGAGGCCAAGCTGAGCCCCCCTCGCCCAAGGGAGAGTGGGAAGATGGGATTTTGGCCTTGTGTTGCCCCTGCACCAACTCTACCTACTGGCCTGGCACTAGAGGCAGAGGGCAGGCCTCTGAGGAAGGACAGAGAGACAGGGCACTCCTGCTCCTACATCCGTGCTCCTGTGAGTGCCTTTAAGCTTGCTCCCCCTGTGATGGCCTCTCCAACACTCGAGGAGGTGGTCAACGACTTGGCACTTCAGCTGGAGGCCAGTCTGAGCCCCCCTCGCCTCAGGGAGAGTGGGAAGACAGGTTTTTGGCCTTGTGTTGCCCCTACATCCACTGCAACAATTGGCCTGGCACTAGAGGCAGAGGGCAGGCCTCTGAGGAAGGACAGACAGACAGGGCACTCCTGCTCCTACATCCGTGCTCCTGTGAGTGCCCTTAAGCCTGCTTCACCTGTGATGGCCTCTCCAACACTCGAGGCTGAAGTCGACTTGACACCTCAGCTGGAGACCAAGCTTGTGTTGAGCCGCCCTCTTGTCAGGGAGCAAGCTGGAGCTAACCCTCTGGTCAGGGAGCAGGCTGGGGCTAACCCTCCTCCTGCCAGTGGACCTGCCAGCACAACGCTTCACACCATCGGTGCCAGTAAACCCACTCCACCTCTGATGGCCTCCCTAACAATCGAGGAGGAGGTCAACGACCTAGCGCTGCAGCTGGAGGCCAAGCTGAGCCTCTCTCACCTCAGGGAGAGTGTCGCCCCAGCTGCCTCAACTCCACCGATGGGCCTGGCGCTGAAGGAGGAGGACAAGCCTCTGAGGTCGGAGAGACAGACACGACACTCCTGCTCCTCCACCCGTGCTCTGAAAGGCTCGGGACGACCTACTCGTAGACAGGAATGGGGTGAGGTCAAAACAGCCTGGACAGCCATTTGTTTTTTGATGCTCTCCATTTTGCAGGTTAAACAATATTAATTTTGTGATTTCAGATCTGACGGACATTAACGTCCAGCTGAACCCTGCATCAGTGAGCGCGAGCTTCACTATTGTGATTTCAGGTCTGAAGGACATCAACGTCCTTATTAACGAGAAAAAGCTGGTAAAGTCTATCTATCTATATATCTATCTATCTATCTATCTATCTATCTATCTATCTGTCTATCTATCTGTCTGTCTGTCTGTCTGTCTGTCTGTCTGTCTGTCTATCGATCTATCAATTTATCTATCTGATATATATGTTCTGGGCTGAATTACACTGTCAGTGAGGATAATGCACTGAAAATCTTACTATTGTCTGTTTTGACAGATTTGACAGATCCAGTTTTCGATGTTCGCCTGCCTGTGCGGACAGTGCACACACACACACACACACACACACACAGAACTACACACACACACACAGAACTACACACACACACACACACACACACACACACACACACACAACTGCAACCCCCCCCCCTCCACAGACGCACACACACACACAGAACAACAACATACACGTGCACACATACACACACACACATACAAACATTTGTATTCTCATGTTAGCTTTGACACTAGACATTTCTAACATAGCACATTTAGATCAAGGTTCAAGTCAAATTACCTGAGGTCATTATTTTGCTAGTACACTGCGCTACCAAGTGTGCTTCATGTTCTGCTGGAATGTTACCCGAGTTGGTGGAATGTTTTCCAGAGCTCCAGACTTCTGTGTGGAGAGCTGTCCTTCTGGTTCCTGGTTGAAAGTAGGTTCTCAAGGGTTCTAGACTTCTGTGTGAAGGGCTCTTCTTCTGGTTCCTGTTTGAAGGTAGGTTCTCCAGGGTTCTAAACTACTGTGTGGAGAGCTGTTCTCCTGGCATCATTCACGTCCGTCCTACTCTCTGGTTGGGTCGTACATCAGCACCACTAATCTCTCCAGCAGTAACATTGACCCTCCACTGTCCACTGGGCATGTAGAAGAGTCCACTGAAAGCAGTGTTGACCTCTGAGGAACACGTCCACGTTGTCCAGGCGTCCTGTCAGACAGTGTAGATGTGTCCCAGCCTGTGAAAGGACTGGGTGGCTCAGACACTGGGTGGCATTCATAGTGGTAAAACATTTGGTGAACAGTTATGTACCGCGGGTGTATGTCTTTTTATTATGGCTTCATTCAGCATACGGCTCCTGATGTAGGTGTCGGCCTCTGGTGTCGGCTCAAACTTTTGGTACAGAGCTGTTCAACAAATGTTTTCTGAGTCTCCCAGTCCTTTCACAGGCTGGGAAACGTCTGCACTGTCTGACAGAGGAAACAGGACACCTGGGGAATGTGGACGTGTTTCTCAGAGGTCAACGCTGCTTTAAAGGACAATGCTCGTTTTTGACAACCTGGACCTTATTTACGACATATTATAAGACGTTTGACTCACCGAGATCACTTTGGTGTAGTTCGGAGGCATGTAGAAGAAATTTAAAATCCAGCGCGAGCCAAGTATATCCATGTAATGTCGGTGGTCGGGGCACTTAGAATGCAGTTTCTAAAAATCTATTTCCTGCCGCGAAGCGGTTGTTTTCATCAATCTGTCTTCATGAATCGCTAGTTGTGCTTACATAGAGCATAATCATGTGGTGGTTTTTCACATGCCTCTGTAATTTGATCTTTAGAAACGTCTTTCGAAACGAAATAGCTTCCTCACTTGCTCCAGCACGCATGCGCACAGCGTGCTGGAGCAACGATTGCGCGCTGTGCGAGGAAGCTATTTCGTTTCGAAAGACGTTTCTAAAGATCATATTACAGAGGGTTGTCAGGTTGTCAAAAACGAGCATTATCCTTTAATTGATCTCCTCAGCATGTCCAGTGAGGTCAGTAGAGGGTCAATGTTACTGCTGGAGAGATTAGAGGTGCTGATGTACGACCCAACCAGAGAGTAGCACGGATGTGAACGATGACAGGAGAACAGCTCTCCACACAGAAGTCTAGAACCCTGGAGAATCTACTTTCAACCAGGATACAGAAGATCAGCTCTTTACACAGAAGTCTAGAACCCTTTAGAACCTTCCTTCAACCAGGAACCAGAAGGACAGCTCTACACACAGAGGTCTCGAACTCTGGAAAACATCCCACCATCCTGGGTAACACTCCAGCAGAACATGAAGCACACTTGCTGGCACAACGTACTAGCAAAATAATGACCTCAGGTTTTAAAGTAATTTGACCTGGACCTTGATCTAAATGTGCTAGGCTTTTCTCATACATTCCTTTACATTACTACACACTGCATTTGTTGTACTGAAATAAATATTTTCAAAAATATAGCCTACATTTGTCTATGTGTTTTTGTGCGTGGCTGTAAGCCAGCGTTAGTATAGTATAGCATTTGTCCGGTTATCACTCCCTCCCTCCGTCACTCTGGACAATGTTGGCCTGCAGTTCTCTGTTGGCACCACAAGAGGCAGTAGTCCCAGCACACCAAAATCAAGAAGGACAACCTTGTCAAAAAACATGTCAACACCAGAAAGTAATTTATACCAGCATCGCCGTTGTAAGCTTACCTCGTCGGCACTCAATTCTTCCATTATTTTTCCTTTATTTCCAACTGGCTAAACAACAATTGTGCCAGCCAGCCAGCTAGCTAGCAGCAGCTATTTCTAATAGAACCAAATATTCATGGTCTAGCTAACTCGTTAAGCAAATAACTGTTTGGCTTGATTGTCTTAAAGTTAAATAAAGAAAAATAAAGAGGCAGAACAGACTATTTTCCTCCCTAAATGGATTGATCCACACGATTTCTACCAAGAATGAAACAAACACAAAAGTATGTCAAAACACGAAGGAGGCCATTCTGGATAGTGTATCACGTGACCACGGGAGAAGGGTGGGATTTGAGTCTGATCGCTGGATTCGGCCATCTGTGTTACATTTAATCATATTTGATATTCTACTGTTGTTTTAGTAGCCTAGAGTAATATCGATGTAACAGAGCCATAACTATCAATTCTAGGTTCTTGCCCCCTCTGATAATGCATATTTGTTTGAGTGATTTGGATTGCTTCTCAGGCCTGACATCATTTGTTTGGCACACTTAGGCTATGCCTGATCGTGGCTGTGGCTCGGGGATAGGCAATGTGGAGAAGGTCATGGGGCCAAGGGCAAGCATCTGAGAGCTAGGCTAATTTTCCATTGCACATCCACCTGTGCAAGCAGGTGATTATTCACTCAAGAGACATTATGATACATATGTACATCTTTTATTTTACATTGTGTAGCATATAGTACAAAAAATACAGACATTCTCAGTATAAAGTTGGGCGCAGACACATAACCTATATAGAATATTTTGGCAAAAAAAGATTAACTACCATGGGGACACAACTGTGGACAGTATACGCATTAGGTAAGGGTGCAATTGATGTGTCCTATATTATGCTCAACTCCACACCATGACTTATTATCAGACAGCTAGGGCACTGCAGATGCAGTCTTATGCAATAGATATATGGGTCCTGTGCAATAATAAGAGACTGGCAGTTCAGCTCAGATGCTATTTTTCTTTGAGGTTCTCTAAACCAGTGCAATGTGAAACTCATTTTTCAAAGCTTCGGTTTACCATCCAAGAGATGTGCAGGAAACAGTGGTTTTCCATCCATGATCAGAGGGACTTTACCAGACAATCTGATAACAATAATCAAATGGTGCCCTCTAGTGGCCGGACAACGTCACCACCACCATTCCCTCATTTGTACTTCTCGTTTGTATTGCATAATGAGCAGTTAAGTCCAAGAACAAAACAAAACAGAAAATGTATTTGACAAGGCTCTCCCCATCATTTAGGGTCCAGACAATTCATCTTCAACATTTATTCACTATGCTCTTTTTGAAAACTTGCTTGCAGACTTGACCTTCACAGTACAGCTCCTAAGCACAGAGAAAAGATACATGTTAGGTGAATAAGAGTTAGCCTATTCACACGCACATTGACAGGCAGAAGTGATATACACCCCCCCCGCCCCCGCCGACCACTTCGCTTTGCTGCCTCAAGGCGATTGGTTACCCCGTTGAAGTTTTTGTCTTCAGTTGAAACTTCTTACCAAATGCAGTTGATCATCCTCAATCCAGTGTGCCCAGCCTCTGTTCCTCTTCTCCCCTGTCTGCTCAGCCACCAGCCTGGCACCCTCCCATGTCACCAATGACTGAAAGACACACACACATACACACACACACACACACACACACACACACACACACACACATCATTCCTGCACGTTTACAAAATGATACTATTTGTTAATAATGTACAAAAACATCATCATATAACATGTAGGCCTAACATTCAACATTTTCTCAACTTGACTGAGCCTGACAAGTACCTTGCAGTGTCGGTCATCCAGTCCCTTGGTGAACTCCTCAAACTCCCGTCCCAGTGTGAAGGAAAAGGTGTAGTTTCGTAAGGGGCTGAGGGTCTTGATCACGTACAGGTCTCCCTGCTGCTCGATCACCTTCCTCAGATTCAACCTCAGGGCAATCTTACGTGTGATAGCACTGATACCTGGGGAGGGACAGGGAGCTTATAAGCCTGCGTTGCGTGTGTGTGTGTGTGAGCGTGCTGATCCCATTATTCTACTCACTTTTTATTCATGATTGCACTGCCAAATTCCAAAATAATTCTATTGTTAAATTTTAAGAATATACAACAGTAACTGTGTTTATTGTGAATGATGAAGTAAATTATAGAGAATAATTTAGTCAGCTGGTGTGCTAATAATAATCACATTTTAATGTAGGCACAACTAAAGAAGTCATTGTTGATTTCAGAAGGAAAAATGTAGCCTACAGCATAATTCTATATGGAGAAGTAGAAATGCTTTTTCAAATTCCTTGGTCTACAGCCACCAGAAGATCTGTCTCCAAGCCATTATAAAGAAGGCACATAAGCCTTTATTTTCTATGAACAAGAAATTCAAAATGAGCACTGGCCTGTAATCAATCTGTGCCAATTCTACTGCCAGCATTCTAACTGGTTCCATCAATGTTTGGTTTGGCAACTTGACTTCTCAAAATCACAAACCTCTAGTAAGAATTGTCTGTATAGCTCATCACAATTGGTGCTGATCTTCCATCTTTAAAGAACATTTACACAAGCAGGGTTCTTAACAGAGCTAAGAACAGTCAAGGATCCCAGACAGCCTGCAGCAGTGCACATCTTTACCCTCTAGATGAAGATATAATAAAAGCGATTAGTTCCAGAGATAGCCCAGTGCTTTATGGCTTTTGAATGATCAGTAGCCTACTAGCCTCTATTCTAATTCTCATTCTAATATATTATTGATGCTTATTTTGTTTTATTGTGCTCTTCTCATATGGCAGCATATTCCAATGTAGCCTATAGCCTATATCGACAAATAGGCCTACTTGAACTTGTGTCTCATTTTCACACACAATATCAGTGAAATTGATAACATTTGACTGATTCAACAAGCGTAAGTAATATTTGCATAGTCAACAAATGGATGGATCAATGGTAAGTACAAGGAGCGAGCAGAAACACACGCCCTGAGCCTGACGCGCCAGTTGGTTTGTTACAGTCTCGCCCATCCAGCTGCCCGGCAAGGTAAACGTGTCAGACCAAGTCTCTTAATACCACCAATGATCGGTTATCAAATGATCAAGACACTAAAAAACTCAACTCTGGTCCTGAAAACCGTGCATACTGTAGCATCATCATAATGACCTAAATTCAATGAAGAAAATATGGAGATGACCAGGCGTTCACTTTAGATATTACATTTTTACAATTTAGAACTTACCAAGTGCAATCATATAATCCTCCATGTTGACATTGCTGAGCATGTCCCACGTCCCACAGAAGCCCACTGGCATTTTCAGACAGGGTGCTCAAGCTGCAATACGAAGGTGGAGGAAAAACTGTCACCTGTAGACAGAACAGGATGTTGGCTATGGCAGGGACTCGCTTATGAGGGATAGAGGGAGGTGTGCCTTCTGTTCATTCGCTGTCACCTGAGGGCTAAGGATGGGGTTGGTGCTCCTCTAAGATATGGGATGGGAACAAGACATGTCATACTTTTCTCTGCGTGCAGCTTGTATGACAATCCTCTTCTCCCCCGGGGAGCACAGACAATTATTAAAGTATTTGACCTACTGTAGAACATAAGTAGGTGACAAAGTAGTAGCCTACTTTCTCTTCATCTCACTTGAAGACGAGGCCATTTTTCAATTCGCCCGTACATCACTTCAACTTGGAAAATGAACATAGTTGAATCTCTCTCTAGCTCCTCTCTCTAGCTCTCCAAATGAGAAACTGAAAGACAAACTAAACTATCGACACTATGCAGAAAACAGGCGGAATGCAGAAGTCAGGGGTGTTTTCCTGCCAAGGCTATTGAAGTAGAAAAAAAACCCTTGTGTGGCCATTTGACATTGCCAAAAACACCAAGATGAATGTGACTATGAAGATGAATGCATTTCATTTGTTCCTTGCTGATACAGTATATATCAAATACAGTAGTAATGTGCTTATGCTTAGATTCAATTCTGTTTGAGTGCCACTGTTAACAACTTGAGGTGTTGAGGTGTTGAATGGAAGTTGTTTGTTTGTACCGTCTCCGTTATCCCTTTTACATTCCACCATCACTGTCAGGTTCCATGCATCTTTTAGCACCGTTCTGTATGAGAACAGTAAAACACACCCATCAAAAACAGTCAGTTGCTCTCACACCAGTATTCAAAAACAAACAGACTAGGTTACTAGGTTGGAGTGGTGTCTCATTTCCATGTAAAACATGTTTGATCTTAAACAAGGTAGGCTATTCTAATTTCTTCACACTAGAATCAGTAAATGCCCTGTCTCGACCAAGGTTGCGCTATGCAATTTCACTAATACACAACACATCAAGGGCAACCCTTGCTGCTGTCTGTATCGGCACTAATGTGAACATTATTGCGTATGACACTCTAGTGTCAGCTGATTGGATTATAACTATGCTATACTTCGACCTACAAATCACAAGGCGCTTTCACAGCATTTAGCAAACGTTCTGTCCCGTCTCTGTTCCACATCTGTCCTGTGAAGAGAAGACCTCAAGAAAAGATGCTCTACTGAAACAGAGCAAACTAAATCTTCCTTATCAGAAAAGTCACGCGTTTTTGACGAGGCACTGGCGGACGGACGTGGACTACTTCAGAGTCAAAAACCAACGGAAACAAAAAGCGACAATAATCAGTCCAGCCACAAAACCTATCCCCGCCCCCGCTAGAGGAGAGGTGGTCCTGGGGGAGGCTGTGAGGCAGCGGGTGATGGGGAGGCTAGCTCAGCTGGAGGAGGCGGAGCCTGTGTATCTCTGCAAAGGGGCCAGGACGACGTCAGCGTTTTTCTGCTCGCTCTCCGCGCTGTACAGGCTCTGCTCCCGGATGTAGCGCACCACGGGGTCGGGCAGCAGGTACCGGACGCTCCGGCCGCGGCGCAGCGCCCGCCTCACGTGAGTGGCCGAGATCTCGTTGGTCACCCACTCGCGGACCACGTGGATGTTCTGCCGGTGCCTCCAGAGGGCATCCGTCTGGTGGATGAACTTGTGGGCGTCGCTGCCGCTGCGGGTGATGCCGACGAGGCCAGGGCTGGACTGGGACAAAAAATCGGCCCTGGCATTTTTGGCCCAGACCGGCTCACCACAATCGGTCGGACACCACCCACCAGTACGAAATCCTTGCGGCCCCTTTAAATATGCAATACCACCGTACTATTTCCCCAAACCACTACAAAGATGAGTAAGTTCCGTGGACAAGTGTACCAGTGCAAATGGACGAGTGTACTCACTCACTCTTGACTCCCTGGTGATCAGACGTGGCCGTGGAGTACACAATCTCCATACTCAAGTAACAGTTACAGTAGAAGTACAAGAAATTGTCAAAGAAAAAGCTCTGATAGAAGTCAAAGTATAATTTCAAATTATTTATTAAATTATTATTATTATTATTCAAATGTAAGTATAGAAATATATGTACAAAGTATACAAGTAACTCAAAATGTTGCCTGTGAACTCCACTGGGCTGAAAAGATCTCCTCCTCAAACAAGGCAACCTTTAAAAGAGTGAGAGGGAGAGACAAAGAGAGAAAGGTGAGAATGATAATTGATGGAGTTAAATGATCACAGTACTGGTCCAGTATCTTCAATTGAGAACAATGTAGAGAGATAGTTGCATGTATTTGATACTTACTTAGTAATAAAGGCTGCATGGCCCTCTGGATACCCTCAACAATAATGGCATCTCCTGAGAGAGAGAGAGAGAAAGAGAGAGATAGGGGGGGAGAGAGAGAGAGGGAGAGATGAGACATGATCAATGATAAGTCATACATGATTAAATGACAGATTCAGATGATCAGAGTTGCATGAATTGTATACTTACTTACTGGAAAAAGGCTGCATGGACCTCTGAATACCCTCATCAACAATGGCATCCTGAGTGAGAAAGAGGGAGGAAGAGAGATGAGACACGATAAGTGAGATAAACTATAGATTCAGATAGTAACAATATCTTCTAGAAAATGTAAGCAGTTGCATAGATTGTAAACTCACTACTTACATAAAAAGGATGCCTGTGAAGTCCACTCCAGTTAAAAGCAAAGTGCTTCTTTTCAAACAAATTAGGGCAACCTTTGATAGAGAGAGAGGGAGAAAAGGGGAGACAGAGAGAAAGGTGAGACTGAGACATTATAATTGATGATCAGTTATGTTGATAGTTGATCACAGTACTGGTAATTACATGATCATAATACCTTTATCTTTACTGGAAAAGGCTGCATGACCCTCTGGATACCCTCAACAATAATATCCTGACAGAGAGAGAGGGGGGGGGGGGGGTGAGAGAGAGATGAGACATGATCAATGATCATTTTTAAATTATAAATGATTAAATGACAGATTCTGGAAAATATAAAAACATAGTTGCATGTATTGTATACTTACTTAGTGGAAAAGGCTGCATGGCCCTCTGAATACCCTCATCAACAATGGACAATGAACCACACAAGTTAGGGCCGGGCATCCTTTGAGAGACAGGGGAGGGGGGGTAATAATGAGTCACATGATCACACTATCTTCAGTCTAAAAAGCTGCTACATTATTATGAATGATTTTATAATAATAACAACAATTTCATATCAACTTACTATAAGTTTCCTCAGTAGCTCACTCTTCTCTGACACTTTGTCAATGACAGTGTCTGTGTCCAAAGCAACAAGGACGTCTTTTTCAGTGGCCATCAACATGAAGGCTTCCAATTTGCTGGCAGACAGGCTGCTCCTCAGTCTGCTTTTGATATATTTCAGTGTTGAGAATGACTTTTTTAACCTAGCCCCTTAGTAACAGTCCTGAAAGGAGCTAGGCTTACCAGTCAACTGGCTGGTAAATTATCCATTACCAATAGATTTTTAGCAGCTAGCCATTGGCTAGTAAATGGCTAGGGTTAATTTTGGACCATGGCCACACACAGCTAACGTTAGCCTGCTCCTCTTTTTCTTCGAAGATATAACGTTAAGTAGCCCAGCAGCAGCAACACTGCTAGGCTAGGCCAGAATAGATAACGTTAGTAATAGCGCTAGTGCTAATTGCTAAGCTAACGTGCTAATGTTAGCACTTCTAGTACTGACGTTATCTGGCTGGCCTAGACAAACAGTGTTAACGCTAGCTAGCTCAAACGTAGCTAGCTACAACCCGATTAGCTTGGCAGGGAGGTGGGTAGCTAGATAATGCTAGCTAGCTGTACCTAGCTAATGCTAGCTGGCGCTAGCCAGCAGATAGCCGTCACCCATATTCATATTTAGCTATAGCTTTTTTATCTTTCAGCTATATTTCCTTACCGTTTCAACTACACACTCCTCCTGCTCACTCTGTCCTTCCTCGGCCCTGTCATGTCTCTGTCCCTCCTCGGCTTCCCTGTCCTGCTCTCGGCCACCATGGCCACCAGCCACCTCTCCTTCAAGTTCGTGTTCAACATGGTGTTGCTGCACAACGTCGGCTGTAGACGTTGAAGCAGCCCCTGGCGCAAACATATCAGTAATTTTTGCACATGTTGCAGCATCCGCCTCAATACTTCTTTCTCCATCCACTGACTTTTGGCTCTCTAACGGCCCACGCAAATGACACCTGAAACTAACAGAGGGAGGGGTGGGGCCTACATATGATTGGGCCAGCCCAGTGTCAGTATAGAAAATGGACCAATGGGCCGCTGTCCCTGCTCTATGGGCCGTTCGTTAGCCCCCAAAGAAAAAAAAATATATATATTTTTTTAGATCGGCCCACAAGTAGGTCCGGCCCCGCCACATGGCCAGTCCAGCCCTGCCAGTCATGCATAGTCAGCACGAACGGTGCTTTTGTTTCAGACTCCCTGACTATAAAAAACACCTTCCTCATATTATCTTCACTGAGACTGAGACCATATCAGCGCATTCATCTCTAGCTGCAAATCCTTCAGTTAATTTTGTCAGTTTGTTTTGATTGTCTCGTTATGTTGAGTGTGTGCAGGTGTAGTACACCAGATGTAGCAGGCACAGTTTGGATGTAGCATGCTGCATCTGGCGTAGCCTACTGAAAAGAACCAGAACCACCCAACAGAGGGAGGAGCTGGTTTCTGGGTTCAATAGCGAATTGCGCTGCCACCACCTTTTTTTAACCGGTGGGGTCCGGCGTCAGAACACACACACACACACACACCACACAGGCGTTAGAAAAAGGACATGGCTATATTAATCATTTCATTTCAAATGCACACCAGCATGGCTCGGGACGCTCCCCAAACCCCCTATAGCTGCCCGCCCCCCCAGACGCTCCAGGCTTAAATTATAACACTGCACTCTCACTGCAAAATAATGTAAACTGCACTGCAAAAGAATATAACTGCACTCTCACTGCAAACGAAACATGCACGTGTAAAACCAAAACTCCAAAACAACCGGCCTGCCACATCGTCTGAGATCGGGACACATGACTTTCCCTCTCCGAAAGCTTAGCTTCAGTTAATATAAGATTCATTCATTAACAATGGTTATGGTAAGCCATAGTTTGTGACAGGCTGTTGACATGCGACAGCCCTGAAAATGATGTTGAAGGGAATTCCAAACGAGCGTTATTTTGACACTCTACTCCCCATGCCCATTTTACAGCATTGCCACCCAGTGGATATAATCGGAATTACACACTCTATTCAAGGAGGGGAATCAGGACAAAATGAGTTTGTTGCCTTAGTCATATTAATTTTGTTATTTTTATTACATTTTTGCACAGGCCATAATAATAAACTTATTTAACCTAACTATATAAATAATTAATACTTCTTCCTTGACTTGAGTCAGTCATGGCAATTCTAGAATTAGAAGTTTGGCCATACTGTAACAGATTGTCTCACAATGATATGACATCATATTTGAACACAATGATGTCACAGTATGACTATGACAGCCACATTCTAGTTCATAGTTACATTTTTCTCTGTCAGTGGTCAGTGACATTTTGAAGTGGTTGGTGTATGCAATGCAATCCAGTGCTCCTAACTTCTCCATGGCCTCCCTGCACATTGGGGATCTGCACCCCGACGTGACAGAGGCCATGCTGTATGATTTATTTAGCCCCATGGGGACACTCCATTCTATCCGGGTCTGTAGAGACAGGATCACCAGGCGCTCCTCAAGATACGCATATGTCAACTTCCAGCAGCCAGCTGACGCCAAACGCGCTCTTGACACCTTGAGCTATGAAACAGTCATGGGCCGACAGCTCCGGATCACGTGGTCTCAACGCGACCGCACCCTGAGGGACAACGGAATTGGGAACATCTTCCTGAAGGGTTTGGAGAAGTGCATCGACAGCCAGGCCCTGTATGACACCTTCTCCGCCTTCGGCACCATCCTCTCCTGTAAAGTGGAGAGTGACGAGAACGGCTCCAAGGGCTACGGCTTTGTGCACTTTGAGGCTCCGGAGGACGCTGAGAGGGCCATCAAGAGGATCAATGGCATGCTCCTCAACGGTAAAAAGGTGTTTGCTGGCCCTTTCAAATCCAGAAATGTACGAGAGGCCGAGCTGGGCGACCAAATCAAACAGTGTACCGGCATCAGTCTCTACATAAAGAACTTGAAGGAAGAGATTGATGAGATGCGACTGAGGAAGGAGTTCTCTCCCTTTGGTACCATCATTAGTGCCAAAGTCGTGATGGAGCGCGGCCGCAGCAAGGGCTTTGGGTTTGTGTGTCTGTCCTCCCCTGAGGAGGCCTCCCGGGCCATTGCAGCGCTGAACGGACGCATCCTGGCCACCAAGCCCCTGTATGTGGCCCTGGCCCGGCCCAAGAAACAGCCACGGGTGTATCTAACCAACAGATACAGGCAGCGAATGGCCGTCAGGCGTGCCATGCCCAGCATGGAGATCAAACTGCCTGCACAGCCCTCTGGATCCTCCATGCCTGCCATCCCTCACACGTCCATCCAGTGTGTCTCCGCCCAGACCATGGGCCCTCGTCCAACCTCGGCTCCTACAGCTCCTGCGCGTCCTGCTGTCTACCCGCTGGGCATTCGGGAGCGTGCGAGAGAATGGAGGTCTCGGACGACCTCCATTCTGGCTGCCACTCCACCACAGCAGCGGAAGCAGATGCTGGGTGAGTGTAGTGGTCTGGTTGACTGTTCACTGTTAATTGTCTGGTTCACTGCCAATTGCCTGACCCACACTTAAAGCCCTTGTAAAGCCTGTGCCCCCAGTTAATTTAAATTAACCGTCCAATTTTCCCCTCAAGAACACAACATGGAGCCTTGGTCCACGTCCATCCAGTGTGTCTCCGCCCAGACCATGGGCCCTCGTCCAACCTCGGCTCCTACAGCTCCTGCGCGTCCTGCTGTCTACCCGCTGGGCATTCGGGAGCGTGCGAGAGAATGGAGGTCTCGGACGACCTCCATTCTGGCTGCCACTCCACCACAGCAGCGGAAGCAGATGCTGGGTGAGTGTAGTGGTCTGGTTGACTGTTCACTGTTAATTGTCTGGTTCACTGCCAATTGCCTGACCCACACTTAAAGCCCTTGTAAAGCCTGTGCCCCCAGTTAATTTAAATTAACCGTCCAATTTTCCCCTCAAGAACACAACATGGAGGCTTGGTCCAGCCCACACGGGACCATGTCGGGTTACCAAAAGGTAAGTAACCCCCCTAAAGGTTTATATTTCATATACCATGTAAGCATGGTCAGTCAACTTAATCTGGTTTTGTACAGTCCTGGACCTAGACCCACTCTCTATTGAGACCAGACAACTCTTTAATGCCAGGCCACTATAAAGGTTCTCAGGATCTTGTCATTTCTCAATATCCATACTCAATTTCTATAGCTGAGCTTAAGAGGGAGAACCTCAAGCTCAGGATTTACTTACATACCATGAGCAATGAGCAAATAAATTATTGGATTAGCTTCAGTGACTTTCTTTTCATTGAAACAGAAAACTCCACCTCAGTTGATCTCTACAACAATTGAGGATGAGGTCAACGACCTAGCGCTGCAGCTGGAGGCCAAGCTGAGCCCCCCTCGCCCAAGGGAGAGTGGGAAGATGGGATTTTGGCCTTGTGTTGCCCCTGCAACAACTCCACCTACTGGCCTGGCACTAGAGGCAGAGGGCAGGCCTCTGAGGAAGGACAGAGAGACAGGGCACTCCTGCTCCTACATCCGTGCTCCTGTGAGTGCCTTTAAGCTTGCTCCCCCTGTGATGGCCTCTCCAACACTCGAGGAGGTGGTCAACGACTTTGCACTTCAGCTGGAGGCCAAGCTGAGCCCCCCTCGCCTCAGGGAGAGTGGGAAGACAGCTTTTTGGCCTTGTGTTGCCCCTACATCCACTGCAACAATTGGCCTGGCACTAGAGGCAGAGGGCAGGCCTCTGAGGAAGGACAGACAGACAGGGCACTCCTGCTCCTACATCCGTGCTCCTGTGAGTGCCCTTAAGCCCGCTTCACCTGTGATGGCCTCTCCAACACTCGAGGCTGAAGTCGACTTGACACCTCAGCTGGAGACCAAGCTTGTGTTGAGCCGCCCTATTGTCAGGGAGCAAGCTGGAGCTAACCCTCTGGTCAGGGAGCAGGCTGGGGCTAACCCTCCTCCTGCCAGTGGACCTGCCAGCACAACGCTTCACACCATTGGTGCCAGTAAACCCACTCCACCTCTGATGGCCTCCCTAACAATCGAGGAGGAGGTCAACGACCTAGCGCTGCAGCTGGAGGCCAAGCTGAGCCTCTCTCACCTCAGGGAGAGTGTCGCCCCAGCTGCCTCAACTCCACCGATGGGCCTGGCGCTGAAGGAGGAGGACAAGCCTCTGAGGTCGGAGAGACAGACACGACACTCCTGCTCCTCCACCCGTGCTCTGAAAGGCTCGGGACGACCTACTCGTAGACAGGAATGGGGTGAGGTCAAAACAGCCTGGACAGCCATTTGTTTTTTGATGCTCTCCATTTTGCAGGTTAAACAATATTAATTTTGTGATTTCAGATCTGACGGACATTAACGTCCAGCTGAACCCTGCATCAGTGAGCTCGAGCTTCACTATTGTGATTTCAGGTCTGAAGGACATCAACGTCCTTATTAACGAGAAAAAGCTGGTAAAGTCTATCTATATATCTATCTATCTATCTGTCTATCTATCTGTCTGTCTGTCTGTCTATCGATCTATCAATTTATCTATCTGATATATATGTTCTGGGCTGAATTACACTGTCAGTGAGGATAATGCACTGAAAATCTTACTATTGTCTGTTTTGACAGATTTGACAGATCCAGTTTTGGATGTTCGCCTGCCTGTGCGGACAGTGCACACACACACACACACACACACACACACACACAGAACTACACACACACACACAGAACTACACACACACACACACAACTGCACCCCCCCCCCCCCCCCCAGACACACACACACACACAGAACAACAACATACACGTGCACACATACACACACACACATACAAACATTTGTATTCTCATGTTAGCTTTGACACTAGACATTTCTAACATAGCACATTTAGATCAAGGTTCAAGTCAAATTACCTGAGGTCATTATTTTGCTAGTACACTGCGCTACCAAGTGTGCTTCATGTTCTGCTGGAATGTTACCCGAGTTGGTGGAATGTTTTCCAGAGCTCCAGACTTCTGTGTGGAGAGCTGTCCTTCTGGTTCCTGGTTGAAAGTAGGTTCTCAAGGGTTCTAGACTTCTGTGTGAAGGGCTCTTCTTCTGGTTCCTGTTTGAAGGTAGGTTCTCCAGGGTTCTAAACTACTGTGTGGAGAGCTGTTCTCCTGGCATCATTCACGTCCGTCCTACTCTCTGGTTGGGTCGTACATCAGCACCACTAATCTCTCCAGCAGTAACATTGACCCTCCACTGTCCACTGGGCATGTAGAAGAGTCCACTGAAAGCAGTGTTGACCTCTGAGGAACACGTCCACGTTGTCCAGGCGTCCTGTCAGACAGTGTAGATGTGTCCCAGCCTGTGAAAGGACTGGGTGGCTCAGACACTGGGTGGCATTCATAGTGGTAAAACATTTGGTGAACAGTTATGTACCGCGGGTGTATGTCTTTTTATTATGGCTTCATTCAGCATACGGCTCCTGATGTAGGTGTCGGCCTCTGGTGTCGGCTCAAACTTTTGGTACAGAGCTGTTCAACAAATGTTTTCTGAGTCTCCCAGTCCTTTCACAGGCTGGGAAACGTCTGCACTGTCTGACAGAGGAAACAGGACACCTGGGGAATGTGGACGTGTTTCTCAGAGGTCAACGCTGCTTTAAAGGACAATGCTCGTTTTTGACAACCTGGACCTTATTTACGACATATTATAAGACGTTTGACTCACCGAGATCACTTTGGTGTAGTTCGGAGGCATGTAGAAGCAATTTAAAATCCAGCGCGAGCCAAGTATATCCATGTAATGTCGGTGGTCGGGGCACTTAGAATGCAGTTTCTAAAAATCTATTTCCTGCCGCGAAGCGGTTGTTTTCATCAATCTGTCTTCATGAATCGCTAGTTGTGCTTACATAGAGCATAATCATGTGGTGGTTTTTCACATGCCTCTGTAATTTGATCTTTAGAAACGTCTTTCGAAACGAAATAGCTTCCTCACTTGCTCCAGCACGCATGCGCACAGCGTGCTGGAGCAACGATTGCGCGCTGTGCGAGGAAGCTATTTCGTTTCGAAAGACGTTTCTAAAGATCATATTACAGAGGGTTGTCAGGTTGTCAAAAACGAGCATTATCCTTTAATTGATCTCCTCAGCATGTCCAGTGAGGTCAGTAGAGGGTCAATGTTACTGCTGGAGAGATTAGAGGTGCTGATGTACGACCCAACCAGAGAGTAGCACGGATGTGAACGATGACAGGAGAACAGCTCTCCACACAGAAGTCTAGAACCCTGGAGAATCTACTTTCAACCAGGATCCAGAAGATCAGCTCTTTACACAGAAGTCTAGAACCCTTTAGAACCTTCCTTCAACCAGGAACCAGAAGGACAGCTCTACACACAGAGGTCTTGAACTCTGGAAAACATCCCACCATCCTGGGTAACACTCCAGCAGAACATGAAGACACTTGCTGGCACAACGTACTAGCAAAATAATGACCTCAGGTTTTAAAGTAATTTGACCTGGACCTTGATCTAAATGTGCTAGGCTTTTCTCATACATTCCTTTACATTACTACACACTGCATTTGTTGTACTGAAATAAATATTTTCAACAATATAGCCTACATTTGTCTATGTGTTTTTGTGCGTGGCTGTAAGCCAGCGTTAGTATAGTATAGCATTTGTCCGGTTATCACTCCCTCCCTCCGTCACTCTGGACAATGTTGGCCTGCAGATCTCTGTTGGCACCACAAGAGGCAGTAGTCCCAGCACACCAAAATCAAGAAGGACAACCTTGTCAAAAAACATGTCAACACCAGAAAGTAATTTATACCAGCATCGCCGTTGTAAGCTTACCTCGTCGGCACTCAATTCTTCCATTATTTTTCCTTTATTTCCAACTGGCTAAACAACAATTGTGCCAGCCAGCCAGCTAGCTAGCAGCAGCTATTTCTAATAGAACCAAATATTCATGGTCTAGCTAACTCGTTAAGCAAATAACTGTTTGGCTTGATTGTCTTAAAGTTAAATAAAGAAAAATAAAGAGGCAGAACAGACTATTTTCCTCCCTAAATGGATTGATCCACACGATTTCTACCAAGAATGAAACAAACACAAAAGTATGTCAAAACACGAAGGAGGCCATTCTGGATAGTGTATCACGTGACCACGGGAGAAGGGTGGGATTTGAGTCTGATCGCTGGATTCGGCCATCTGTGTTACATTTAATCATATTTGATATTCTACTGTTGTTTTAGTAGCCTAGAGTAATATCGATGTAACAGAGCCATAACTATCAATTCTAGGTTCTTGCCCCCTCTGATAATGCATATTTGTTTGAGTGATTTGGATTGCTTCTCAGGCCTGACATCATTTGTTTGGCACACTTAGGCTATGCCTGATCGTGGCTGTGGCTCGGGGATAGGCAATGTGGAGAAGGTCATGGGGCCAAGGGCAAGCATCTGAGAGCTAGGCTAATTTTCCATTGCACATCCACCTGTGCAAGCAGGTGATTATTCACTCAAGAGACGTTATGATACATATGTACATCTTTTATTTTACATTGTGTAGCATATAGTACAAAAAATACACAGACATTCTCAGTATAAAGTTGGGCGCAGACACATAACCTATATAGAATATTTTGGCAAAAAAAGATTAACTACCATGGGGACACAACTGTGGACAGTATACGCATTAGGTAAGGGTGCAATTGATGTGTCCTATATTATGCTCAACTCCACACCATGACTTATTATCAGACAGCTAGGGCACTGCAGATGCAGTCTTATGCAATAGATATATGGGTCCTGTGCAATAATAAGAGACTGGCAGTTCAGCTCAGATGCTATTTTTCTTTGAGGTTCTCTAAACCAGTGCAATGTGAAACTCATTTTTCAAAGCTTCGGTTTACCATCCAAGAGATGTGCAGGAAACAGTGGTTTTCCATCCATGATCAGAGGGACTTTACCAGACCATCTGATAACAATAATCAAATGGTGCCCTCTAGTGGCCGGACAACGTCACCACCACCATTCCCACATTTGTACTTCTCGTTTGTATTGCATAATGAGCAGTTAAGTCCAAGAACAAAACAAAACAGAAAATGTATTTAACAAGGCTCTCCCTATCATTTAGGGTCCAGACAATTCATCTTCAACATTTATTCACTATGCTCTTTTTGAAAACTTGCTTGCAGACTTGACCTTCACAGTACAGCTCCTAAGCACAGAGAAAAGATACATGTTAGGTGAATAAGAGTTAGCCTATTCACACGCACATTGACAGGCAGAAGTGATAAACAACCCCCCCCCCCCCCCCCGCCAACCACTTCGCTTTTGCGATTGCGAAGTTTTTGTCTTCAGTTCAAACTTCTTACCAAATGCAGTTGATCATCCTCAATCCAGTGTGCCCAGCCTCTGTTCCGCAGAGCCACCAGCCTCAGCCACCAGCCTGGCACCCTCCCATGTCACCACTGACTGAAAGACACACACACACACACACACACACACACGGAATATAATTTGTGCACGTTTACAAAATGATACCATTTGTCAATAATGTACAAAAACATCATCATATAACATGGAACATTCAACATTTTCTCAACTTGACTGAGCCTGACAAGTACCTTGCAGTGTCGGTCATCCAGTCCCTTGGTGAACTCCTCAAACTCCCGTCCCAGTGTGAAGGAAAAGGTGTAGTTTCGTAAGGGGCTGAGGGTCTTAATCACGTACAGGTCTCGATCACCTTCCTCAGATTCAACCTCAGGGCAATCTTACGTGTGATAGCACTGATACCTGCGGAGGGACAGGGAGCTTATAAGCCTGTGTGTGTGTGTGTGTGTGTGTGTGTGTGTGTGTGTGAGCGTGCTGATCCCATTATCCTACTCACTTTTTATTCATGATTGCACTGCCAAATTCCAAAATAATTCTATTGTTAAATTTTAAGAATATACAACAGTAACTGTGTTTATTGTGAATGATGATGAAGTAAATTATAGAGAATCATTTAGTCAGCTGGTGTGCTAATAATAATCACATTTTAATGTAGGCACAACTAAAGAAGTCATTGTTGATTTCAGAAGGAAAAATGTAGCCTACAGCACAATTCTATATGGAGAAGTAGAAATGCTTATTCAAATTCCTTGGTCTACAGCCACCAGAAGATCTGTCTCCAAGCCATTATAAAGAAGGCACATAAGCGACTTTATTTTCTATGAACAAGAAATTCAAAATGAGCACTGGCCTGTAATCAATCTGTGCCAATTCTACTGCCAGCATTCTAACTGGTTCCATCAATGTTTGGTTTGGCAACTTGACTTCTCAAAATCATAAACCTCTAGAAAGAATTGTCTGTATAGCTCATCACAATTGGTGCTGATCTTCCATCTTTAAAGAACATTTACACAAGCAGGGTTCTTAACAGAGCTAAGAACATAGTCAAGGATCCCAGACAGCTGGGATTGTGCTCTTCTCATATGGCAGCATATTCCAATGTAGCCTATAGCCTATATCGACAAATAGGCCTACTTGAACTTGTGTCTCATTTTCACACACAATATCAGTGAAATTGATAACATTTGACTGATTCAACAAGCGTAAGTAATATTTGCATAGTCAACAAATGGATGGATCAATGGTAAGTACAAGGAGCGAGCAGAAACACACGCCCTGAGCCTGACGCGCCAGTTGGTTTGTTACAGTCTCGCCCATCCAGCTGCCCGGCAAGGTAAACGTGTCAAACCAAGTCTCTTAATACCACCAATGATCGGTTATCAAATGATCAAGACACTAAAAAACTCAACTCTGGTCCTGAAAACCGTGCATACTGTAGCATCATCATAATGACCTAAATTCAATGAAGAAAATATGGAGATGACCAGGCGTTCACTTTAGATATTACATTTTTACAATTTAGAACTTACCAAGTGCAATCATATAATCCTCCATGTTGACATTGCTGAGCATGTCCCACGTCCCACAGAAGCCCACTGGCATTTTCAGACAGGGTGCTCAAGCTGCAATACGAAGGTGGAGGAAAAACTGTCACCTGTAGACAGAACAGGATGTTGGCTATGGCAGGGACTCGCTTATGAGGGATAGAGGGAGGTGTGCCTTCTGTTCATTCGCTGTCACCTGAGGGCTAAGGATGGGGTTGGTGCTCCTCTAAGATATGGGATGGGAACAAGACATGTCATACTTTTCTCTGCGTGCAGCTTGTATGACAATCCTCTTCTCCCCCGGGGAGCACAGACAATTATTAAAGTATTTGACCTACTGTAGAACATAAGTAGGTGACAAAGTAGTAGCCTACTTTCTCTTCATCTCACTTGAAGACGAGGCCATTTTTCAATTCGCCCATACATCACTTCAACTTGGAAAATGAACATAGTTGAATCTCTCTCTAGCTCCTCTCTCTAGCTCTCCAAATGAGAAACTGAAAGACAAACTAAACTATCGACACTATGCAGAAAACAGGCGGAATGCAGAAGTCAGGGGTGTTTTCCTGCCAAGGCTATTGAAGTAGAAAAAAACCCCTTGTGTGGCCATTTGACATTGCCAAAAACACCAAGATGAATGTGACTATGAAGATGAATGCATTTCATTTGTTCCTTGCTGATACAGTATATATCAAATACAGTAGTAATGTGCTTATGCTTAGATTCAATTCTGTTTGAGTGCCACTGTTAACAACTTGAGGTGTTGAGGTGTTGAATGGAAGTTGTTTGTTTGTACCGTCTCCGTTATCCCTTTTACATTCCACCATCACTGTCAGGTTCCATGCATCTTTTAGCACCGTTCTGTATGAGAACAGTAAAACACACCCATCAAAAACAGTCAGTTGCTCTCACACCAGTATTCAAAAACAAACAGACTAGGTTACTAGGTTGGAGTGGTGTCTCATTTCCATGTAAAACATGTTTGATCTTAAACAAGGTAGGCTATTCTAATTTCTTCACACTAGAATCAGTAAATGCCCTGTCTCGACCAAGGTTGCGCTATGCAATTTCACTAATACACAACACATCAAGGGCAACCCTTGCTGCTGTCTGTATCGGCACTAATGTGAACATTATTGCGTATGACACTCTAGTGTCAGCTGATTGGATTATAACTATGCTATACTTCGACCTACAAATCACAAGGCGCTTTCACAGCATTTAGCAAACGTTCTGTCCCGTCTCTGTTCCACCTCTGTCCTGTGAAGAGAAGACCTCAAGAAAAGATGCTCTACTGAAACAGAGCAAACTAAATCTTCCTTATCAGAAAAGTCACGCGTTTTTGACGAGGCACTGGCAGACGGACGTGGACTACTTCAGAGTCAAAAACCAACGGAAACAAAAAGCGACAATAATCAGTCCAGCCACAAAACCTATCCCCGCCCCCGCTAGAGGAGAGGTGGTCCTGGGGGAGGCTGTGAGGCAGCGGGTGATGGGGAGGCTAGCTCAGCTGGAGGAGGCGGAGCCTGTGTATCTCTGCAAAGGGGCCAGGACGACGTCAGCGTTTTTCTGCTCGCTCTCCGCGCTGTACAGGCTCTGCTCCCGGATGTAGCGCACCACGGGGTCGGGCAGCAGGTACCGGACGCTCCGGCCGCGGCGCAGCGCCCGCCTCACGTGAGTGGCCGAGATCTCGTTGGTCACCCACTCGCGGACCACGTGGATGTTCTGCCGGTGCCTCCAGAGGGCATCCGTCTGGTGGATGAACTTGTGGGCGTCGCTGCCGCTGCGGGTGATGCAGACGAGGCCAGGGCTGGACTGGGACAAAAAATCGGCCCTGGCATTTTTGGCCCAGACCGGCTCACCACAATCGGTCGGACACCACCCACCAGTACGAAATCCTTGCGGCCCCTTTAAATATGCAATACCACCGTACTATTTCCCCAAACCACTACAAAGATGAGTAAGTTCCGTGGACAAGTGTACCAGTGCAAATGGACGAGTGTACTCACTCACTCTTGACTCCCTGGTGATCAGACGTGGCCGTGGAGTACACAATCTCCATACTCAAGTAACAGTTACAGTAGAAGTACAAGAAATTGTCAAAGAAAAAGCTCTGATAGAAGTCAAAGTATAATTTCAAATTATTTATTAAATTATTATTATTATTATTCAAATGTAAGTATAGAAATATATGTACAAAGTATACAAGTAACTCAAAATGTTGCCTGTGAACTCCACTGGGCTGAAAAGATCTCCTCCTCAAACAAGGCAACCTTTAAAAGAGTGAGAGGGAGAGACAAAGAGAGAAAGGTGAGAATGATAATTGATGGAGTTAAATGATCACAGTACTGGTCCAGTATCTTCAATTGAGAACAATGTAGAGAGATAGTTGCATGTATTTGATACTTACTTAGTAATAAAGGCTGCATGGCCCTCTGGATACCCTCAACAATAATGGCATCTCCTGAGAGAGAGAGAGAGAAAGAGAGAGATAGGGGGGGAGAGAGAGAGAGGGAGAGATGAGACATGATCAATGATAAGTCATACATGATTAAATGACAGATTCAGATGATCAGAGTTGCATGAATTGTATACTTACTTACTGGAAAAAGGCTGCATGGACCTCTGAATACCCTCATCAACAATGGCATCCTGAGTGAGAAAGAGGGAGGAAGAGAGATGAGACACGATAAGTGAGATAAACTATAGATTCAGATAGTAACAATATCTTCTAGAAAATGTAAGCAGTTGCATAGATTGTAAACTCACTACTTACATAAAAAGGATGCCTGTGAAGTCCACTCCAGTTAAAAGCAAAGTGCTTCTTTTCAAACAAATTAGGGCAACCTTTGATAGAGAGAGAGGGAGAAAAGGGGAGACAGAGAGAAAGGTGAGACTGAGACATTATAATTGATGATCAGTTATGTTGATAGTTGATCACAGTACTGGTAATTACATGATCATAATACCTTTATCTTTACTGGAAAAGGCTGCATGACCCTCTGTGTAATATCCTGGCTGGTTTGACTTGTAATGTATTTACCTGTCCACTAGATGGAGACACTAGGGTTCATCTGTACACTATATATAGGTGCTTCCTGTTTCATAGGGGGCGCTCTGAGCAGCCATGTTGGTGGTGCCACAGTCAATTGTTTGGTGTGCTCTACTCCTGTGGAAGTAAACAGTCAACTCGCCTTATTGGTCTCTGCGTGTTCCTTGGATAACTCGGCTATTACATTGGCGACGGGGATCAACTGAAGGTGGAGGAGGAAAGGAGCCAGTATGGGCACAGTAGGAACTGTGGGCCCATTTGACAGCCAGTCCCAGACTTGGGAGGAGTACTGTGAGGTTTTGGATTTTTTTTTCGTGGCTAATGATATCACTGATGCTGGTAAGACAAAGGCTATTTTGCTCAGTTGTTGTGGCCCAGCTACATACAGTTTGTTGAGGAGTTTGGTGAGCCCTGCTACACCTGGGGAAAAGACCTACCCTCAATTAGTCGAGACATTGCGGGCCCATTTCAACCCCAAACCTAGTGAGATCGTGCAAAGGTTCAAGTTCAATACAAGAACTCGACGTCCGGAGGAATCGATTGCTGAATATGTGGCTGAACTTAGGAAGCTTGCACGTGACTGTAATTATGGAGAGTCTCTGTTACAGATGTTGAGGGACCGTTTGGTGTGTGGGGTGAATGATGACAGTATTCAGAGGAGGCTTCTGTCACATGGGGATCTAACCTTTGAGAAGGCCTGGGAAATTTCACAGTCTATGGAAACGGCTAATAAAGATGTTAAGGATATACAGGCCCTGTGGAGAGATGAGGCTGGAGCGGCGGGGCGGAGCAAACCTGGGGAGGCGGTTTACCAGGTGTCTGAGCGGAGATCCACAGTCTCGCCATCTCCGGACCAGCTGTGCTTCAGGTGCAGGGGGCACCACAACCCGGCTGACTGCAGGTTCGCTACAGAGACATGTCATGGTTGTGGTAAGAGAGGCCATATCATGCGGGCGTGTCGGTCCAAGGGAAAACCCGCCCAGAGTCAGTCAGGTCCACGGGGGTCCCACGTGCCGAAGACAGCTAGGGGGAAGTCCCGCAGGGCTCATTTGTTACAGGAGGGGGAGAGTAGTGACTCTGAGTCAGAGCAGGATATGTATGCAATGCACACTCTATGCCTGGTAGGACAGCGTAATCACAAAGTGCCCCCTATTCAACAATCTGTGATGATCAACAGCACCAAGGTCCATTTTGAAGTTGACACAGGCTGTAGTGTTACGGTTCTTAGTCAAAAGCAGTATGTTACGCTGAGGGACCTAGCCGTTATGCCCAATTTGGAGAGATGCCCGATTAAGCTGAAGACATACACCGGGGAGAAGCTTAGGGTTAAAGGCATGGCCCGAGTCACTGTGACCCACAAGACTGTCTCTAAAGTGTTGCCTGTGATCGTAGGGGCTGGCTCAGGCCCAAATCTACTAGGACGGAGTTGGCTCCAGGAATTGGCCATGGAGGTGCACACCGTCCACCGGGTGGAGACTATGAACTACGGCAGGCTGGAGCAGGTCCTTATGAAGCATGAAGCGGTGTTCAAAGATGAGCTGGGGACTCTGAAGGGCGTCAAAGCAGCTATACATGTGGATCCTGAAGCCAAACCGAAGTTCTTCAAACCCAGGTCGGTCCCATATGCGGTTAAACCTTTAGTGGAGGCTGAGCTGGATAGGCTCCTGGAAGCTAAGATCATTGAGCCAGTGACTCATTCAGAATGGGCTGCCCCCATAGTACCCATACTCAAGCCCTGTGGGGGGGTCCGCATCTGTGGGGACTACAAGGTAACTGTCAATCAGGCTTCCAGTGTAGAGCAATATCCCATTCCAAGAGTAGAGGATCTGTTTGCTAAGCTATCTGGAGGAGACAAGTTCTCTAAGCTTGACATGAGCCATGCTTATTTACAAGTGGTTTTGGATGAGGTCTCAAAGCCATATGTTACTATAAACACACAACGAGGGTTGTATACCTATAACCGACTGCCTTTCGGTGTTTCATCCAGTCCTGCTATTTTCCAGAGGATTATGGAGGGGATCCTCCGAGGGATCCCTCACTGTTGTGTGTTTTTGGATGATATTCTTTTGAGTGGTCCAACAGAGGCGGAGCATCTGAAAACCCTGGAGGAGGTCCTGCAGCGTCTGGAGGACCATGGCCTACGCCTTAAGCGGCAGAAGTGCACCTTCCTGAAGGATGAAGTGATGTATCTGGGGCACATGATTGACAGGAATGGGCTCCGTCCAGTTTCTGAGAAGGTGGCTGCTGTTAAGGATGCACCCACACCTAAGACTGTGTCAGAGCTAAAAGGCTATCTAGGACTGCTGAATTATTATCATCGATTCCTACCTAACCTATCTTCCCTTCTGGATCCTCTCCATTCACTACTCAGGAAAGATGTTCGCTGGGATTGGGGGGCCGCACAGCAAGGGGCTTTTGATCACTCTAAATCTCTTCTACAGTCATCACAGGTCCTGGTGCACTATGACACGAAGAAGGAGGCGATCCTGGCTTGTGATGCCTCTCCCTATGGAGTGGGGGCAGTGTTGTCCCATCGGATGCCTGATGGGTCGGAGAGACCTGTTGGGTTTGTATCCCGCACATTAACTGCTGCAGAGAGGAACTATTCACAGCTGGATAAGGAGGGTCTGGCAGTGATGTTTGGAGTGAAGAAGTTTCACAACTATGTGTATGGCCGTAGATTTACCATAGTTACAGACCATAAGCCTCTCCTCAGCCTGTTTAGTGAAGCTAAAATGGTCCCTCAGATGGTTTCACCCCGAGTTCAGAGGTGGGCTGTGACCTTGGGGGCCTATGACTATGTGATGGTTTACAAAACAGGAAAGGATCATGGAAATGCTGACGCTTTGAGCCGCCTGCCGCTGCCAAGAAAGGAGGATGATGGAGTGATGGACCCGGAAGATGAGGGCAGAGTGATGATGCTCGATCACCTGGAGGCACCTCTAGTTACGGACAGACAAGTGGAGAGGTGGACCAGCCGAGACCCTGTTTTGGCCCGGGTGCGTGAGTATGTTGAGAGGGGCTGGCCTAAAGGGGTTATTAATCCCTGTTTTGCTCCCTATTACCAGAGACAGAACGAGCTCAGCATCCAAGGGGGGTGTGTCCTCTGGGGGGCCCGGGTGGTCATCCCTCTGAAGGGACGTCCAGCGGTGTTGCAACAACTGCACCAGTCTCACCCAGGAATCACCCGGATGAAGGGCCTGGCGCGAAGCTACGTCTGGTGGCCACAGCTGGATGCTGAGGTTGAGGGGGTGGTGAACGGCTGTGACACCTGTCAAGTGAACCGGAAGATGCCGATGCAGGCCCCCTTGCACCCCTGGGAGTGGCCAGACAAGCCATGGAGGAGGCTACATGTGGACTATGCAGGTCCATTCATGGGACGCATGTTTCTGGTCATTATGGATGCTCACTCCAAGTGGATGGAGGCCTACCCTCTCCACTCATCAACTACAGCGGCCACCATTGAATGCCTGAGGAACAGCTTCGGCCGGTTTGGATTACCAGAGATGCTGGTCTCTGACAACGGGACTTGCTTTACTAGTAGAGACTTTCAGGAATTCATGGTGCGGAATGGTATCCAGCATGTCACCACCGCCCCCTGGCATCCAGCTTCCAACGGCCTGGCTGAGAGGGGGGTGCAGACACTGAAGGCCCTCTTGAAGAAGAGTGCAGGGGGGTCGGTTGAGACAAAGCTGTCACATGCCTTGTTCAGTTACAGGATTACGCCTCAGTCCACCACCGGCAAATCTCCTGCAGAGCTGCTGCTTGGCAGGAAACTGCGGTCAACTCTGGATCTTCTGCACCCAGATCTTCAGTCGCGGGTGCAACACAAACAGCTGAAGCAGAAGGAACAGCACGATCAGCACGCCAGAGCAAGGAGTCTCCAGGAGGGGGCTCCAGTCTACACCAAGAACTTCAGTTCTGGGCCCACCTGGATACCCGGCACTGTAGAGTGCGTGACTGGTCCGGTGTCATGCACAGTGCTGCTGGGTAGTGGTCAGCGGGTCAGACGACATGTGGACCACGTACGGCATCGTCCAGTTTCCCCATCACCTACCAACGGGGAAGGGGGCTCATGCCTAGACACTCCCAGGGAACTTCCCCGGGCTCGGTGTCTGTCTGCCGTCCCTGAAATGGACATAACAGAGCCCCTCCCAGTTCCCTCTGTAGTGGGGTACGGCCTACCTGAGCTGGGGGTCAACAGAGATGTGTCCCAGCCTTCCCTGCCGACCTCCCCTGTGACTTTGTCTACTCCACCAGCACTGAGGAGGTCTACCAGGGAGACCCGACCGCCAGATTACTTTAGACCGTAGGATATGTTGGACTTTGTTCTCAGGGTTCTGTTCAATGCTGTTTTCAGACTGTCTTTATCAGGGGGGGGAAGGGTGTAATATCCTGGCTGGTTTGACTTGTAATGTATTTACCTGTCCACTAGATGGAGACACTAGGGTTCATCTGTACACTATATATAGGTGCTTCCTGTTTCATAGGGGGCGCTCTGAGCAGCCATGTTGGTGGTGCCACAGTCAATTGTTTGGTGTGCTCTACTCCTGTGGAAGTAAACAGTCAACTCGCCTTATTGGTCTCTGCGTGTTCCTTGGATAACTCGGCTATTACACTCTGGATACCCTCAACAATAATATCCTGACAGAGAGAGAGGGGGGGGGGGGGGGGAGTGAGAGAGAGATGAGACATGATCAATGATCATTTTTAAATTATAAATGATTAAATGACAGATTCTGGAAAATATAAAAACATAGTTGCATGTATTGTATACTTACTTAGTGGAAAAGGCTGCATGGCCCTCTGAATACCCTCATCAACAATGGACAATGAACCACACAAGTTAGGGCCGGGCATCCTTTGAGAGACAGGGGAGGGGGGGTAATAATGAGTCACATGATCACACTATCTTCAGTCTAAAAAGCTGCTACATTATTATGAATGATTTTATAATAATAACAACAATTTCATATCAACTTACTATAAGTTTCCTCAGTAGCTCACTCTTCTCTGACACTTTGTCAATGACAGTGTCTGTGTCCAAAGCAACAAGGACGTCTTTTTCAGTGGCCATCAACATGAAGGCTTCCAATTTGCTGGCAGACAGGCTGCTCCTCTGCTTTTGATATATTTCAGTGTTGAGAATGACTTTTTTAACCTAGCCCCTTAGTAACAGTCCTGAAAGGAGCTAGGCTTACCAGTCAACTGGCTGGTAAATTATCCATTACCAATAGATTTTTAGCAGCTAGCCATTGGCTAGTAAATGGCTAGGGTTAATTTTGGACCATGGCCACACACAGCTCACGTTAGCCTGCTCCTCTTTTTCTTCGAAGATATAACGTTAAGTAGCCCAGCAGCAGCAACACTGCTAGGCTAGGCCAGAATAGATAACGTTAGTAATAGCGCTAGTGCTAATTGCCAAGCTAACGTGCTAATGTTAGCACTTCTAGTACTGACGTTATCTGGCTGGCCTAGACAAACAGTGTTAACGCTAGCTAGCTCAAACGTAGCTAGCTACAACCCGATTAGCTTGGCAGGGAGGTGGGTAGCTAGATAATGCTAGCTAGCTGTACCTAGCTAATGCTAGCTGGCGCTAGCCAGCAGATAGCCGTCACCCATATTCATATTTAGCTATAGCTTTTTTAGCTTTCAGCTATATTTCCTTACCGTTTCAACTACACACTCCTCCTGCTCACTCTGTCCTTCCTCGGCTTCCCTGTCCTGCTCTCGGCCACCATGGCCACCAGCCACCTCTCCTTCAAGTTCGTGTTCAACATGGTGTTGCTGCACAACGTCGGCTGTAGACGTTGAAGCAGCCCCTGGCGCAAACATATCAGTCATTTTTGCACATGTTGCAGCATCCGCCTCAATACTTCTTTCTCCATCCACTGACTTTTGGCTCTCTAACGGCCCACGCAAATGACACCTGAAACTAACAGAGGGAGGGGTGGGGCCTACATATGATTGGGCCAGCCCAGTGTCAGTATAGAAAATGGACCATTGGGCCGCTGTCCCTGCTCTATGGGCCGTTCGTTAGCCCCCAAAGAAAAAAATATATATATATTTTTTTAGATCGGCCCACAAGTAGGTCCGGCCCACCGGGCATTTGCCCGGTACGCCACATGGCCAGTCCAGCCCTGCCAGTCATGCATAGTCAGCACGAACGGTGCTTTTGTTTCAGACTCCCTGACTATAAAAAACACCTTCCTCATATTATCTTCACTGAGACTGAGACCATATCAGCGCATTCATCTCTAGCTGCAAATCCTTCAGTTAATTTTGTCAGTTTGTTTTGATTGTCTCGTTATGTTGAGTGTGTGCAGGTGTAGTACACCAGATGTAGCAGGCACAGTTTGGATGTAGCATGCTGCATCTGGCGTAGCCTACTGAAAAGAACCAGAACCACCCAACAGAGGGAGGAGCTGGTTTCTGGGTTCAATAGCGAATTGCGCTGCCACCACCTTTTTTTAACCGGTGGGGTCCGGCGTCAGAACACACACACACACACACACACACCACACAGGCGTTAGAAAAAGAACATGGCTATATTAATCATTTCATTTCAAATGCACACCAGCATGGCTCGGGACGCTCCCCAAACCCCCTATAGCTGCCCGCCCCCCCAGACGCTCCAGGCTTAAATTATAACACTGCACTCTCACTGCAAAATAATGTAAACTGCACTGCAAAAGAGTATAACTGCACTCTCACTGCAAACGAAACATGCACGTGTAAAACCAAAACTCCAAAACAACCGGCCTGCCACATCGTCTGAGATCGGGACACATGACTTTCCCTCTCCGAAAGCTTAGCTTCAGTTAATATAAGATGCATTCATTAACAATGGTTATGGTAAGCCATAGTTTGTGACAGGCTGTTGACATGCGACAGCCCTGAAAATGATGTTGAAGGGAATTCCAAACGAGCGTTATTTTGACACTCTACTCCCCATGCCCATTTTACAGCATTGCCACCCATTGGATATAATCGGAATTACACACTCTATTCAAGGAGGGGAATCAGGACAAAATGAGTTTGTTGCCTTAGTCATATTAATTTTGTTATTTTTATTAAATTTTTGCACAGGCCATAATAATAAACTTATTTAACCTAACTATATAAATAATTAATACTTCTTCCTTGACTTGAGTCAGTCATGGCAATTCTAGAATTAGAAGTTTGGCCATACTGTAACAGATTGTCTCACAATGATATGACATCATATTTGAACACAATGATGTCACAGTATGACTATGACAGCCACATTCTAGTTCATAGTTAAATTTTTCTCTGTCAGTGGTCAGTGACATTTTGAAGTGGTTGGTGTATGCAATGCAATCCAGTGCTCCTAACTTCTCCATGGCCTCCCTGCACATTGGGGATCTGCACCCCGACGTGACAGAGGCCATGCTGTATGATTTATTTAGCCCCATGGGGACACTCCATTCTATCCGGGTCTGTAGAGACAGGATCACCAGGCGCTCCTCAAGATACGCATATGTCAACTTCCAGCAGCCAGCTGACGCCAAACGCGCTCTTGACACCTTGAGCTATGAAACAGTCATGGGCCGACAGCTCCGGATCACGTGGTCTCAACGCGACCGCACCCTGAGGGACAACGGAATTGGGAACATCTTCCTGAAGGGTTTGGAGAAGTCCATCGACAGCCAGGCCCTGTATGACACCTTCTCCGCCTTCGGCACCATCCTCTCCTGTAAAGTGGAGAGTGACGAGAACGGCTCCAAGGGCTACGGCTTTGTGCACTTTGAGGCTCCGGAGGACGCTGAGAGGGCCATCAAGAGGATCAATGGCATGCTCCTCAACGGTAAAAAGGTGTTTGCTGGCCCTTTCAAATCCAGAAATGTACGAGAGGCCGAGCTGGGCGACCAAATCAAACAGTGTACCGGCATCAGTCTCTACATAAAGAACTTGAAGGAAGAGATTGATGAGATGCGACTGAGGAAGGAGTTCTCTCCCTTTGGTACCATCATTAGTGCCAAAGTCGTGATGGAGCGCGGCCGCAGCAAGGGCTTTGGGTTTGTGTGTCTGTCCTCCCCTGAGGAGGCCTCCCGGGCCATTGCAGCGCTGAACGGACGCATCCTGGCCACCAAGCCCCTGTATGTGGCCCTGGCCCGGCCCAAGAAACAGCCACGGGTGTATCTAACCAACAGATACAGGCAGCGAATGGCCGTCAGGCGTGCCATGCCCAGCATGGAGATCAAACTGCCTGCACAGCCCTCTGGATCCTCCATGGCTGCCATCCCTCACACGTCCATCCAGTGTGTCTCCGCCCAGACCATGGGCCCTCGTCCAACCTCGGCTCCTACAGCTCCTGCGCGTCCTGCTGTCTACCCGCTGGGCATTCGGGAGCGTGCGAGAGAATGGAGGTCTCGGACGACCTCCATTCTGGCTGCCACTCCACCACAGCAGCGGAAGCAGATGCTGGGTGAGTGTAGTGGTCTGGTTGACTGTTCACTGTTAATTGTCTGGTTCACTGCCAATTGCCTGACCCACACTTAAAGCCCTTGTAAAGCCTGTGCCCCCAGTTAATTTAAATTAACCGTCCAATTTTCCCCTCAAGAACACAACATGGAGCCTTGGTCCACGTCCATCCAGTGTGTCTCCGCCCAGACCATGGGCCCTCGTCCAACCTCGGCTCCTACAGCTCCTGCGCGTCCTGCTGTCTACCCGCTGGGCATTCGGGAGCGTGCGAGAGAATGGAGGTCTCGGACGACCTCCATTCTGGCTGCCACTCCACCACAGCAGCGGAAGCAGATGCTGGGTGAGTGTAGTGGTCTGGTTGACTGTTCACTGTTAATTGTCTGGTTCACTGCCAATTGCCTGACCCACACTTAAAGCCCTTGTAAAGCCTGTGCCCCCAGTTAATTTAAATTAACCGTCCAATTTTCCCCTCAAGAACACAACATGGAGCCTTGGTCCAGCCCACACGGGACCATGTCGGGTTACCAAAAGGTAAGTAACCCCCCTAAAGGTTTATATTTCATATACCATGTAAGCATGGTCAGTCAACTTTATCTGGTTTTGTACAGTCCTGGACCTAGACCCACTCTCTATTGAGACCAGACAACTCTTTAATGCCAGGCCACTATAAAGGTTCTCAGGATCTTGTCATTTCTCAATATCCATACTCAATTTCTATAGCTGAGCTTAAGAGGGAGAACCTCAAGCTCAGGATTTACTTACATACCATGAGCAATGAGCAAATAAATTATTGGATTAGCTTCAGTGACTTTCTTTTCATTGAAACAGAAAACTCCACCTCAGTTGATCTCTACAACAATTGAGGATGAGGTCAACGACCTAGCGCTGCAGCTGGAGGCCAAGCTGAGCCCCCCTCGCCCAAGGGAGAGTGGGAAGATGGGATTTTGGCCTTGTGTTGCCCCTGCACCAACTCCACCTACTGGCCTGGCACTAGAGGCAGAGGGCAGGCCTCTGAGGAAGGACAGAGAGACAGGGCACTCCTGCTCCTACATCCGTGCTCCTGTGAGTGCCTTTAAGCTTGCTCCCCCTGTGATGGCCTCTCCAACACTCGAGGAGGTGGTCAACGACTTGGCACTTCAGCTGGAGGCCAAGCTGAGCCCCCCTCGCCTCAGGGAGAGTGGGAAGACAGCTTTTTGGCCTTGTGTTGCCCCTACATCCACTGCAACAATTGGCCTGGCACTAGAGGCAGAGGGCAGGCCTCTGAGGAAGGACAGACAGACAGGGCACTCCTGCTCCTACATCCGTGCTCCTGTGAGTGCCCTTAAGCCCGCTTCACCTGTGATGGCCTCTCCAACACTCGAGGCTGAAGTCGACTTGACACCTCAGCTGGAGACCAAGCTTGTGTTGAGCCGCCCTCTTGTCAGGGAGCAAGCTGGAGCTAACCCTCTGGTCAGGGAGCAGGCTGGGGCTAACCCTCCTCCTGCCAGTGGACCTGCCAGCACAACGCTTCACACCATTGGTGCCAGTAAACCCACTCCACCTCTGATGGCCTCCCTAACAATCGAGGAGGAGGTCAACGACCTAGCGCTGCAGCTGGAGGCCAAGCTGAGCCTCTCTCACCTCAGGGAGAGTGTCGCCCCAGCTGCCTCAACTCCACCGATGGGCCTGGCGCTGAAGGAGGAGGACAAGCCTCTGAGGTCGGAGAGACAGACACGACACTCCTGCTCCTCCACCCGTGCTCTGAAAGGCTTGGGACGACCTACTCGTAGACAGGAATGGGGTGAGGTCAAAACAGCCTGGACAGCCATTTGTTTTTTGATGCTCTCCATTTTGCAGGTTAAACAATATTAATTTTGTGATTTCAGATCTGACGGACATTAACGTCCAGCTGAACCCTGCATCAGTGAGCTCGAGCTTCACTATTGTGATTTCAGGTCTGAAGGACATCAACGTCCTTATTAACGAGAAAAAGCTGGTAAAGTCTATCTATCTATATATCTATCTATCTATCTGTCTATCTATCTGTCTGTCTGTCTGTCTGTCTGTCTGTCTGTCTGTCTGTCTATCGATCTATCAATTTATCTATCTGATATATATGTTCTGGGCTGAATTACACTGTCAGTGAGGATAATGCACTGAAAATCTTACTATTGTCTGTTTTGACAGATTTGACAGATCCAGTTTTGGATGTTCGCCTGCCTGTGCGGACAGTGCACACACACACACACACACACACACACACACACACACACACAGAACTACACACACACACACAGAACTACACACACACACACACACACACACACACACACACACACAACTGCACCCCCCCCCCCTCCACAGACACACACACACACACACACAGAACAACAACATACACGTGCACACATACACACACACACATACAAACATTTGTATTCTCATGTTAGCTTTGACACTAGACATTTCTAACATAGCCCATTTAGATCAAGGTTCAAGTCAAATTACCTGAGGTCATTATTTTGCTAGTACACTGCGCTACCAAGTGTGCTTCATGTTCTGCTGGAATGTTACCCGAGTTGGTGGAATGTTTTCCAGAGCTCCAGACTTCTGTGTGGAGAGCTGTCCTTCTGGTTCCTGGTTGAAAGTAGGTTCTCAAGGGTTCTAGACTTCTGTGTGAAGGGCTCTTCTTCTGGTTCCTGTTTGAAGGTAGGTTCTCCAGGGTTCTAAACTACTGTGTGGAGAGCTGTTCTCCTGGCATCATTCACGTCCGTCCTACTCTCTGGTTGGGTCGTACATCAGCACCACTAATCTCTCCAGCAGTAACATTGACCCTCCACTGTCCACTGGGCATGTAGAAGAGTCCACTGAAAGCAGTGTTGACCTCTGAGGAACACGTCCACGTTGTCCAGGCGTCCTGTCAGACAGTGTAGATGTGTCCCAGCCTGTGAAAGGACTGGGTGGCTCAGACACTGGGTGGCATTCATAGTGGTAAAACATTTGGTGAACAGTTATGTACCGCGGGTGTATGTCTTTTTATTATGGCTTCATTCAGCATACGGCTCCTGATGTAGGTGTCGGCCTCTGGTGTCGGCTCAAACTTTTGGTACAGAGCTGTTCAACAAATGTTTTCTGAGTCTCCCAGTCCTTTCACAGGCTGGGAAACGTCTGCACTGTCTGACAGAGGAAACAGGACACCTGGGGAATGTGGACGTGTTTCTCAGAGGTCAACGCTGCTTGAAAGGACAATGCTCGTTTTTGACAACCTGGATCTTATTTACGACATATACGTTTGACTCACCGAGATCACTTTGGTGTAGTTCGGAGGCATGTAGAAGAAATTTAAAATCCAGCGCGAGCCAAGTATATCCATGTAATGTCGGTGGTCGGGGCACTTAGAATGCAGTTTCTAAAAATCTATTTCCTGCCGCGAAGCGGTTGTTTTCATCAATCTGTCTTCATGAATCGCTAGTTGTGCTTACATAGAGCATAATCATGTGGTGGTTTTTCACATGCCTCTGTAATTTGATCTTTAGAAACGTCTTTCGAAACGAAATAGCTTCCTCACTTGCTCCAGCACGCATGCGCACAGCGTGCTGGAGCAACGATTGCGCGCTGTGCGAGGAAGCTATTTCGTTTCGAAAGACGTTTCTAAAGATCATATTACAGAGGGTTGTCAGGTTGTCAAAAACTAGCATTATCCTTTAATTGATCTCCTCAGCATGTCCAGTGAGGTCAGTAGAGGGTCAATGTTACTGCTGGAGAGATTAGAGGTGCCGATGTACGACCCAACCAGAGAGTAGCACGGATGTGAACGATGACAGGAGAACAGCTCTCCACACAGAAGTCTAGAACCCTGGAGAATCTACTTTCAACCAGGATCCAGAAGATCAGCTCTTTACACAGAAGTCTAGAACCCTTTAGAACCTTCCTTCAACCAGGAACCAGAAGGACAGCTCTACACACAGAGGTCTCGAACTCTGGAAAACATCCCACCATCCTGGGTAACACTCCAGCAGAACATGAAGCACACTTGCTGGCACAACGTACTAGCAAAATAATGACCTCAGGTTTTAAAGTAATTTGACCTGGACCTTGATCTAAATGTGCTAGGCTTTTCTCATACATTCCTTTACATTACTACACACTGCATTTGTTGTACTGAAATAAATATTTTCAACAATATAGCCTACATTTGTCTATGTGTTTTTGTGCGTGGCTGTAAGCCAGCGTTAGTATAGTATAGCATTTGTCCGGTTATCACTCCCTCCCTCCGTCACTCTGGACAATGTTGGCCTGCAGTTCTCTGTTGGCACCACAAGAGGCAGTAGTCCCAGCACACCAAAATCAAGAAGGACAACCTTGTCAAAAAACATGTCAACACCAGAAAGTAATTTATACCAGCATCGCCGTTGTAAGCTTACCTCGTCGGCACTCAATTCTTCCATTATTTTTCCTTTATTTCCAACTGGCTAAACAACAACTGTGCCAGCCAGCCAGCTAGCTAGCAGCAGCTATTTCTAATAGAACCAAATATTCATGGTCTAGCTAACTCGTTAAGCAAATAACTGTTTGGCTTGATTGTCTTAAAGTTAAATAAAGAAAAATAAAGAGGCAGAACAGACTATTTTCCTCCCTAAATGGATTGATCCACACGATTTCTACCAAGAATGAAACAAACACAAAAGTATGTCAAAACACGAAGGAGGCCATTCTGGATAGTGTATCACGTGACCACGGGAGAAGGGTGGGATTTGAGTCTGATCGCTGGATTCGGCCATCTGTGTTACATTTAATCATATTTGATATTCTACTGTTGTTTTAGTAGCCTAGAGTAATATCGATGTAACAGAGCCATAACTATCAATTCTAGGTTCTTGCCCCCTCTGATAATGCATATTTGTTTGAGTGATTTGGATTGCTTCTCAGGCCTGACATCATTTGTTTGGCACACTTAGGCTATGCCTGATCGTGGCTGTGGCTCGGGGATAGGCAATGTGGAGAAGGTCATGGGGCCAAGGGCAAGCATCTGAGAGCTAGGCTAATTTTCCATTGCACATCCACCTGTGCAAGCAGGTGATTATTCACTCAAGAGACGTTATGATACATATGTACATCTTTTATTTTACATTGTGTAGCATATAGTACAAAAAATACACAGACATTCTCAGTATAAAGTTGGGCGCAGACACATAACCTATATAGAATATTTTGGCAAAAAAAGATTAACTACCATGGGGACACAACTGTGGACAGTATACGCATTAGGTAAGGGTGCAATTGATGTGTCCTATATTATGCTCAACTCCACACCATGACTTATTATCAGACAGCTAGGGCACTGCAGATGCAGTCTTATGCAATAGATATATGGGTCCTGTGCAATAATAAGAGACTGGCAGTTCAGCTCAGATGCTATTTTTCTTTGAGGTTCTCTAAACCAGTGCAATGTGAAACTCATTTTTCAAAGCTTCGGTTTACCATCCAAGAGATGTGCAGGAAACAGTGGTTTTCCATCCATGATCAGAGGGACTTTACCAGACCATCTGATAACAATAATCAAATGGTGCCCTCTAGTGGCCGGACAACGTCACCACCACCATTCCCACATTTGTACTTCTCGTTTGTATTGCATAATGAGCAGTTAAGTCCAAGAACAAAACAAAACAGAAAATGTATTTAACAAGGCTCTCCCTATCATTTAGGGTCCAGACAATTCATCTTCAACATTTATTCACTATGCTCTTTTTGAAAACTTGCTTGCAGACTTGACCTTCACAGTACAGCTCCTAAGCACAGAGAAAAGATACATGTTAGGTGAATAAGAGTTAGCCTATTCACACGCACATTGACAGGCAGAAGTGATAAACAACCCCCCCCCCCCCCCCCCGCCAACCACTTCGCTTTTGCGATTGCGAAGTTTTTGTCTTCAGTTCAAACTTCTTACCAAATGCAGTTGATCATCCTCAATCCAGTGTGCCCAGCCTCTGTTCCGCAGAGCCACCAGCCTCAGCCACCAGCCTGGCACCCTCCCATGTCACCACTGACTGAAAGACACACACACACACACACACACACACACACACACGGAATATAATTTGTGCACGTTTACAAAATGATACCATTTGTCAATAATGTACAAAAACATCATCATATAACATGGAACATTCAACATTTTCTCAACTTGACTGAGCCTGACAAGTACCTTGCAGTGTCGGTCATCCAGTCCCTTGGTGAACTCCTCAAACTCCCGTCCCAGTGTGAAGGAAAAGGTGTAGTTTCGTAAGGGGCTGAGGGTCTTAATCACGTACAGGTCTCGATCACCTTCCTCAGATTCAACCTCAGGGCAATCTTACGTGTGATAGCACTGATACCTGCGGAGGGACAGGGAGCTTATAAGCCTGTGTGTGTGTGTGTGTGTGTGTGTGAGCGTGCTGATCCCATTATCCTACTCACTTTTTATTCATGATTGCACTGCCAAATTCCAAAATAATTCTATTGTTAAATTTTAAGAATATACAACAGTAACTGTGTTTATTGTGAATGATGATGAAGTAAATTATAGAGAATCATTTAGTCAGCTGGTGTGCTAATAATAATCACATTTTAATGTAGGCACAACTAAAGAAGTCATTGTTGATTTCAGAAGGAAAAATGTAGCCTACAGCACAATTCTATATGGAGAAGTAGAAATGCTTATTCAAATTCCTTGGTCTACAGCCACCAGAAGATCTGTCTCCAAGCCATTATAAAGAAGGCACATAAGCGACTTTATTTTCTATGAACAAGAAATTCAAAATGAGCACTGGCCTGTAATCAATCTGTGCCAATTCTACTGCCAGCATTCTAACTGGTTCCATCAATGTTTGGTTTGGCAACTTGACTTCTCAAAATCATAAACCTCTAGAAAGAATTGTCTGTATAGCTCATCACAATTGGTGCTGATCTTCCATCTTTAAAGAACATTTACACAAGCAGGGTTCTTAACAGAGCTAAGAACATAGTCAAGGATCCCAGACAGCTGGGATTGTGCTCTTCTCATATGGCAGCATATTCCAATGTAGCCTATAGCCTATATCGACAAATAGGCCTACTTGAACTTGTGTCTCATTTTCACACACAATATCAGTGAAATTGATAACATTTGACTGATTCAACAAGCGTAAGTAATATTTGCATAGTCAACAAATGGATGGATCAATGGTAAGTACAAGGAGCGAGCAGAAACACACGCCCTGAGCCTGACGCGCCAGTTGGTTTGTTACAGTCTCGCCCATCCAGCTGCCCGGCAAGGTAAACGTGTCAAACCAAGTCTCTTAATACCACCAATGATCGGTTATCAAATGATCAAGACACTAAAAAACTCAACTCTGGTCCTGAAAACCGTGCATACTGTAGCATCATCATAATGACCTAAATTCAATGAAGAAAATATGGAGATGACCAGGCGTTCACTTTAGATATTACATTTTTACAATTTAGAACTTACCAAGTGCAATCATATAATCCTCCATGTTGACATTGCTGAGCATGTCCCACGTCCCACAGAAGCCCACTGGCATTTTCAGACAGGGTGCTCAAGCTGCAATACGAAGGTGGAGGAAAAACTGTCACCTGTAGACAGAACAGGATGTTGGCTATGGCAGGGACTCGCTTATGAGGGATAGAGGGAGGTGTGCCTTCTGTTCATTCGCTGTCACCTGAGGGCTAAGGATGGGGTTGGTGCTCCTCTAAGATATGGGATGGGAACAAGACATGTCATACTTTTCTCTGCGTGCAGCTTGTATGACAATCCTCTTCTCCCCCGGGGAGCACAGACAATTATTAAAGTATTTGACCTACTGTAGAACATAAGTAGGTGACAAAGTAGTAGCCTACTTTCTCTTCATCTCACTTGAAGACGAGGCCATTTTTCAATTCGCCCATACATCACTTCAACTTGGAAAATGAACATAGTTGAATCTCTCTCTAGCTCCTCTCTCTAGCTCTCCAAATGAGAAACTGAAAGACAAACTAAACTATCGACACTATTCAGAAAACAGGCGGAATGCAGAAGTCAGGGGTGTTTTCCTGCCAAGGCTATTGAAGTAGAAAAAAACCCCTTGTGTGGCCATTTGACATTGCCAAAAACACCAAGATGAATGTGACTATGAAGATGAATGCATTTCATTTGTTCCTTGCTGATACAGTATATATCAAATACAGTAGTAATGTGCTTATGCTTAGATTCAATTCTGTTTGAGTGCCACTGTTAACAACTTGAGGTGTTGAGGTGTTGAATGGAAGTTGTTTGTTTGTACCGTCTCCGTTATCCCTTTTACATTCCACCATCACTGTCAGGTTCCATGCATCTTTTAGCACCGTTCTGTATGAGAACAGTAAAACACACCCATTAAAAACAGTCAGTTGCTCTCACACCAGTATTCAAAAACAGACAGACTAGGTTACTAGGTTGGAGTGGTGTCTCATTTCCATGTAAAACATGTTTGATCTTAAACAAGGTAGGCTATTCTAATTTCTTCACACTAGAATCAGTAAATGCCCTGTCTCGACCAAGGTTGCGCTATGCAATTTCACTAATACACAACACATCAAGGGCAACCCTTGCTGCTGTCTGTATCGGCACTAATGTGAACATTATTGCGTATGACACTCTAGTGTCAGCTGATTGGATTATAACTATGCTATACTTCGACCTACAAATCACAAGGCGCTTTCACAGCATTTAGCAAACGTTCTGTCCCGTCTCTGTTCCACCTCTGTCCTGTGAAGAGAAGACCTCAAGAAAAGATGCTCTACTGAAACAGAGCAAACTAAATCTTCCTTATCAGAAAAGTCACGCGTTTTTGACGAGGCACTGGCGGACGGACGTGGACTACTTCAGAGTCAAAAACCAACGGAAACAAAAAGCGACAATAATCAGTCCAGCCACAAAACCTATCCCCGCCCCCGCTAGAGGAGAGGTGGTCCTGGGGGAGGCTGTGAGGCAGCGGGTGATGGGGAGGCTAGCTCAGCTGGAGGAGGCGGAGCCTGTGTATCTCTGCAAAGGGGCCAGGACGACGTCAGCGTTTTTCTGCTCGCTCTCCGCGCTGTACAGGCTCTGCTCCCGGATGTAGCGCACCACGGGGTCAGGCAGCAGGTACCGGACGCTCCGGCCGCGGCGCAGCGCCCGCCTCACGTGAGTGGCCGAGATCTCGTTGGTCACCCACTCGCGGACCACGTGGATGTTCTGCCGGTGCCTCCAGAGGGCATCCGTCTGGTGGATGAACTTGTGGGCGTCGCTGCCGCTGCGGGTGATGCAGACGAGGCCGTAGCGGCCCGCGATCTCGGAGATGTCCTCCGGCTTCCAGAGGTTGGGGACGGCGAAGGATTCCAGCACGTCGGCGCCGCACAGCAACTTCAGCTGAGGGCCGTCTGACGGGGAGCGAAGAGAGAGGGAGAGATAGAGAGATAGAAAGAGAGAGAGGGAGGGAGGGAGAGAGAGAGGGAGAGAGAGAGAGGGAGAGAGAGATAGAAAGAGGGGGAGAGAGAGAGAGAGAGAGGGAGAGATAGAAAGAGAGAGAGGGATAGAGAGAGAGAGAGAGGGAGAGAGAGAAAGAGAATGGGGTGAAACTAAGTCACTGTTAAAATCATCACAAGCACTGAAAATCCCGTTTACACAATGACTACCCTGAATAGTGGGATTTATGATTTGGGGATGCTTTGGAATGTTAAACCACTTTCAACTGCTTTTTGATTTGAGAATCCTTAAGTTAATTTAGAATACCTGAATTCAAAAATAAATGGGAAAATTTTGCATTAGGAAAATGAACAAAAGGCAATAGCTGAAATGGGTGCGTTTCTGGTCAAATGAGATAAAACGATTTAGGGAGGTATAATACATGACATACTTCGCCTACGTAGCCCATGTAACATCAAAGGTTTACATGGGTTAATCGGCTTCATGCATGTGTGAGGAATGTTGCCAGACGAGGTTGGAAGGCTGGATCACGATGTTCCGAGATGCTGCAGACAATGGAGTCTTCAGCACCGTTTGTTCTTGTTTTACCTTTTCACCTCTGGGCAGATCACCTGCTGTCTCACCTTACCTTTCTCCTTCAGTTGGTGTGACGGGGTGTTGCCACTCTACCATACATTCACACCCTCTGTCTCTGGGTGTAGAACAACTGTAGCAAGGTCTTTCTACTTTTCAAAACTCATCGCCGTCAATATCACTACTGTAGTTTGAAAGACCAGACCTCTTCCATACAGATGGCAGACTATCAGACTATTAATAGATATATAGATAATATATTTAAAGATATAAATATGTAAGCTCCCTTGAACAGTGTTTGGCCGTAGTAGTTTGCTATACACACTTCTTTTGTCTTTGACTTGAGTACGCTAGTTTTCGAATATACCTCTTGCGTGATAGGAGGCTGGGCATTCAGGAGCGTGCTCCTCCATCCTCCTCCTCTTGGAATGCTTGACAGTGTCCACTTCGTCATTGTTCTGATCTGCGGCCACCACCTCTCCATAGTGGTGTCTAGGTAACAGAGACAAGATGGGACATGTTCCGAATGAGACCGTACTTAGTAACATGGGATGCGTATGGCTCCAAAACATTTCACACAATGGGGTGGCTTTTGGCACCGGGGTGACAGTTGAAGTTCAGCCAGTTAATGAGACATCAATGAAAACCAGTCATGCATAGTCAGCACGAACGGTGCTTTTGTTTCAGACTCCCTGACTATAAAAAACACCTTCCTCATATTATCTTCACTGAGACTGAGACCATATCAGCGCATTCATCTCTAGCTGCAAATCCTTCAGTTAATTTTGTCAGTTTGTTTTGATTGTCTCGTTATGTTGAGTGTGTGCAGGTGTAGTACACCAGATGTAGCAGGCACAGTTTGGATGTAGCATGCTGCATCTGGCGTAGCCTACTGAAAAGAACCAGAACCACCCAACAGAGGGAGGAGCTGGTTTCTGGGTTCAATAGCGAATTGCGCTGCCACCACCTTTTTTTAACCGGTGGGGTCCGGCGTCAGAACACACACACACACACACACCACACAGGCGTTAGAAAAAGGACATGGCTATATTAATCATTTCATTTCAAATGCACACCAGCATGGCTCGGGACGCTCCCCAAACCCCCTATAGCTGCCCGCCCCCCAGACGCTCCAGGCTTAAATTATAACACTGCACTCTCACTGCAAAATAATGTAAACTGCACTGCAAAAGAATAACTGCACTCTCACTGCAAACGAAACATGCACGTGTAAAACCAAAACTCCAAAACAACCTGCCTGCCACATCGTCTGAGATCGGGACACATGACTTTCCCTCTCCGAAAGCTTAGCTTCAGTTAATATAAGATTCATTCATTAACAATGGTTATGGTAAGCCATAGTTTGTGACAGGCTGTTGACATGCGACAGCCCTGAAAATGATGTTGAAGGGAATTCCAAACGAGCGTTATTTTGACACTCTACTCCCCATGCCCATTTTACAGCATTGCCACCCAGTGGATATAATCGGAATTACACACTCTATTCAAGGAGGGGAATCAGGACAAAATGAGTTTGTTGCCTTAGTCATATTAATTTTGTTATTTTTATTAAATTTTTGCACAGGCCATAATAATAAACTTATTTAACCTAACTATATAAATAATTAATACTTCTTCCTTGACTTGAGTCAGTCATGGCAATTCTAGAATTAGAAGTTTGGCCATACTGTAACAGATTGTCTCACAATGATATGACATCATATTTGAACACAATGATGTCACAGTATGACTATGACAGCCACATTCTAGTTCATAGTTAAATTTTTCTCTGTCAGTGGTCAGTGACATTTTGAAGTGGTTGGTGTATGCAATGCAATCCAGTGCTCCTAACTTCTCCATGGCCTCCCTGCACATTGGGGATCTGCACCCCGACGTGACAGAGGCCATGCTGTATGATTTATTTAGCCCCATGGGGACACTCCATTCTATCCGGGTCTGTAGAGACAGGATCACCAGGCGCTCCTCAAGATACGCATATGTCAACTTCCAGCAGCCAGCTGACGCCAAACGCGCTCTTGACACCTTGAGCTATGAAACAGTCATGGGCCGACAGCTCCGGATCACGTGGTCTCAACGCGACCGCACCCTGAGGGACAACGGAATTGGGAACATCTTCCTGAAGGGTTTGGAGAAGTCCATCGACAGCCAGGCCCTGTATGACACCTTCTCCGCCTTCGGCACCATCCTCTCCTGTAAAGTGGAGAGTGACGAGAACGGCTCCAAGGGCTACGGCTTTGTGCACTTTGAGGCTCCGGAGGACGCTGAGAGGGCCATCAAGAGGATCAATGGCATGCTCCTCAACGGTAAAAAGGTGTTTGCTGGCCCTTTCAAATCCAGAAATGTACGAGAGGCCGAGCTGGGCGACCAAATCAAACAGTGTACCGGCATCAGTCTCTACATAAAGAACTTGAAGGAAGAGATTGATGAGATGCGACTGAGGAAGGAGTTCTCTCCCTTTGGTACCATCATTAGTGCCAAAGTCGTGATGGAGCGCGGCCGCAGCAAGGGCTTTGGGTTTGTGTGTCTGTCCTCCCCTGAGGAGGCCTCCCGGGCCATTGCAGCGCTGAACGGACGCATCCTGGCCACCAAGCCCCTGTATGTGGCCCTGGCCCGGCCCAAGAAACAGCCACGGGTGTATCTAACCAACAGATACAGGCAGCAAATGGCCGTCAGGCGTGCCATGCCCAGCATGGAGATCAAACTGCCTGCACAGCCCTCTGGATCCTCCATGGCTGCCATCCCTCACACGTCCATCCAGTGTGTCTCCGCCCAGACCATGGGCCCTCGTCCAACCTCGGCTCCTACAGCTCCTGCGCGTCCTGCTGTCTACCCGCTGGGCATTCGGGAGCGTGCAAGAGAATGGAGGTCTCGGACGACCTCCATTCTGGCTGCCACTCCACCACAGCAGCGGAAGCAGATGCTGGGTGAGTGTAGTGGTCTGGTTGACTGTTCACTGTTAATTGTCTGGTTCACTGCCAATTGCCTGACCCACACTTAAAGCCCTTGTAAAGCCTGTGCCCCCAGTTAATTTAAATTAACCGTCCAATTTTCCCCTCAAGAACACAACATGGAGCCTTGGTCCACGTCCATCCAGTGTGTCTCCGCCCAGACCATGGGCCCTCGTCCAACCTCGGCTCCTACAGCTCCTGCGCATCCTGCTGTCTACCCGCTGGGCATTCGGGAGCGTGCGAGAGAATGGAGGTCTCGGACGACCTCCATTCTGGCTGCCACTCCACCACAGCAGCGGAAGCAGATGCTGGGTGAGTGTAGTGGTCTGGTTGACTGTTCACTGTTAATTGTCTGGTTCACTGCCAATTGCCTGACCCACACTTAAAGCCCTTGTAAAGCCTGTGCCCCCAGTTAATTTAAATTAACCGTCCAATTTTCCCCTCAAGAACACAACATGGAGCCTTGGTCCAGCCCACACGGGACCATGTCGGGTTACCAAAAGGTAAGTAACCCCCCTAAAGGTTTATATTTCATATACCATGTAAGCATGGTCAGTCAACTTTATCTGGTTTTGTACAGTCCTGGACCTAGACCCACTCTCTATTGAGACCAGACAACTCTTTAATGCCAGGCCACTATAAAGGTTCTCAGGATCTTGTCATTTCTCAATATCCATACTCAATTTCTATAGCTGAGCTTAAGAGGGAGAACCTCAAGCTCAGGATTTACTTACATACCATGAGCAATGAGCAAATAAATTATTGGATTAGCTTCAGTGACTTTCTTTTCATTGAAACAGAAAACTCCACCTCAGTTGATCTCTACAACAATTGAGGATGAGGTCAACGACCTAGCGCTGCAGCTGGAGGCCAAGCTGAGCCCCCCTCGCCCAAGGGAGAGTGGGAAGATGGGATTTTGGCCTTGTGTTGCCCCTGCACCAACTCCACCTACTGGCCTGGCACTAGAGGCAGAGGGCAGGCCTCTGAGGAAGGACAGAGAGACAGGGCACTCCTGCTCCTACATCCGTGCTCCTGTGAGTGCCTTTAAGCTTGCTCCCCCTGTGATGGCCTCTCCAACACTCGAGGAGGTGGTCAACGACTTGGCACTTCAGCTGGAGGCCAAGCTGAGCCCCCCTCGCCTCAGGGAGAGTGGGAAGACAGGTTTTTGGCCTTGTGTTGCCCCTACATCCACTGCAACAATTGGCCTGGCACTAGAGGCAGAGGGCAGGCCTCTGAGGAAGGACAGACAGACAGGGCACTCCTGCTCCTACATCCGTGCTCCTGTGAGTGCCCTTAAGCCCGCTTCACCTGTGATGGCCTCTCCAACACTCGAGGCTGAAGTCGACTTGACACCTCAGCTGGAGACCAAGCTTGTGTTGAGCCGCCCTCTTGTCAGGGAGCAAGCTGGAGCTAACCCTCTGGTCAGGGAGCAGGCTGGGGCTAACCCTCCTCCTGCCAGTGGACCTGCCAGCACAACGCTTCACACCATTGGTGCCAGTAAACCCACTCCACCTCTGATGGCCTCCCTAACAATCGAGGAGGAGGTCAACGACCTAGCGCTGCAGCTGGAGGCCAAGCTGAGCCTCTCTCACCTCAGGGAGAGTGTCGCCCCAGCTGCCTCAACTCCACCGATGGGCCTGGCGCTGAAGGAGGAGGACAAGCCTCTGAGGTCGGAGAGACAGACACGACACTCCTGCTCCTCCACCCGTGCTCTGAAAGGCTCGGGACGACCTACTCGTAGACAGGAATGGGGTGAGGTCAAAACAGCCTGGACAGCCATTTGTTTTTTGATGCTCTCCATTTTGCAGGTTAAACAATATTAATTTTGTGATTTCAGATCTGACGGACATTAACGTCCAGCTGAACCCTGCATCAGTGAGCTCGAGCTTCACTATTGTGATTTCAGGTCTGAAGGACATCAACGTCCTTATTAACGAGAAAAAGCTGGTAAAGTCTATCTATCTATATATCTATCTATCTATCTGTCTGTCTGTCTATCTGTCTGTCTATCTGTCTGTCTGTCTGTCTGTCTGTCTGTCTGTCTGTCTGTCTGTCTGTCTATCGATCTATCAATTTATCTATCTGATATATATGTTCTGGGCTGAATTACACTGTCAGTGAGGATAATGCACTGAAAATCTTACTATTGTCTGTTTTGACAGATTTGACAGATCCAGTTTTGGATGTTCGCCTGCCTGTGCGGACAGTGCACACACACACACACACACACACACACACACAGAACTACACACACACACACAGAACTACACACACACACACACACACACAGAACAACTGCACCCCCCCCCCCCCACAGACACACACACACACAGAACAACAACATACACGTGCACACATACACACACACACATACAAACATTTGTATTCTCATGTTAGCTTTGACACTAGACATTTCTAACATAGCACATTTAGATCAAGGTTCAAGTCAAATTACCTGAGGTCATTATTTTGCTAGTACACTGCGCTACCAAGTGTGCTTCATGTTCTGCTGGAATGTTACCCGAGTTGGTGGAATGTTTTCCAGAGCTCCAGACTTCTGTGTGGAGAGCTGTCCTTCTGGTTCCTGGTTGAAAGTAGGTTCTCAAGGGTTCTAGACTTCTGTGTGAAGGGCTCTTCTTCTGGTTCCTGTTTGAAGGTAGGTTCTCCAGGGTTCTAAACTACTGTGTGGAGAGCTGTTCTCCTGGCATCATTCACGTCCGTCCTACTCTCTGGTTGGGTCGTACATCAGCACCACTAATCTCTCCAGCAGTAACATTGACCCTCCACTGTCCACTGGGCATGTAGAAGAGTCCACTGAAAGCAGTGTTGACCTCTGAGGAACACTTGACCTCTGAGGAACACGTCCACGTTGTCCAGGCGTCCTGTCAGACAGTGTAGATGTGTCCCAGCCTGTGAAAGGACTGGGTGGCTCAGACACTGGGTGGCATTCATAGTGGTAAAACATTTGGTGAACAGTTATGTACCGCGGGTGTATGTCTTTTTATTATGGCTTCATTCAGCATACGGCTCCTGATGTAGGTGTCGGCCTCTGGTGTCGGCTCAAACTTTTGGTACAGAGCTGTTCAACAAATGTTTTCTGAGTCTCCCAGTCCTTTCACAGGCTGGGAAACGTCTGCACTGTCTGACAGAGGAAACAGGACACCTGGGGAATGTGGACGTGTTTCTCAGAGGTCAACGCTGCTTTAAAGGACAATGCTCGTTTTTGACAACCTGGACCTTATTTACGACATATTATAAGACGTTTGACTCACCGAGATCACATTGGTGTAGTTCGGAGGCATGTAGAAGAAATTTAAAATCCAGCGCGAGCCAAGTATATCCATGTAATGTCGGTGGTCGGGGCACTTAGAAGGCAGTTTCTAAAAATCTATTTCCTGCCGCGAAGCGGTTGTTTTCATCAATCTGTCTTCATGAATCGCTAGTTGTGCTTACATAGAGCATAATCATGTGGTGGTTTTTCACATGCCTCTGTAATTTGATCTTTAGAAACGTCTTTCGAAACGAAATAGCTTCCTCACTTGCTCCAGCACGCATGCGCACAGCGTGCTGGAGCAACGATTGCGCGCTGTGCGAGGAAGCTATTTCGTTTCGAAAGACGTTTCTAAAGATCATATTACAGAGGGTTGTCAGGTTGTCAAAAACGAGCATTGTCCTTTAATTGATCTCCTCAGCATGTCCAGTGAGGTCAGTAGAGGGTCAATGTTACTGCTGGAGAGATTAGAGGTGCTGATGTACGACCCAACCAGAGAGTAGCACGGATGTGAACGATGACAGGAGAACAGCTCTCCACACAGAAGTCTAGAACCCTGGAGAACCTACTTTCAACCAGGATCCAGAAGATCAGCTCTTTACACAGAAGTCTAGAACCCTTGAGAACCTTCCTTCAACCAGGAACCAGAAGGACAGCTCTCCACACAGAGGTCTCGAACTCTGGAAAACATCCCACCATCCTGGGTAACACTCCAGCAGAACATGAAGCACACTTGCTAGCACAACGTACTAGCAAAAGAATGACCTCAGGTTTTAAAGTAATTTGACCTGGACCTTGATCTAAATGTGCTAGGCTTTTCTCATACATTCCTTTACATTACTACACACTGCATTTGTTGTACTGAAATAAATATTTTCAACAATATAGCCTACATTTGTCTATGTGTTTTTGTGCGTGGCTGTAAGCCAGCGTTAGTATAGTATAGCATTTGTCCGGTTATCACTCCCACCCTCTGTCACTCTGGACAATGTTGGCCTGCAGTTCTCTGTTGACACCACAAGAGGCAGTAGTCCCAGCACACCAAAATCAAGAAGGACACCAAAACCACCACCAATCTCCACTGCACAAATAGAGTAGTGGTGAGAGTATTGGACTCCCACCTGGGAGACTGGGGTTCAAGACCCGGTGGGGATGACTTTATGGGACTATACCCCCCAAACCTCCACATGTTCATCCTTTCACTCCAACCTTTACCCCTTGCCTTATAGGTCAGATTCTGTCCCAACCCCAACCCTTATTCTAACCCATTACATTACAGTCATTTAGCAGACGCTTTTATCCAAAGCGACTAACAATAATTGCATTTAACGTAGGAAGAGCCAATGTACTACTACTTGCCAGAACTCACAAGTGCATCTTCTCTCTAAAACAAGTGACTAAGAGCATAATCTAGTGCTGAAGGCAAAGTGCAATTATCGCAATCTAAAGTACAGTGCAATATAATATAATACAATAAGTGCTTAGGTGGGAGGATTGTTGTAGTACTTCTTGAAGAGATGAGTTTTGAGCCTGCGACGAAAGATGGGCAGCGACTCTGCTGTCCTGACATCAGTGGGCAGTTCATTCCACCACTGCGGGGCCAGGACAGAGAAGAGCCGTGACCGTGTCGATCGACTGCAGGAGCCTTGGAGTGACGGGGCAACCAGTCGTCCTGAGGTAGCAGAGCGTAGCGGTCGGGAGGGGGTGTAGGGTTTGACCATGGCCTGGAGGTAGGAGGGGGCTGTTCCTTTCATTGCCCTGTAGGTTAGCGCCAGAGTTTTAAACTGGATGCGAGCCGCTACAGGGAGCCAGTGTAGGGAACGGAGGAGGGAAGTTGTGTGGGAGAATTTGGGGTGGTTGAACACCAGGCGAGCAGCAGCTTTCTGGACAAGTTCAAGAGGTTTAATGGCAGACGCCGGTGCCCCAGCGAGGACGGAGTTGCAGTAGTCCAGGCGGGAGATGACCAGGGCCTGGATGAGTACCTGCGCCGTTTCATTAGTGAGGAAAGGGCGAATCCTCCTGATGTTGTAGAGCATGAATGAATCTGCAGGAACGTGTGACGGATGTGACAACCCCAACCCACACTAGGGACTGGAAGAACAACACCAAAACCAATTCGTTGATCTCCACTGCACAAGTAGAGTAGTGGTCAGAGCATTGGACTCCCACCTGGGAGACCGGGGTTCAAGACCTGGTGGGGATGACTTTATGTTATCATCAATGTAACTGCTTTAGCCACTGACCGCTACCATTAATGTTATGGAAGCTTCTGTTCGTTGTTGTGAGCTCATGAGCTAACTATCCCGCTCTTATTGTGCTGGATTAGAATTGGAAGCATTGGAACTGATGTGTCCAGGCGACAAGACCTATCTTCATTTATCAGACATTATTTCATGTAATTTCAATTCACAGCTATTTCAGTGACATGGCTAGCTTCCATCCTACCAGTCCTGAACAGAAACAAGCCAGCCACGCACATAAACCAGGCTGGACCTGGTTTGGGTAATTTTGGGAATAGGTAGTGTATACTGTAGGGCACACCCTTTAATTGCCTGCACCTGTTTATTCCCTGTAATCAAGGCTTCAAGTGTTTGGGAGTGGTACATTTGAACTGGTTAAGGAGAGATATGCTGTACCTTTGTACAAGTATACATTTCTAAGCATAAACTTCTAAACATAAAACAAAGTTTGGAAATTTGTGCTTGGTAGATTTTTACTCTGTTGTAACAATGCTTCTTGGCAATACATTTTATACCATTGGAAAGCCAGTTTATTTCCCCTTAAATTGTGCCCCACTTGTAAGGAACATGGCTCGTTTGGTGGATTGGATGATTGAAGTCTATCAGTAACAAGGACAACAGTCTGGGACCGAACTCCATCCTCTAAGATGACAATGCTTGCCCCCACGGAGTGGGGTTTATTAGAGACTACCTCCAGAATTTGAGAATAGAGAGAAAGGAATAAAGAGAGTGGAATAGCCTGCCAACAGTCCCAACTGAACACTTGTGGGATCAGCTCGGGCATGCTGTAAGTGCTAAAGTGACCAAAACAACCCCGCTGGCTAACCTGCAACAAATCCTGGTTGAGGAATGGGATGCCATCCCACAGCCATGTGTGACCAGGCCGGTGACCAGCATGGGGAGGAGGTGCCAGGCTGTTGTGGCTGCATATGGTTCTTCCACACACTCCTGAGGCTTCTGACTGTATATTAAATGAATAAATTGTAAATTAAAATTGCCAATATGTCTACTTTCTTCCTTGATACTTCAATCATCCAATCCACCAAACAAGAATTAATAGCAACAGCAGAATAAGCTGTTTGGCATTGGCAGAGAAGATTTGACATTTTTCATGCGGGGCACCCCAAATACTCAGCTGTGCTGCTCATCCCACAAATGCATGTTCCTTACAAATGGGGCACCATTTAAAAGGGAAATAAACAGGCGTTCCAGCAGTATAAAAGTATAGTAACAACAGAGTAAAAATCTACCAAACACAAATTTCCAAACTTTTTGTTTTATGTTTATTAAGCATGGCTGTGTTTTATGGTATGCAGTGTGTTTTTGAAACTTTGTCTAGCAGCTAGATTCTAGCTGACTGTAGTTCTGCAACCTCAAACTGCAGGAAGTGTTAGCCAACTTCCTCACACTCAAATGAGTACGGAATCACCACGTGACCAGGTTGTACTCACCGCACAACTTTGGCCGTCTCCACCCACTCAGGCTGTTGGCTCTCCCAGGAGTCCACTCTGATCCAGTCAGAGCTGTCAGTGGCCAGCCTGGCCATCTCCACACGGTGACAGGCCTCAATCAGACCTTTCTTCTTATAGCCGTCTCCCACTGGTGAGATGATGCCCTTCACTACCCTGTACTGGCCTTAAGAGTACACGCAAGTTAGGCTAGGCTCAAAAGTGTTGAAAGTAAATAAGCAGCCGTTGTTCTCTACGGAAATAAATTGATTTGATTTGTAAGTAAATGTAATATAGGTGAAATACATTGTTAAATTAAAATAATCATAGTAACACTTAAATCTGTAACCAGTGAAGGACAGCTACTGATAGCCCACCTGTGTCCTCGAGGTAATCCCGGGCCAGTTCAAACATTCGCAGGTGCATGTTAGTTATGGGGTTGAAGGACCCACATGCCAGCAGGACCACTTTGGTTGGCTCCTTAAGCTCCATTCCTCACGTCAGAATCAATGCTGTACCCACAATAATATTATCAGCACTGAAGAGAGAGAGAGGACTACAGTATAATGATACAATGAAAATAGGCCTGTGATCAAATTGCCTTGTGTATAATCAGGTCAGGTGACTTCAGAACATAAAACCAGGGCATACTTTAGGGTATAATACGGTAGCAGCACTACAACACTTGTATTTTACAATAACAATTATAATCAGACCTACGAAGTGTGTGCTACGCTATTAATGTGACATCATGACAGCTTCTATCTAGCTAGCATTTATCAGCTAGACTAAACGTCTGGCATTACGGTGGCATATAATAATAAGTGCAGTCCATTTACTCACAACAGGAAATATTTAATTAAATCCTGTTGCCTTGTGTATAATCAGGTCAGGTGACTTCGGAACATGGCTAGGGTTGCACCGTTCCTCCGTAAACATAATACGGTAGCAGCACTACAACACATGTATTTTACAATTACAATCAGACCTATGAAGTGCGTGTTACACTATTTATGTGACATCATGGCAGCCTCTATTTAGCTAGCCTTTATCTGCTAGACTAAACGTCTGGCACTACGGTGACAGCTGTGGCAAACAGTTACTCACGATAGGAAATATTTAAATCAACCCTCGACTACGGGCGAAGCTAATAAATCAAAACAGTTATATTTATTAGGGAAGGAAAATAGAGGCTTACACTCACTGTGAAACCGTCAGAAATAAAGGTTTGCCCATTAAAATGAAAGTAGTAGGCTACCTGGATCCTTGGTTGGACATTGGTTGCATGGCTGGGGTTTGACCGGATAAAAATACAGACATCTGATTGGAGAGGACTAACCGGAAACAGAGGGGCCGCACCCACGGAACACGAGCTATGTTCACAACCACAGCGAACACGGTTTAGAAACGCTGGAAATATTCGGCAGCGTTTAGTAATTGATAAGTATGTTTTCGCACTGTTATAATATATGAATATTAGTTATGTATTTGGTTTATTGTCAATGAGATGCCCTTCACGACCATAAGCTGATCAGCGCATTGAAAAGACTGCATACAGTGAATTGAAAAGGCAAGGCAGGTATCGGTGAGATTGTTTCTTTTAAGCTAGCTAACCTTAGTTTATTATGGTAGCTAGCACTAGCTAACGTTAGCTTGATCGACAGGAGCTGAATATGTAGCTAGATAGTTCTCTTTATATTGTCACGATGTTTTAACTAGCTGACGTTCAGCCCAGTCGACAACCCAGTCGACAAACAACCGATCCTCCCTAAACGAGTAGCTAACTATCCCCATCCCTCTCACACTTTCTTCAACTGACAGCTTCTCGTTGTGGTCAACAGCTTTTTTTTCTCCCCCAACTAAGTCGTGATTTTCTTTCCAGAGAGTGTAAGCATGGCTTCTCGTGGGAAATCAGAAACTGGGAAACTGAAACAAAACATGGAAGAACAATTGGACAGGTTGATGCAACAGCTGCAGGACCTGGAAGAGTGCAGGTAACGTACAGTAGCTAGCCAACCGTCACACCGATCAGGTTAAAACCACCTACCTAGTGTGGTGTCGGTCCCTCCCGTGCCCCCCAAACAGCTCTGACCCGTGCATGGACTCCACCTCTGAAGGTGTCCTCTGGTATATTTGGATTTATGTATATTTAGATCTATTGTAATTCCCCCCCGGGGATCAATGAAGTAGGCTACATTACTACTACTACTACTACCATTACTACTACTACTATTACCACGACCACTACTACTACTACTATAGTATACTACTAGGCCTACTACCTATTACATTATTGGTTTTATTACATACAAAAATTTAAATACATTCCATTATTGGGAGTTATTACACTATTAGTACATTATTTGTTGCTAAAAATCTAAGATATTGTTAGGGTGAATTATTTCCACGTTTTTAAAACAGTGGTGTAATTTCAGCAACAGGCAAGGAAGGGGATGGTAAGGTTGGGTGAAGGGGTATCCCCCCATGGGGGCAGATGTACTAACTAGTGATGGGTGAAAATTGAGCGACTCTTTTTAGTGTCCGATGCGTACCGAACAGTCAGTCGAACGTCCGAGTACTACTACCCACCCCCTCCCTCCCTTGACGTACAGGTCAGCCACACAGCAGTTCCAGCTTTGACAGAATTGACACAAACGGTAGTGTAGGTTGCTGTGGGATCAGCTGCTGTGTAGTGTGTGTGGTGCAGTCCCATGAATGCATATGTATGAGTAGGAAAGTGCAACTTGCCCTTCTGTGGGCCTGCGCCAGGCAGAATGTGGTTTGACCCATGTGCGGTCTGTTCCTACATGCCATATGTTGTCAGGCGCACGGTGAGATGGAATAACGACAAAAACGGGTGCTAACATGTTAGTACATCGGCCCCTTGGTGGGGAACTTTTGTGAAATCAGTTGTGCAATAGTCAATTTTGGGGAGCTGTTTCTATACAGTTCACTTATATTACATTTAGGTACAGTAATATGAACAAAGAAGACAGCAGGCTATGTAACAGACAAGTATAATAACCACTCTACTGCTGTAGTTGCAACTAAACTTAGTTTATCAGAGCCAGTTATCCTTGGTTAAGGTCTTGATGATGAACTATATTCCTTTTCTTGCCATTGAGTCAATTTTCATTAGGTAGGCTATGGTTTTAGGGTGTGTGTTCAACAGAATGTGGTATCATAAATACTTTCTATACAAAAAGTAAGTTATTGAATGCTGAACCACACTGTTATAGCCTAATCACTAATCTATTGAAAGACCTCACACCTGTGTCCCTGTATGTCTCTGCTGCCCTCCCTGACGTCTGTATGTCCATTTTCCTACCATATTTGAGTTGATCACCTAGAATAGACAGTTTATTCGCCCTGTGTACCGGTAGAGGTACTTTGGAATTCTTATAATCGCTTGATTATCAGTGCTAATCAGTTCCTCATTCCAGTCCTAGGTACGCAGCTAGACATTTCGTTTCCACACCCTTCGTCTAGCAGTCTATCATCCTCATCTACTTATCCCATCTGACCATGGATGACTGTGTCTGTGTCCATGATGGAGGCAGTGTAATAAACGATTATAGAATGGGCAAAATCACTGATAACCGATATACAGCCGATATAGTGAATTTTTGAGCTGGAATGAAAACTGGCCTTTTTCTATGTGGATTGTGCAAAGATTTTGCACCGATATGATTATGCAAAGGTACAGTCCCAGTGACAGTAGTACAGAGACAGATGCTTTCTTAAACCTTAAATCTTCTTAAATGACTTTAAGTTTATTCAAAACTTAAGAAAAGGAGTCGTGGAAGTAGAGTGACACAGACACAACAATATCAGCACCATTGGCATCACAGTTTGGCATATAAACAAAAATAAAATAAATATTGTAGCAGGCTAGCAGCTAAATAGTACTGTAAGTAGTGTGAAATAAAGCATTACACTAGGGTTTAACAGACCCAAGACATGTACTTTTTGCATACATTTTATTTTTCCTATTGGCGTGTATCGGAAGACATTTTACCGATACCGATATGACCTGAAATGGCCAAATGAGGCCATATCGGGTACCGATATATCGGTGACCGATAATCGGTCAGCCTCTTATTGAAATATCAAAACACGATTGCACACAATTTATTCACACACAAGTAGTGTTACTGTCCCCAGCTTGTTAGCTTCACAATCACGTTTTTTTCACTAAAATAATATAGAACATGTTCATAGTGACACAACATGACACAGACTTGTTCATGAATATGTATTTGAATCAACAGTATTATGACGTCTTTACAGTTTGTTTAACCCACCTTGATTAATGAGAATGACAGATGAGGTTTTAATGTTAACATCTGTGGCTTGAGGAACTGCAGACTTCTGTCTCCCGTTCATCTGGGGCTCAACTACAGAGCCGGAGAGTTACCTTTGTGGAGTGGATAAAATCACACCAAAAGACAAAACGTATTTCATTTTGATTTCAAATTAAAATTGTGTCTAGAAGTAAAGGTATGGCAAGCGCCATACCTCGCCACTCCAAAACGACACCTATGTTTTAAAAGCTCAGATCTGTTTCGGCAGCACGGTGGGGGGCTAAACAATATTACGCAGGTGGTTTTAATGTTGTGGTTGTTCGGTGTATCTTGCTGATTATTATTGCTGATTATTTTTGGTTCGATTTGATTGTGGATCAAACTGAGAGCATAATTTTGAAAGGATAGTGTCCAGTGATTGTGCCTCCCCCCCATCTCCCTTAGGGAAGACCTGGAGGAGGAAGAGTATGAGGAGACCAAAAAAGAAACCTTGGAGCAGCTGACTGAGTTCCACGAGTCACTGAAGAAGATAATGACTGGTGACATGACTCTTGTGGATGAGCTTAGCGGAATGCAACTGGTGGGGAATTTGGATAATGTGTCATAACTAATACTGTCATATAACTGACATTGCATTTCAAATAGTCTAATGACGTTGCACATTGCTGTCATGATGCACGGCGTATTAAAACCTCTCTGATATCCCCCTCTTCCTCAGGCCATCCAAGCGGCCATTAGCCAGGCGTTCAAGACCCCAGAAGTTATCCGACTCTTCGCCAGGAAGCAGCCAGGCCAATTGCGCATCAGACTAGCTGAGGTTTGTCTGAAAAGTCTGTTTTTTTAATACTCGTGATGCGGTTCAAGGACAAGAGTGAGATTCGCTTTTCAGACCGTGTGCCATGGTGGTGGCATAACTTCTCACCGCTCGTTGTGTGAAACTGCGTAGATGGACCGCGACGTGATGGTGGGGAAGCTCTCGCAAGACGTTTACACTCAGCAGAAGGTGGAGATCCTCACGGCCTTGAGGAAGCTGGGCGAGAAGGTGAGACACGTCAGCGCCAGGCGATCCACTGTCAATCAATCAATCAATCAATCAAAGTTTTATTTGTATAGCGCATTTCATACCCAGAGGCAACACAATGCGCTTTACAGAGAACAAGGGAGGTGGGCATACGACCCACTCTCTACATATTCCAGAGGGAAGCAAAAAAACAGTAATCACCCGGGGGCCAGATAAGTGAGCTGTAAAAATTCTTCCCTGACCCCTCTCAGCAAGGCAATCGAGCAAGCTCCAGGAGTATGTTTGTCTACCGGCTAAGAACATTTATAAAGCAATACATTACATTAAATTACATTTCAGAGAGGCTAAAAAAGCATCATAGGAGAGAGGACATCCTACGGACATGCTACGACATCCACAGCAGACACGGGGGTATCTATCGGACTCCGGGAGGTCTGCTGGTGACAGTGGGGCATCCACTGGACCTGGCTAGAAGATAGGAGGGAGAGAGAGAGGCACTAGGGAGAACTATGTCCATGCACATAGTTCCATTATCAGGATGAGATGCATGTGTGTGATACATATTCCATAACGTGGTATTCACACTGCCACAGTCTGGTATTCACACTGCCACACACAAGACCTGAGATCAAGACTAGAAGTGGTGAGGACTTTGAAAGTGATGACATCAGAATGAGATATTATTATTGCTTTACTGTGTTCAAGTTCACTGAATCAGGTTAGTAATTTAAGCCATGTTATAACAGTGTCGATAAATAAGGAAACGACAATTTCAGCCATGCTGTAAGAGTCTTGTGACTGTGGTGTAGACCTATGTTCCTTTTTCTCATTTTTGACATTTTCCTTGTGAAAATCTTCCTCCAGCTTACACCAGAAGATGAGACTTTTCTGTCTGAAAATGCTACTGCTACTCTCAGTCAGTTTGAAAAGGTCACAGCAAGCCTAGGTGAGGCTTTTTCACTGACCCTCATTCAATCAAATTATTTTACTTGAGTATTCAATGAACTATGCTGATATCAATACCTTTACTAACCAGAATTTCCACCATTTACAGGGTCAGCAGACAAGATTCTGGCTTTAGCCAGCTCTGGTGTAAAACCCAATACATAGCAGTCAAGAGTACAACTGTGTGAATTAAATCAGTGTTTCTGCTACCCATATGAAACATCATCATCATCATCATCATCATCATACAGTTCAAGTGGATTACTTTTAAACTTTTTATAACCCTCCCTTTAAAAAAGGTCTTCTCAAGAAGATTGTAAACATCATTAGGTACTATAAGTTAGTATGACAATGAACATGAACAAGTTAGTTGGATATGGACATCGTGTGAAGTGTTGTAAAGTTTCTTACATATTTAAAGAGTTTTAATTAATGCTGATGTTTATTCTAATAGATGTCCTCATGACTACAACTGATCGATTATTGGGGTGTCATTTAAATCAGACTGCTATGTCTTACCTAGTATAGGCCTATTACTAGAGAATGTCAAACTGTGTTGAAATTAACCACTGCAGTGTTAAATATCAATCCTGTATTGCATTACATATCAACTTGACCGTTGCTTCTAATGCTGGCTCCAATCTCTGAAGAACACACACCTGCAGCTGGAATGGTTTACAGTATAAATGTTAATCTTTTAGATTAACATTGTGTATTTTGCTTTACCTTTGTATATGAATATTTCTAATGTGAATTTTCTGTATTTAATCGTGAGTGGTATTTAAGTTTGAGCTTTTTATGATTTTTGTATTCCTGATATAAACATCCAATTCTCACCCAAATGATTTTGTATTTTGGTCTTTGAGCCTGGCCTCGCTATAAGGGTCATAGGAAATTGTACATAATAATAGTGCACCCCAATTACATCTGGGCGAGTAGGCTATGTTTGCCAGCTCTTGTAGCAGGTGAGCAAAATATCTCCTCTTCAAACACCAGGGGGCACTGTTGCACTATCGTCACCATATTCCCCTATAGACTCCTTCCACCATCCATCATCACTGTAAAGCCTAAACACTTAAGCAATACTGTGACTCCCTAAAAGTGAATTCACTGATAAGAGAACAGAAACCAAACAAGACACACTTTTGTACCCATCTCTTAGTCCTTTATTTTGTTTATGAGCAAGCATCAACTTCACTACAATTTGCCTGTCAATTGGTAGAAAAGTGAAAGCAGCCCCAACAAGCACAAAGGAAGCATTCAACAGTTCTGAAATCAGTGTCCCCTGTCCATTTTGAGCAAAGATAAAATAAACCAAACATGTTTGAGTGGTGTGGATTTGTGAAACAGACAATCTGAGACATTAGTTTGTCTCCCACTCCAGTCTCACATCTCCACTTGTAATACACACTATTTCTTCTGTTGGAAGTGATTCATGCAAAGTAAAAGCCCCTTTGTGTTTCAATGTTATGTGTATGCATTACAATTTACAGGGCAGTGGCATTTGATTGGATCAGATTATCCAAGGGGTTGATCAAAGAGTATAATCCAGAAAATAACTGGCAATTCCAAGTCTTAAAAATGATGTGCATTCAATAGTAACCATTTCCTTTGTACTTTTTGCATCTTTTTAATAATAAAATGGAGGATGAAATGTTGCGATAAAACAGTTGGCAATGAACTTTGACATGATGACTTGTGAGAAATTTGGAGGGAATATGATTATAATCTGGTTCTTGTGAATTTCATGCTGCCCTCAGAAACGTCAGCCATTCAGGCAATAATACATGGTTCAAACCAACTTCCACCATACACAAAGGTCAATTTATACCCACCTATGCTGCCTAAAGCATTGGCATAATGTACATCTTTTTAGAAGTGGATTCCGTCAATATGATTTAGTACAATATAGAAGATACAATATGAATCTAGTTCCTCTACACATCAACATGGACACATGACACCTATGCAAAACATTCACTTTTAATAAAACTAGCAGTGGACTATTGTTACAACAAAATGAAGTAAAATCACAAACCCAGCTCTTTAAGAAATCTAGCATTAAATAATTACAAAAAGAAAAGTTGCCACAGCTAAAAGAACATGGGTGAGTGTTTTGTTAGTTGTGTTAATTGATACGCTGTGATTGGCAAAGGCACTCCCAACTTGGCCGTCTCAAACTGGACCCCTTTAGTGGGCCCAAGTCATCAAGAAGGGGAGACTGTTCACCACGTTACCCTCAAATATGACCTGGTACTGTCTCAAAAAAGCACCCTTCATATGTTATTACGAGCCATTTGGATTTGGCCTCTACAAATAGATTAGCATGAAAAGTATAAGAACTTTTACAGCCAACCTGTCAAACCAATATTTCCAAACTTAGTACTGATTCACTTTTTTATTTACTTTGACTAAAATGCCCCCCTCTTAATTTATGCAAGTTTGCAGAATGTACTTGGATCCAGAAAACATGAGAATGAATGTCTACTTATTTGAGGGGTAAAATCCTCTACTGTCTGGTTTATTAAAGCTATACAACAGTGATGAACAACAGCCATTCTGAGAGGAGATTAAAGGTTAACATCTGACACATCTTTCAAATTAACTGTATAAGTTTTATACTAATACCAGAAGGAAAACAAGTTTACCAAATGTAAACAAATATCTTAGAACAACTCTACAGTACAGTTCCATGTACAATAAAATCTAGTGGTCTACTGCCAAAAAATATTTCATTTCGAGATTCAAAGAAAAACAGAAAAGATTCATTTTCTAAGAGTTTTCAAACCATAACAATGTACCAGTCTTCCCTTTCAACCACAAGTAAATCACCTATTAATAGTATTATTCTTACATACAGGAAGAAAGAGACTGGCCTTGTTTTCTGATAAGAAATCCCTTTAAAATGTATCTGATATATTATCATTTCAGGTTAAATAGTCGCGGCATGAAATAAAATCATTTGAAAAATATTTTTTGCAATGAATCAGCCTGAAATGCTCTCAAAGAACGTCAGTAGCCGCACTATTCAACAGCGCTCCGCTAAAGCTAAAACTATCCACACCATCTCTCTGAAGTTTGAAGTTAATTTGTGTTGGTTTCCTTCCCTCAAAGTTGTGACACCATGGCAGGACTGGAATATGGAAGGAGGGCATTTTTAAGCTACAGATGGAATATTATCTTTACTGGTTCAAATGCGTTAGCACAAATATTAGTAGCGACATTTAAGGATGTATCTACAGCGCTATCTGGCCTGCTCTTTCCGAAACCAATCTGTGTTCAGCAATCTGACTGATTCTCCTGAAAATAAACAGCAACTTCTGTACAATAGTGAATATAGGGAATGAAATACATTGACACCTTGAGTACAGCATTGCCACCTGTGCAAGCCAAGCGAAGCGTGTGAAAAACAAAAAGCGTCTACCAGTCCTGCCTCCGAAAAGCAAAATAAACAACTTCCTCCTTGCAAAAAGAAAGGACAAAACCTCTGCTCACAGTCCTGGGTTCCTCCTCTTGAAGCAAACACTTTTGTACAAGCATGACGGAAGAGCTCAGCCAAATTTTGCAACATGCTATAACCTTTGTGACACAAATATTCTACATTACGTACTGCGTCATCTTAGATATTGGACCCCTTTGTTTAGGCCTTCACTAACACATTGACTAATTACATGGTTTCTTGATATTTACAAAATATTAAAAAGCAATTTATTCCTCTACACATACAACTTTTCAAATATCCTCATGCACTAAAAGGAGAAAGGTGAAACTAGGTGGTCTAGGTGTTTCCAAGCATCATCTTGTTTCACTCCCCAGACTACAACTCAAGCACACAAAGAAAACCCAAGTCAAAGCTTCTCGTTTTGGCGGCAAACAAATCTAGAACCAATGTGCAAGGAATATACATTTAAAAATCATTCTCCATTTGAAAGCCTTACATCTGAGAAGAAAACACAAAGTTCAAGGTTGGCTCCTCACATAGTTCAAAACAAATGCAAACGTAGGCCAAGTTTTCCCGGGAATAAAACATAATAAATAAAATAAAAAACAGTAAAAATCGGTGACTCGGTGATTACTACAGTATACTACACTGAGAGTACTACCACTAAGATGACAACAGGGAAATCTTGACCACATATAGGTTTACGGGATTTTTGTTCTGTTTTTTATACATCATGGCTCCTTGAAAAGGAATTCGTAAGGGTGTGTGTGCCCCACTGTGTACTAGCGGTCGTGAGATTGTGTGTAGGTGAGTGTGAGTAGTACGTGTGTGTGTGTGTGAGTGTGTGTGTCCTAGTAGGGGAGTGTGGAGTCGTCCCACTCCAGCTGCGGCTGTCTGCTGACGCTGCCTTGCTGGTCCTCAGCCTCGCCGGCCTCCTCGTCCTCGCTGCTCTCTGACTCGGCACTCGTGATGTCATCTTCCTCCTCCCCGTCCTCACTCTCCTCCTCTTCCTCCTCCTCCTCCTCGCTGCTGTGCTGATCCTCATAGGTCTACCAGAGAGAGAGAGAGAGAGAGAGAGAGAGAGAGAGAGAGGGTGTGTGTGTGAGAGAGAGAGAGAGAGAGAGAGTGTGTGTGTGTGAGAGAGAGAGAGAGAGAGAGAGAGGGTGTGTGTGTGAGAGAGAGAGAGAGAGAGAGAGAGAGAGAGAGTGTGTGTGTGTGAGAGAGAGAGAGAGAGAGAGAGAGAGAGAGAGAGAGGGTGTGTGTGTGAGAGAGAGAGAGAGAGAGGGTGTGAGAGATCATCAGTCATGTCTTTGAGGTGAAAGGGGCGGTGTGTCTCGGGTGTGATTATGTGATTATGATCATTTGGATATTGAATAATGTGCAGAGGCCATTGGGCCAAACTGGGTTAACGATTTGTATATATCCAGAATGAACCTTGCCCAGTTTATAATAGCCTCACAATAGCCTACTGTATGAGAGAAGCATATCTTCCATCCATACCTGTAGCTAGACAGTCTATACAGGGTTTTTTATTTTATTTTAGAAGTTGGCAGGATCCTCCTCTTTTATTCCTTCTGGCCTCACCACTTGTGTGAGAGACAGGGGACGTGTTTGTTTACCTCCATGGGGTTAACGGCAACGGTGTTTATTTGTTTGTTTACCTCCATGGGGTTGACGGCAGCGGTGTTTGTTTGTTTGTTTACCTCCATGGGGTTGACGGCAACGGTGTTTGTTTGTTTACCTCCATGGGGTTGACGGTGATGGTGAGCGCCGAGTCATCCCAGTCCATCTCGTTCTCCTTGCCGTTCTCCTGGTCGCTCACGGTGCGCTGGTGTGCGGCGCGGATGCGGAACACGCCCAGGATGATCATGAACACCAGGAAGCTGACACACACCACGATCACCACGGTGGCGGCGCTGGGGACCACTGGAAACACACACACACACACACACACACACAGGCAGGGTTACGTTAGCGGGAGGAGCTTATCAGGTAGTTTTATTTACTTTTCTTTGACTATGCTTGTGAAAAAATAATAATTTAAGATATTTGGATCAGGTGAATTACGGGGACAACAGGGGTTCCACAAGGGTCTGTCCTGGGTCCTCTCCTGTTTTCCCTCTACACTACATCTCTGGGCTCTTTCATTCGCTCGCATGGCTTCTCCTATCACTGCTATGCCGATGACACCCAACTGGTCCTGTCATTTCCCCCTTCTGATACACGAGTGGAGACACGCATAGCTGGGTGCTTGGCTGACATCTCAGAGTGGATGGCGACACATCACCTCAAGCTCAACCTGGAAAAGAATGAGCTGCTGTTCCTCCCGGGAAAGGGTTGCCCGCACCGGGACCTGGCCATTGACGACACAGCCGACCTGGACGGCGAGAAATCTGGGTGTGACCCTGCACGACCGACCGTTTTTCTCCGCACATATCACATCCGTCACACACTCCTGCGGATTCCTGCTCTACAATATCAGGAGGATTTGCCCTTTCCTCACTGACGAAACGGCACAGGTGCTCATCCAGGCCCTTGTAATCTCCCACCTAGACTACTGCAACTCCTTCTTCGCTGGGGCCCCGGCGTCAGCCATTAAACCCCTGGAATTTGTCCAGAAAGCTGCTGCTCGCCTGGTGTTCAACCACCCTACGTTCTCCCTCACAACCTCCCTTCTCCGTTCCCCACACTGGCTCCCTGTAGCAGCTCGCATCCAGTTTAAAACTCTGGTACTAGCTTATAGGGCAATGAAAGGAACAGCCCCCTCCTACCTCCAGAGTCGCTGCCCATCTTTCGTTGCAGGCTCAAAACTTATCTCTTCAAGAAGTATCACCATGATCCTCCCTCTTAAACCCCTATTGTATTTTAGATTGCTATTCTTGCACTTTGCCTTCAGCACTAGATGATGCTCTTAGTCACTTGTTTTAGAAAGGAGATGCACTTGTGAGTTCTGGCAAGTACAGTAGTAGTACACTGGCTTTTCCTACATTAAATTAAATTAAACGCTTTGGATAAAAGCGTCAGCTAAATGACTGTAATATAATGTTAATTCTTACTGTCTGTACAGTATCACAGGCAGCACAGTCAGTCTAGGTGTGTGTTACCTTACTTTAAATAGACTGTGTCCTCTACTAACCTGCTCTACTTAGTATGGACGTGCGTGTGTGTGTGTGTGTGTATGAGTGTGTGCGCCTGTGCGTGCTTTGTGTACGTTTGAGCCAGGCCCTGCGCTATAGATGGCTTACTAAGCCCGTCAGCCATGGAGATTACTGACGCTGTACAAGAGGTCATGTCCAGAGAACCGGCCATGCAGATGTCCAGATGTTGTGGAAAACTACATTCTAATCCTAACTTGCACCATTAAAAACCAGTTCATATTTTATGTGCCCTACTTCTGCTCACCGACGTTAATCCACAGGAAGAACCAGATTGGTTATAGAAACCCAATCTATTGGTAGTTATAATTGTTTTAATTGATCGTCATACTATGAACTATTACTGATTTTGCACTTTGGTGTTGCAGTTGTTTTGCTGTGTTGCTGTTTTTTGTTGTCATTGTGTATCGTAACCTTTGTTTAGTTGTGTATCGTAACCTTTGTCTTTTTTTCAGGAAACTGTGTTGCTGCCTTTCTTGGCCAGGATTCTCTTGTAAAAGAGATTTTAATCTCAATGAGTCTTTAACCTGGTTAAATCAAGGTATAATAAAAAATTTAAAAAAAGATATTTCAGATGAAAAAATTAAGATTAGTCGTTTGATTATAGGGTTGAGATGACATTTAACGAGAAACTAGTAAAAGAATCTAGCGCAAGTATTGTGTAGGGAGAAAAGTGTCATAGAATGGTATGGTTTAATCTAGGTGTAATCTAGGAGGAGAGTTTTGATGGGAAAAAAAAAGAGAAAATAAAGAAGTAATCCTGAGGTTCCGTTTGGGTAAAAAAATATAAAATAAAAAAACCTTTACAAAAAATGATCTCAACTGGATTAGAAATCAACCACTTTTGACCGGTAGGCATCGTTTTAGCCCGCTCGGTACTCTGACAGATGTTGCAGGTTTGGCTGAAGAGCTGGGGGCGTGTACCTGAGGCCTGGTGGGCGTTGACCAGGTTGTGACCTGACAGGTCCACAGAGGCGTGGTGCGCTGGGTTGATGAACTGGGGCTGCACCATGGCGTTGTTGACGTGGTCCATGGGGTTGGCAGTGTGGATCACGTTCACCTGAGGAGGGAGGGGGGGGGGGGGGGCAATGCTGTGACTGTTTTCCATGCCTCTCTATGTAACATTAGATAGTTTAGATATTAGTATAAGAATGGTCAATGGTAAATGACCGGTGCTATGGACGAGCTGGACAGTAAACGCTCTGTCATACCTCCACTTTGAAGTCATTGCTGATGTAGCGGCCGTTGAGCTCGGAGCAGACCAGCTTGAACTTCCTGTCGAACAGAGCCTCTGTGTGCCAGTTCTTGTAGCGGATCAGGTGTAGGACCTGCTCGTAGTTGGCCATGGTGTTGACACCTGAGACAGAGAGAGGGTCAACGTCAACGCCAGCAACCCAGGAACACAGTCACAAACTATAGTTACTGTCCCCTCCTAGTGTGTGTGAGTGAGTGTCTTCCAAAGAGAACACAACTTGCTTGCAAGCGTTTGCATGTATGTTATTCGCAAAGCGCACATGATTCTCTGGGCGCAAACAGTACTATACAAAGTGAATACTTCTTCATGCGTCGGTGTAGCTATGGCTACAGTTCTCCTTGATCTATGGACTCTAGCCCGGCCTATCTTAGCCTAGCTCGGCTCGGCCTAGCCTAGCTCAGCTTATGTTAGCGGGAGAGGCAGACCTGTGATGACGAGGCCCAGGTTGGAGGAGGTCATCTCCAGGCCGCGCTGCTGGACCTGGGCGGCGTCCACCTCCAGGCTCTCGTGCTCGCCGTCCAGCTCGTCGCCGACCGCCGACACCTCGCAGGTGTCCAGGTTGTGCACGATCTCCTCCGACACTACTGTCTCTTGGACTGGAAGGGGAAGGGGGGGGGGGGGGGGGGTTGACACCAGAGGACAAAAAGACTCAGGAAACGGTGCAGGAGTCACACATTTTTACCGCGTCGTCATGGATACCTAGGACGAGGTACGAGGGTGTGTTTGCGGCCTTATCTGTGCTGGTATTCAAACGTTATTATACAACGGTATAGATCCGGTCCAGATTGGTCAGTTTGCATTCCAGCCAGGGCGATAACCACGATATCCCCACGCTAAAATGGAACGTTCGCACATCTTTTAATATCAATCCACCTCTTATTAGTAGCCGTGGCAGTGTCCAGATCAATGTTTACAAAGATGTGCTGTAGCATTGTCGTTGCCTGGCGACATTCCCTTTTTCAGCGGAAGTATCCGCAAATGATTAACAAATAGTTCCATTAAAAATGCATTTTAAAGTTCGTATTGTCTGTCTTTTTGAAATATTGACGGATAAATGTGGCAACCGTTGTATAAAAGCATTATGGAACTCGAAGCCGTGGGATGTCACGGATACCAATTTTCTTTGAAAAGCAACAGGCACAATGGACAGAGTGAACGTGATTAAGCAGGAATCCCAGCCCTCCGTGACGTCTTGTCCATTAGAGATTAGGAGAGTGGGCAGTGGTGCACCGTGGGTACTATAATAGCCACAAATCTCTAATCCCTCCGGTCCCATATGGCCTGGTCCAATGGGCACTTTGACTCACCCCATCTGTATAGCTCTACACCCCTCCCTTTATATTCTCTCCAGCCTTCCGCCGCTCTCTTGCTCTACCCTGTATCACTCATTTTTCTCCCCTCCTCTCTCTCCCTCTCTCTATATCCGCCTCCTCCCTGTGTCTCTGTATCTACTTCCTCTCTCTCTCTCTCTCTCTCTCTATCCCTCTCTATATCCACCTCCTCTCTGTGTCTCTATCTACTTCCTATCTCTCGATCTCAGCCCAGATAGAGTCCTAACAGATGGCCTGGCCGTTCAGATGTCCCCTCCCTTAAAGCCTGTAGTAAACAACTCCTCCCTCTCTCGGTCTCTCTCTCTCCCTCTCTCTGTCTCTCTCCCTCTCTCCTCCTCCAATCCCTTCCTCAGACTGCCTGTGGAGGCCTAATCCTCTGCTGTGGAGCCTGAATCTACCGAGACAAACGCACGCTACTGCCCGTAACTGCCCACTCCATGTCAAGACACAGGCTGAGACACAATACATGTGTGCACAGATACAACAGCCCATGGACTGTTCCTTCCGGCCTCTGACTGGGCAGCAAGGATGAAAGCCAACCATTGTTCTTATCCTCTGTTGCAGCGTCTAATTTCTGCATCATCACCGTCAGCCCATTTACGAAGGTGGAGGGTTTATTGAATTCTGCTGAACTATGCCAAGAAAACAGCCCGACACGCTCTGAATTTCCATTCTGTTTCATTATTCAGCTTGAAAGTGCTGCCATTGCAGTCGTTTCCCGAGATGGGCGTGGCCGAAGAGGGAGTCCTCAGCGATTAGTTCATCCCCTAACAAATCACAGTAGGCAAAAACCAACACAGGACGCTGATTGGCCTGGTTGGAATCCCAACCGAGAAATAAATCAATCTGGACGGATGCCTTTCCAGATCCAGAGTCGCATTTCGAGAAATTAAAGGGTCTGGAGACAGGCTACCGTGAAAATTGAGGGCTGGAAATTCCCGCCCTCTTGTTACAGAATGAATTGGCCCATCCCATCTCTACTGCAGTACTCCCTGAATACTATCCAGTGGTATCTCCCGTGCGTGGAGGTGTGTGTGTTTGTGTGTGTGTGTGGGGGCGCGGGTTACAGCAGATCCGTACCTGTGGGGTCGTCCTCGGCCCCCTCGGCGCCCTCGGGCTCGGCGTCCGCCTCCACCTCGCGGGTGACGGTGCTGACGACGCGCAGCTCGGGGAACAGCGTCACGCCCTCGGGGCTCTCGAACTCCACGGCGCTGCGGGCGAAGTGGTCGACGCCGCTCAGGCTGATCTTGGGCTCCTCGGGCTGCAGCACCATGACGTATCCCTCCGCGTCGGGCACCGAGATGCACGTCTCCTCGTTGAAGCACCTGCGGGAGCGGGAAAGGGGGCGGTTCGGTCGGTCAAACGCGTCGGGCATGGCGCACGGCGGCAAAGTACGCGGGCGTTGTGGCTCTAAAAGCTAAAGAACGCTGAGCAAATACTGTTTTATTCTCTTCAGCTACATTTTACCTCACACATATTGACCTTTCAATGTACAATTACCTTCGCAAGAAAAAAAACTGAAAACAAAAAACAAAACCAGAACCCTATAATCTCTTTTCTACCTTTCATCTCTCTTAGCTTCTTACATTTTGGTGAATCAAGTACGCTATTCCCAGAACGGGCCACTCACTTGACGGTGGTGGAGACGCGGAGGTGTCTGATGCCCGGGGTGGGGAACTGCCTGGAGTTCAGGTAGGAGATGTGCTGCATGACCTTGTCGAAGGCCTCGATGTCGTCGCCCTCCACGGTCAGAGTGGACTGGTTGGGGTTGAACTCCACCTGAGGGGGACATGACAGAATGAGTGCGGCCGTTGGGTGCAGCAGCCCAAGTTATGTCTCGTCTCGACTTCCCGCAACGCGTTCGTGTTGTGCTCCCGTTTCGGTACCGTATCGACGTTGTGATTTTAGAGCTGCTTAGTATTCAGTATGTGCACATACTCAATTTCAATTGTGACCAATTTAAAAGTACCTACGTAGCTTACCTTCTGGTCAGCATAACATTATATTTAAAGCCACTTTGAATAACCTCAAATAAACCAAATGCCGACGCAAAAGATCATTTTCATTTCAATGACTCTTTGCTAATTCGGTCCAGTGTGTGTGTGTGTGTGTGTTCCAGGGTCCTGGCGGGTGTCTGTGCCCTCTGACCTTGACGGCGGAGGCCACCTCCTCTGGCAGCTGAACGTCCAGGCCTTCCTTGCAGGTGTACAGGCAGTCGATCACCTTCTTGTTCTCCAGCTTCCCAGAGCGGATCATCAGGCCGGCCAGGTTCCCTCGGAAGAACTGGGACATGCGGGCGTTGCCGCCTGGACGCAAACACACACACACACACACACACACACACACACACACACAGTGAGTCAGCCAGGTGTACGTGTCCGCAGACCGGCCTTCCCTGGGCCGGCGAAACAAGCATGCGGTCTCAGCGCACAAAGCCTGGTGACGAGGCGCTCATGCAAGTTAGTAGATGTGCCCTTAGAAGGCCCGGGGAGGCCTGCTGGGAGACGGTGATGGATGAGCTGATGCAAGCCTCCCGCCACATGCAGCATCTGCCTCCATAAACATGGAGGACGAGGTGGTCACTGAGAATGAATGAACCGAATGAACCCAGAAACAATGAAACTGAACAAACAATGAAAGTGCCAGGGGGATGGATAACGTGAGGGTGGGCCGTGCCGATGTACGGGTATATTCCTTTGGATTCATCTCAACTATTCTATTAAGGTACAACTAATACCACTGTATTTATTATTCAAATGTGTCCGAAAGCTACATCTAAGCGGCTGTGATTCCTGATATTTCTAAATTCTAAACGTCCCTTCAGCGAGGAACGGGAGTGGGTGCGGCTGAGGTGAGGGCCGTGCGGGGACTTGATGCCAGCCCCTTGCGTCTCAAGGTCAACGGTGTTCACCCTGTCCCCGTCACGCGGTCGCAACCGCAGAGGCAGCACAATCGCTGGCCTGGTCAGTCACCGGACACCGGAGGGGGGGGGGGGGGGGGTGGGGCGCTCCTGACTCCCAAGGTCAAACACGCTGAAACCGGAGACATCGGCAAATACACCGCGCCTAGGCAGTTTTGGTTGGTCTGTTGGGTAATTAAGAATATCACCCGGTGGCTGTTTTGAGAAAATACTGCACTGGTGTCCCCGGTATGAAGGATAAAAGGTAGAACATGAATAAAAGCATGGAGGGGGAGGTGGAAATGACGCAGGCGGGGAGAACGTAACAGCAGTCGTATCCAAACCGATTCATGCCATAAATAGTTTGAGAAAATGTGAGGCGTTTTTGCGCAGCTAGAATGGTGATGTCATTCTAGTCGAATGATGGGGTTTGCGGGTGTCAACGAGCCGGACGTCACAGACAAAATGCACATCACTGAAGAGTAAAGAGGGAAAGACTTGAGCAACCTGGCTGAGCCTCAGAAACGGTCTCAGTGTCATTGTCATGTCCTGAGTTGTCTGTAGAGGCGAGAGAAGAGAGCAGGGAAAGACAAGGAGGGTTGAGGATTTAAGGGAGGGGTCGGCGTTCTGATGTCACACATGAGGTCACAGTGCATCATCTCAGAGGCTAGGAGAGAGTTATTACTGTACTGTGTCTATTAACATGTTACAGGTATATGAAGATTTCCCCAGTGGGAACAGTAAAGGTTTTCAATCACTCAATCAATCAATCAATCTGTAGACGCTGACACATGCACTACTGATGCCTGGCAATGGAAATAATTATACGATAAAAAGAGAAAGTCTAGACATGAAAACAGTATTGTAATATCATTGGACTAAATAAGATTATAAATGATCAAGGCAACTTGAAAGTAGATGGATAGATGTGAACCCTGCAAACGGATGGATTTGGGCGTTACCTTGCCAGCAGGCCCCGATGGTGAGCTGGGTGTCGATCTTGGAGGAGTGTAGGGGGTAGTCCTCCGTGACCAGGAAGGGCTCGAAGGTGGCGCCGTCGACGAACAGGGACACGGAGGGGAACTCCACGTTCGCCACGTAGTGATGCCACTCTTTGTCACACACCTGGGGGCGGCAGGTTAATTCAGAGGGATGGAGAGACACGAGACCAAACTGACCTCCCTTCCTACCTGCAATAAGCTTTTATTCAGTGGTTCTCATACTCTGTTGGGACTGTAAGGGAATTTTCTAATTGCGCTAATGAGTAAAATAAGTGATTTTTGCTATGATATTTGGAGGGTGGCTGAAACGTCACTCTTGTGATTAATCCTGGGGTATCCTCATCAATTGCAAGGCTGCCGCAGGGGTGTAGATGTTTCTAGATCGAAAACATGCTTGCTGAAATTAAGTTAATCTATCATATTTGAATCTTTAAAAAAGTTGTTTTCTATCAGCATTCACAGCATGTCCTGAGAAATATGTGGCCTTGATGAATGTACCCGTCGTTATCTACACTGCGCTGCTGGATACATGTAATCGCTCACTCCCTACCCTGCTGTATCTACGTAGGTAATCTGAATAGCTAACTCTTCAGAGATCTACACTTTTGATAGCTTGCACCTGCTACCACGTTCGTGCTGCTCTATAAATGTATTCTGAAGGTCTTCCTCAGAGAGATTCTGCATTGACTCTGTGTACGTCTCTCTCCAACATGCATGTTGAATAAAGACAGTTTCATACACAGAGCCACACAGACCGAAGACTGAGTTGTCTTCCACACGCGGTCATCTGCGGTATGTTGGAGGTGTGAAAGGGTGACCGACCTGGTCAAGCTTCCAGTGGAACTCGGACGGCTTGTAGTTCTCGGACTCGGTGGGATCCTGGCGGAGCAGGAGGATGAGGCGGCAGTTGTGGACGTAGAGAGAGTAATGGTGCCTGTTCATGTCTGCGGGAGCACGAGAAGGTGTTCAACGTTCATGGACTGGCTTCAATCGGGATTAGAGGACCAGGTGAACATCTTGAGCGTTAGAGGACTGTGACTGTTAACATGCAGTATGCAGCCAGAATAGTGAAGCAAGTAGCTCTATCATGAGTAGTGCACAAATGTATACATATACAACTGTACATAGGTATTACATTATGTAATAGATAAGATATAAGATAAGCCACATGATATCAAATATTCCATTTATGCTTGGAGAACGTAATTGTATAACAGTGAGTGTACATGGTGGAATGTTGCTTTTGTTTTCCTCTGGAACAGTCCTGCTGTATGGAGCTCATTAATCTTCCTAACCATAGGCTGTGTGGAAGCTTCCGGTACAGGGAGCAGCCACCCTGATATAATCCTGCTTATATAAGCAGTTTGTGACCATCTGATGAAACACTAGCTCCTCACATGCAGGAGATCAGGATTATAGTCTCACACACGCACACACACACACACACATGCACGCACACACACACAAACACACACAAACACAAACAGGCCTCGGTGGACTTAGTCAAAACAAGTGTTGAACTTGGCACGTTGCTATGGTCTTGAATGTCACAGCTATACATAAGATGCCTTGGTGTAACACAGCAGAACGTGACTTGTGGGAACCCTGTGTGTCTACGGGGAGTGTAACCTAGCATACGGTGCCTTCTGGGGGACTATACCCGTCTTGTCGGAGTTGCAGAGGATGGTCTCCTTCTCGCGAGACCCGGGGCCGTGCCTCATCCACACGGAGATGGTGAAGGGCTCCTTCAGGCTGGTGCTGACCACGCCCTCGGGCACCTTGATGGCCTGGGTGCCGTTGAACTCGAACACCTGGTCGCTGTCGTGACCGTTGTCCGTGGGCAGGCCCACCGTCCAGTTGGCCGAGCTGCTGGGGGCGGGTAGCAGCTCCACCGTGCCGGTGCTGGCCCCTGAGGAGGGTTCGGCCAAAAAAAACACAGGACGGCGCGTTTAAACCGTGGCTGAGGAGAAAGATTATTTTGTTTTTCTTGGCTAATAGTTTGAACACTTAAGACAAATCAAATCACTTTATCTTTATTAACGAGTGAACGTTTTTGCGATAATTAGGAGGAATTCGACTTGGTGCGCTGATTATTCTGGCAAGTATATTGTAAAGGCTCTTATATCATTCCGCTCGCTGAAGGCGGTTTCTCACCGCACAGCTTGTGCAGGGACTTCTCAGAGTAGGTGTCTCTATCACAGCCCTTCCCGATGTGATTGGTCTCCAGCTCGATGCTGGCTTGGATGGAGGTGATTGGCTCCTCGCAGGTCTCCAAATGCATGCTGGGGAAAAGGGCCAGGCTCCCGGTGCCAGGCTCATACTCAATCCTCTTGTTGAATCCTGACAGAGAGAGAGAGAGAGCAACGTTGACATTACATTACGGTCATTTATCTCACGCTTCTATCCAAAACGAATTAGAATAATTGCATTTAACATAGGCAAAGCCAATGTACTACTACTTGGCAGAACTTGCAAGTGCATCTCCTTTCTAAAACAAGTGACATTCACATTCCCTCAAAATCCACCAGTGCTGTTTTAGCTACCTCAGCAATGCTACAAAGTTTGAGGGTTAAATTACCTCTTTACAAAGGGCAAGTATTTAGCGCTAGCATAGCTAAGTGTCTCTATCGTCTTCAGAGACACACCCAAACAGTAAACAGTAAAGGTTGAGGCAACACAGAGAAAGGGAGGGGGGGGGTGCTTTGATACCTTGCCAGCCAGGCTTGCACGTGGGCTTGATGTTGATCTTGACCAGGACGTCCTCAGACGCACGGTTCTTCCCGCAGTCGTACGCGGTCACGGTCAGCTTGTACATGCGCTCCTTACTGTAGTTCAGCTTCTCTGTGTTCTTGACGAAGCCTGAACAGAAAAGGGAAAAACGGGGGGGTGAGCTGCCGGTCTTGACCTTGTTGAGAAGCTACAGGACGGCTAAGTGGTAAAGAGCGCGCAGTCAGACAGAGCGGTCTTCTGCGAGGCGAGCGGGCGGGTGTAACGGTACAGGGACAGGAAGCGGCTGGTGACACGTCGAGGTAAAACGCACGCCGGTGGGTCAGATGTGAGGTGCTGTGGGGAATTACAAACGACAGCTTTACGGCTCCGCTGTTTGCACAGATCAATTGAACACGGGGCCTAAGTCAATAAGATCCCAACCCTGCGGTCTATATCTAAGCCCTTCAGCGGCTGCAGGCGGTGGCCCTCACCATCCTTGTCGATGGTGAAGGGCACGTCGGGGGTGACGATCTCGTAGCTGCAGATCTGGCTGAACTGGAACGAGCAGTCGGCGTCCACCGCCTCCACTTTCAGGATGCTGTCGTACTTCTTCCCCTCGATGACGGTAGCTTTGTAGGACTTCTCCTTGAACACGGGCGAGTACTCGTTGATGTCGTTTACTTGGATGTGGACGGTGGCCCTGAGGGAGTTAAACGGCAAGCGGTCAAAAACGGATTGGCTGCGTTAAAACCCGCTCTCGCATTACACTGTGCATACGCTATGTTACGCTATATTAGGCATTTCAAATCAATTCCCTTTTGCATTTGTTTCAGAAGTTCAATTACAATCACAAAGTACAATTTATTACTACAAGATCAAGGTACTCTCTAGTCTGTGTGAAATTCTTCTATTATGAGGGGGATGTTTAATTGTGCAGCTAATAAGATCAATAGAATTATAAAAGGACTGCTAGTAAAAGGGTTTCAATCGAGCAAAATGCAGTCAATGGGAAAATAAATTGCACATGCAGTACCACTCAAGTGCACACAAAAAGAAAATGGTAAATGAACTGCACTTATATAGCGCTTTTATCCAAAGCGTTTTACAATGAAGCCCTCTCATTCACCCATTCACACACAAACACCAATGGCGGCAGCTGCCATGCAAGGTGCTAGCCTGCTCATTGGGAGCAATTTGGTGTTCAGTGTCTAGCCCAAGGACACTTCGACATGTCGTCAGGAGGAACCGGGATTCGAACCGCCGACCCTGCGATCATTGGACGACCCGCTCTACCTCCTGAGCCACAGCCGCCCGAGAGGAGAGCGGACGTACTTGTGGGATTTCTTCATGTTGGCTCCGTCTGGGCCGTCTCCGCAGTCGTAGGCCTGGATAGTGAAGGTGTGTTCCTTCTGGAGCTCGCAGTCCAGTTTGTCCTTGGCCCGGATGACCCCCTCGCCAGTGGACTTGTCCAGGACCACTGCCTCGAAGGGGACATTCTGTCCGTGGATCCTGAAGCCGCAAATCTCACCTAAACGTATCGAGAATCAAGAGAGTGTTGAGAATGATCAGGAGAGGCGGACCAGTTCGCTCTTAAAGCCAAAGGGTTATGTTAACGATAAAAACCATGAATTCACACAAACAACAAATAAGATCAGCCAGGGTTTTGTACATTAGGGTGGGGGTGGGGTTTGGGGGCGGGGTCTGTGGAGGAAGCTAAAAGCATTGTTGTATGGGTGAGTAGTTGGAGGGGGTGGGGTAGGGGGGGGGGTGGTCACTTATACTGGGCTGAGTGTCTTGTCCAAGCCACTTGATCACATCGCATCCAGTCATGCAGGTAGAAATCGAAAAAAGATGTGGACAGGCATTTCACAGGAGTACTTGTTATCAGTCATCAAACTAATCACACCCAAGCAAACATGGAGTGCAAGTGCAATATTCGTGTAAATCTGTGCACTTAACAGGCCCATCTCTGAAGAACAGAACAGAAAAACAGAATAAGGGGGAAAGAAAACGAAAACGGAGGTGTAATATGTTTATAGTAGAAGTTAAATATAAAAGCATTATCATAAAATTGGACCGGCACCAATTCAGAGTCAGTCATCGAAACCTACTGTAACACTGTGAAGGAAAAGAAACAGAACAAAAGCGTTCTCCTGGAACACTGTCTCCATTTAAGATTCAATTTAGATGGGAAGTCTTCCTGTGCAATTTTGCCTCTCGCCCCAAACTATTCAGAAATGAAATACAAAATCAAATCAAACCGGTACATTAGCAGTAGTCAAACGAAAGGACTGGATGAGAACTGGGGTTAGAAATATCGACTTGCTTGACATCCACATCAAATGACGACTGCAGCCATGCTATGGTAGATATTAGTGGTGAGGAATTACCAAAAGATTCCCACTGAGACAACAGAAAACTTACAGCAGGGAGAGTTTGCATTTGTTAACAATCTCAGCGACTTGGCTTAGAAGACTCTAGAAAAGCCACTAGAAGACCCCAGAATTGCCAGTGATAAAAAAAAAATGACAAAAGGAGTCATCAAACCTGCATAATTCTGGTGGTTTAGCTCTTTTAGGAGAGGACCCAATGATAGTCAATGTTTTATAATTAAATGTATATCCGTGTCAAAGATAGCGTCAGGAAAGCGCTACCTCTTAGTGACTTAAACAATGCTAGTGTCTATGACGTTAAATGCTAATTGATTTTCGAGACTTTTCCCTCTTCCCTGAATGGCTGAAGCACTGTTAGGGTCTGCAAACTACAATGGATGTCTCATGCACAGATATTTCTAAGTACACCTGCCCCACATCACACGTTTCATCCAGTTGTTGTACTTTTCAGGAATTTGGGGTGAGAAAAACTTAAAAGTTGGAAAACCAAATGGGAAGGATATTAAAGAGCATGGCAGGAGTTTCTGTGTAAAGTGCGGATGCTATTTTGCGTTAGTGGGTTAATAAAAGAAAATTGAGCACAAAGCAGGAGAAAGAGTCCATCATCACCTTCTTTGGTGAAGGTCACCTCAAAACTCTCTACAAGAGGGGGAAGAGAAGATAACCCGTCAGTCGAGGAAAGGTTGAAGTTCAGAGGTTAAACAGAAAGGACAGGATACAGGTATAGGCCAAACATGAGAACACATTCACATTGAAGAGCGTTTAGATTCAAACCAGTAAGACAAAAGCCTCTACAGTCAAACAATTTGCTCACTCAAAACTCAGGGAAGCAAGTACCACAATAGATTTATCATTTTCCTTGCAAAAGCCAAAGACAAATTAACCTTTGATGGTACCATATTTCTGTCAATACATCTTAATTTCAACTTTTCATTAATATTCCTCACTTATGTACACTACAGTGCCACGCAGCATACAGCATAACACAATTTTAACATATTTTACATTAAAATACAACAAAGGACAGCAAACTAGTGCCTACGATTGGTTGGTTCTGCTTGGTTGACTATGTAGAGCCTGATTCTGGCCTCTTGTGGGTTGAGCTGTCCATTTTGTTTTGGCCGAGACAATTAGAAATGGATTTCCCATTAGAGCCTGGTGTTCTGGGCCAGTCATGCAATGGGAGCCGTGCCCCCCCCTGTTCTCCCTCCAGCTCTAATGACCACCTCACACTCACAGGGCTCCAGGAATCCCACAGCAGAGTGCTGGTCTGGGCTCTCATACTACAAACCTCCTGTTATTCCAGCGAACAGCACAATGCCTAAATGATTCCAGACCCTTTGGCCTGCAATGCTAGACGACCACACCGAATCAAAATCAAATCAAAATCAAAGAATGTTCAATATCTTTGAGAACAGATTGATCTTTCGATGTAGTATATCTCGTCTAAGGTTAAGCATCCAGAGGCCTCTCCCACTGCACTGCTGTTTGAATGCCCTTCCTTGAAAATGACCCTTCCAGATTTCATGGAGCAAGGCTAGGCTATGGCCTGTTTGTCCAGGTCAGCTGTCTCTATAAGGGAATAAGAAACCCTGAACTTGTTACTATCTTGTTAGATTGTTCCTTGTTTGTGTCCTTCACCTCTAGTTCTGGGACACAGTCACACACTGCTCCTGTCCCAGTGAAGCACCCCCACCACACACACACACACACACACACACAGAGAGAGAGAGAGAGAGAGACACACACACACACACACACACACAGACACACACACAGACACAGACACAGACACAGACACACACACACACACACACACACACACACACACACACACACACACACACACACAGACACAGGTATACATTCAGACACTTGTACACCCAATCACAGATCCACACTTAAGCACACACACACACACACACACACACTCCCACATACATAGAACCAATCCATGCACAGTGAGCGCTCACATCAAAGCCTTTGATCAAGCTTCTGTAGCCTCATTGGTCGGCTTCGCCATGAGCCTTGTTTGTACACAGAGAGGGATTGGCTGGGAGTAAGGGTCCATGTTCATCCCTACTGCCACGCCAAACCAGACTGTGGGCGTTCAGGAGGGCCAGTTTGCTGGGACACATTGTCCACTTCCACCGCCCTGCTCATCAAAACGGAGCCCCACACAAAAACAGAAAGAGTGCAAAGCTCTCTATTGAACTCCAATTTAAAGCGAGAGGGCCCCGATAGCACGCGATGAATGGGAATAGTGTTTGGATTCCGCTTCCTCTCACGTTGGGAGTTCCCTGTCGGGCTGACCCGTCACGATGCGTAGCTGACATTTAAAATCAAACGCAGGAACCATCCAGATCATCGTGGCCAAAATGCGCTACCTCATGACTGTTTAGGGAGAACAGATCTGGGAGCCCTGTTGGTTCCTGGTCTCTGCTGATTAAGTACAAACAGTTGAGGTGAGGGTGGATGGGAGGCAGGGGAAAGCAGGGCGGTAGGACAGAAGACATGGGGATGGTGGTGGAGGGAAGCCATTCCCAAAGCCATGGTGCTTTGAACCCCGGCCAAAGTCAAGTCTTTGGAAGTCTCAACGCCAGACCCATGGGAGTTCTTTCGCTGATACGCTTTGTAAGCTACGCTAATTACGTTACCGCATGGTGCAGATCTCTCTATGGGTCTGGGACACTTCATGCAAAAAATCTGGTGTTCAAATCCTGGCAATTCGTCTATCGATTTTGATCCATCGATACACCTTCAGAATACCAGCTTGGGCGGTGAAGTGGCACAGACTCTATTATGTAGTATGTGGAGCACAGCGATTCAACGTAATATTTGAGTCTGGAGAGAGACCAAGTCTTTGGAGTCTTATGTGATTAATGAAAGTCTGGGCCTAATGCCGCTTTGGCACTCCCTCCCTTGGAGATAAACATTAAAAGAGAACTTCCGATTGATCTGGATATGAAAGGGGCCTTATGGTAAATATGGGGACCAGCTGTAATATATTACCATTGGAAAACATCTAATATGCTGATGACATTGATTTGCTTAGACTCCCAGTACAAAATGATCATTCAATGCATATTATATGCTGTGAAACTTGAGCCTGAATCTTACAAGTTTGACTTTTTGTGTTAAATGAATGGAACAACAAGAAAAAGAAATGGAATTACTGGTCTCAAACTAAGTTGTTTTCTTTAGTGCAAATGTACGCCACTCCACAGGAACACAAACCCTCAATTCCCTTTTATTGCAACCATCCGCTAACAATGTTTATCCACACATTCCCCCTAAAATGAAATCTCTAGCAAACGCTATAAAAACTACATTGGCATCATTAATACCGTAGACTTGGATGATCAGGACTCCAATTACCATCAGTCAACTAGAAGTTGTTTTTCGACTGGCAAAGAAGTGTCGGTATAATAAAGACTTCATCTTCTTGAAATCTAGGTACGGTGTGTGCATCTTCATCTCATAGCACATAAGGAATAGAATAAAACAGAGTGAATGAAAAAAGTTAAGAGGAGGAAAACCAGCAGGGGAACAGAGATGGCGTCAGGTGTCCTCTCTCACCTGCATAGCGCAGTGGGGCGTCCTTGTCCAGGGCAATTAGTGGCGGGTCCAGGAGTACTTTGTCATCATTTTCTGTTACGATCCCATGGTACGTTGTCTCAATCCATGGTTTGTGCTTATTAACTGGAAAAGAGAGAAGAAAATGTCAGTGTTTGTAATAGCAGTTCAAAGTCTACTCTTTGCATGCAAGGCGAGACATTTCAGGATTTTTGACAACCGCCTATCAAGGTTTGATCCAGGACTCCACAGACAGACAGACTGCTAATACCAAAACACTCCCATTTCCACTGACTTGAGTGAAATACTTGGTTGAGGCTAGGTGATAGTGTCAGCTAGACCAGGGTATGGTTGGGGAAGCAGGCACAGCCATAACTATGTAGCCTAAGTGGATAAGGTCTGACAGCCGTATCGCCCGGCCAATCACTGCTCCCCCCTAGCACACAAATCCTGTGGAGCAGCAGTTCGGTTCATTAGAGCCTTGTGCTCCGTTGAGCCAGGAAACGGCCCAGCTGCAGACAGGATTCTGTTTTAGCTGGCAGCTGCAGAAAAAAAGATGCAGCCAGTGACACATTTGGGCTGGATTGGAAAACGATGTCGATGCGCGGGAGGCCGAGCTCTCCGACAATAAATATGCGCCCGATCCAGGCTCAGTAGACAAACAAGCTGTGACAGCCTGTGTGCCGACAGGTGAGAGTACAGTACATGGAGCTGGCAGGAAGCAGGGTTTGCTGGGAAGAAGTGTAGGCTGACCAGAAATATGTCTCCTGAGAGGCTACTGTATGGTGGCTTGGATGTGTTCCGGGCGCTGAGATGGCGACAAATGAATAGAATAATGGTCAATTTAAGTTAGTGATCTGACCTCTACATGACCCTTTTTGACTGGGTTTTATATAGTCAGACACTATCATTGAAGACTCAAGTAATAGTGTCTCATAACTACTGTAATAAGGAGACACTTTTAAGGCTTCCATATCCACAAATGTTAATTCATTTCGCACCGTAGCCTCAAAAGACTTTCCCACTCTTAGATCTACCACAATCTATTATAGCCTTCAGCATATTCTTCTTGACAATGAGTTAATGACTCAATTCAGCCTAAGGAAACCATTTCTATTGTATTAAAATGACTTCCTTGTACAGTATGATACTATTTGGCCTCCATCTTAAGGCATAAATGTAATACACTCAGAATATCCACTTTCATGCCACTGGTGCTTCCTGAAAGTTCCAACGGTAACTTATTCTCTTCATTGTATTACATCGTCCAAGATAATCAATTCTAGAGCTACATTTTCATGCAGCAGGCTATTCAATTTCATTTTACTTCATCACGTTTTACCACTGGAGAAAAATCTTGTTCACCGATACTCTATGCCTTCATGTACCGTCTTGTTCAAAAGAACTTAACCCCAGGTCACTTAAAAATGCAAACAGTACAAATATCTAATGAATCTGAGTCACGTGTTTAAAAATGTGGAATGACATGACATAAAAGAGTATTCCTTCATCAACACATCATCATGATATAGTCTATTATAATTTTAGGCCTTGTATATCTCATGTTTAACTCTTTGCATGTCAGTTCTGAGGAGGTTCAGGGCTCAGGGCTTTGATTATCTTGCCTTGAATTGGTCAAGCTCATATATCCCTTCACCGGTGGGTCTCACATGACCTCAAGTGTGGTGGTTGTCTTTAGACGGAATGACGGAGCAGACTACACAATAATCTGCTTTAGTCACCACACAATCTTTACCCCTCAGGGGAGCAGCTGGGTCACATGGGGGTCTCCAGCTTCGTCAGTGCTACACTAGGCTACGCTGCTCTGGCCAGCTGGGCTCAGCACAGCTCAGTACAGCTAGGCTACACGATGCTCTGGCCAGCTGGGCTCAGTACAGCTAGGCTACATGATGCTCTGGCCAGCTGGGCTCAGTACAGCTAGGCTACACGATGCTCTGGCCAGCTGGGCTCAGTACAGCTAGGCTACACGATGCTCTGGCCAGCTGGGCTCAGTACAGCTCATGCTGACTACATGCTCCCTGCACTGCATTACAATCACTTACACCTACTAGCTTGATGACAGCGGCCTTGGAAGATTAGATTGGGGAAAAAAAAGTTCATTCAAAACTTTTTAAAATAATTTAGCCTACATTATCTGTGATACATTCATGTAAATCCTGCATGTACATCTACTGAATAGAAAATGAAGATTAATTAGTGTTGCTAAGGAGACCATGGAAATCATTCAGCTAACCCAGCATGCATTCCACCAAATGAGGATGGATATCACTGCGCGGCCCTGTTTGCCAACCCACCTGTGGCTCAGGCAGAAGAATGCTCGAGCTACAGCACCATCTAATACAGTCAGTTATCCTGGTGCCAGCTGCCAAGCTGCTTGGTAGATTGAGTCCCGCCTCCAGAAGAGGCTGTGGTGAATATGGTGAGACCTGTACTTCAAAAAATAGCAAAGCTATGCTCCACAGCAGTCAGACAGACCACCTGGCACAAGGAGGCACTTTGAGTTCTATAAATTCACTTAGCAAGTTTGATTTATTATAATTATCATTATTATTATTGTTGTTGTTATTATTCACTTTGTGCAAACAGATGGAATCCCCATGAGATAGCAGTACCCTCCTTGACTTCACTTCTTACACACACACACACACACACACACACACACAGATTCTAGGAAATGTACATAAGCAAAAATGATTGAATGTGAAGTGTGAAATCCACATCATTTAGTATAAATTGTGTGAAATTGACAGCAAGCCCTCCAAGATAAGACAGCTTTATCACCCTCTCCCTGACAGAATAAATGTGTGTAACATCTGCCGTGCAGCGGCTGCCTAGACAAACGGCATGTCGCTGAAAACGACAAGAGAGCCCTAATTTGCAGAAACGCATGAACAATCTTTCTTCCTGATGTTGCTAATTGGACAATTTAGAACCACTTGTGTTTTCAGCCCAGCGCTAATCCTATGTTATTATCATTATTAAGGGTGTGGTCTGTGGTGTAGTCTTCAAAGAGACGGGAAGCTGTTGGGTTGAGATGGGAATGAGATTAGGGAAGGCACTTTGAAGTGGTTATGATTTTTAGGAGGGCCCCCCGGCCTGGCAGAGTTTAGATTTTAGGGTGGCAAAGTGCCAGTCCCTTCCATCAACTTTGTGAGGGAAGCCATCCATCCTATGCAGTGTAAGGACTGCTGTTTCAATTACAACTAGCTCTCCATCCAGCCAGCTCCCACATGGAAGCACTTGCAGATGAAGAAAAAGAAAATTATACTTTTAGATAGCAGGCTTCAGGCTGATCCCAAGACCGATCTTACAATAGATAAGGCAGTCTGACATTTTAAATAGGTGATACAAAGCCATTTTCACAGTCTACATGTTTTCTTCACGTGGCAGATAAAGCACTGACACGTTAGTACACGTTAATACAGATTAAGTATCACCTATTGTATAGCAGATGTGAAAACCATGCAGGTCAAAGTTACATAAGTGAAATGTTCTACCTTCACAAATGTGCTCATCTCATACTCGCGTCGCGTCACACTGATCTTAACCTACAGATTAAATGCACACAATCTACGCTACAAAATATCTCCTGGCTTCAGTTGCTTTGATGCCCAATAACATGCAAAACACTCATTTAGTTAGAAATGCAATTAACAATGAGGCCCGCCTTTTAATTTGAATAATTCAACATTACTACTTAGTAGTACATTAGTACTACACAAGCACCACAACGTCGCTGAAGGCTAATTAAGACCATTGATCAATGTGGCTAATCACTGGGCTGATAAGAAAACACTGACTTAAGGGGGTAAGAAGACATGGATGGCTTAGCATGTTTTAGATTGCCTGTGATTGTGTTTGTCTGTACTGTAGAGGGGTTAATAGCTTTCTTAGCCAGGAGACATCCAGAACTCGAGTGACCTATGCGCCGGTGGCTAACTATGTCTAACACACTTACTGTAGTTTTCACATCCCAGTACGCACACAGAAGCAGCGAGTACAGAAATCGCCTGGCCCTACCAGGAAAGCCACTGACCAGACGGCAGTCCACTGACCTTTGAGCCTCGGAGCGAACGAGGCCTTACACAGGCTGACTGAGGAGCCGTATGACAAAGCCCTTTCAAAACACAACACCGCTGATTCACCTGTTATGACAGTGAGCGGCTGTTGAAAGCAGCAGGGGACATACAGTGTACCTCAGCAGCATGTGCTGAGCACAGATGGTGGGCCAGCTCATGGCCCAGACACACTGTACCTGGCATGCAATCCTGTTACCCATCATGTAAACCTATCTAATCCTGTAATGGGATGCTCCTGTTTCATTGACTTTGGGAGGGCGCGGACAAGGGATATTTAAACAAAACACTGGAGGCTTTGCCTGCAGACTAAAGACAAACAAGTACCCGCGTCATGAAAATGCAGCTGTGAAAAATGCCCCCTTGTGAGCACCGCACTATACAATGCTGCCCCACGGTCATCGTTATGACAATGCTTCAGCGCGGTGTAATTTATATGCCGAGTGTCTGGGTATATTTTGCAGTTGGTACAGTCGTTTGCTGGATTTGAAACACGTAGTGCGCCCGTGGACCCGTCGTGGGAATGTGTTCTACACCCAGAATTGCGCCATGAAATGAAACCATTTGGTTTTGTCAGCATTTGGCTTAACTGGGAACCAATTGAATCTCACGCTTTGTGTGAAGAAAGTGAGGTGCGCGCCAGGTGCCGTAGAATCGCACTCAACGCTGGTGGAGATCTGCTCAAATGCACTCGCCATTGGTGGCTAGGCCCGGTTTTCGAGGGCAAATCATACCCACCGTAACTGGACCCTGCCCTACGGTTTCTGGAATTAGTATATGTATATATAGATACAGTGGATAGATGCCTGTCCTCAATTTGTCTCTTCACCAGCAAGCAAACGAACCAACAGACCAACCAATCAGGTCATAGCTAATAAACACTGACGAAAGATCCTCTCCACTTAACTCTTCTTCTGAAATGTCATCCTCACCTTGGAGAAGTAATCTCCAGTTTTATGACTTGCTTTGAAAGGTTTCTTTGAGGGTTGTTGGTGATAGATTCAGTCAAAAACATCACTGCAAAATTGAAATTCATGACTCTCATCAAAGGAGAAGGAACTGACCGAGTCGTTTTCATCCTGTAGGCTCTAACATGCCAATCATCCTCCATGTTTATGAGATGATGACTATATAAAACCCTGCAAGGTGGTAGGATATTTGCCAACCAGAACTGATCATCTTTTTTTCTTTTCTTAAAAAAAAATTCAAAAGAGAGTTTGTTTATCAGCATGACAGTAAAATGGTGCTAGTCTTGTGTCTTCTGGTAAGACGGCATGCCCCTGCACTTGCCAACCAAATCGCATGCCCCTGCACTTGCCAACCAAATTCCAAACAGAGAGCAATAAAACATAATCTTAGCAGCAGCAAAACACGGCCCAAATATTCTCTCTTCCCTGGAAGCTACCAGTACTGGTTGACCGATGTAGCCTGCTTCCTGTGGGAATTACTTCCTGTGGGAATTACAGGGCCACAATAGGTCCTGGTAACACCGCGCTGCAAGGGGACGGCCACACAGTACACGCTGCGTCCCCGCGCCAGCTATCGATGTGACGTCTCTAAGGAGACATAAGGAGAAACATGGGAGCGAAGCCCCATCTGCTCTGCCCCTCGGCATGTGTCCGTCCTCTGTCTGGCTGTCCACCCATCAGCTCTGACATGGATGAGATAACGCAGGCTGTTCACAGGCCACTGGGGCAACAGGAGAATTCCATCTGGGTGCAGCAGACTGGGGACGCGTCAAGGCTATTACACCTCTGTGATAATCTGATGAACTTTGATGATAATACTGGGGACCCTCTCTGGGGTTGCTGGGTAATAACCAGCCAGGAGTTCAGGTCTGTAATACCAAGCTCTGTTTCTGCCTCAATTCATTAGTTCAAAAATGATTTAATGTGCATTTTTGCAATATTTCAACGATCTGCTTCTTTTAGTTCCACAGCACAGCACCTCAACTTCACTCCATGGCCCCTCGAATCCAGTGTTTAAAGCCCCTCAGTCTCTTCACACCAAGCAGGATTTGAAGTCCTTTAGATTACATTGCTTGAGTCTGCCTGTTAGGTGGGTGGGCGTTTCATTTTTTCAGAACAGCCTGATTGGTTCCAAGTTGCGCCAGACAAACACAATCAAGCACAGATGTGTGATTCAAATTATTTCAAATAGTATTTCGACCCAGGTCTGAGTGAGATATGCCTGGGAGAAAGATCTCCTGGAAACACAAGCCAGACAAGGATGGTAAATTGTGAAGGAATCTGATGAGAAGATCAAAGTGGAGGGAGGGCTTCCATTAAGCTGCTGATGAGTGGACTTATAAACTCCACTGACCAGGAGGCAATCAATGGACTCAATCTGCCGGCCGTCTCAAACATTAGAGCACACTTCTGTGTTTGCCCTACTCGAGAGTGTCCCTTGCTTATTGACGCAAGCCCTCCCCACCACAGAGCGATGACTGTTCTGGGGGAGGTCCTGGAGGCCCTTAAGGCGAGCCCAGGCCGTAAGGCCCCACTCCCTAAACATCGTGCTCACACAGGGGCGCCTCTCAAGTCGGCCTACCGAGCAAAGGCATTTGTTTGTCCACTGCGCAATCACAACCAACCCCCTGACAACAGGGCCGGGCCTGCTACTCTGAGGAGGAAGGGGGGGGGGCGTGGGGGGGGTGGGGTGTGACGGGGGGCTTGAATGAGGCTCAATCACCTCTCTGTGAGAGGCACAATGGCTCAGTGAGAATCAGGAGCTCTGGACGGGGGCTCAGTGTGTGTGACCTGTGGCTGTGGGACTGCAGGCTAGCGTGTTCTCTAGTTACCTGTTTCTCAGGGAGCGTCCTGGTATTAATGTGTTCAGACACAAAGCTCCACAGGGCCACATTTCTCCCTGTGACAATGAAGCCAGAGGGAGGGGATGTCGTACCTGATCAACTGTACATTTGCCTTATGGTTTGATTTAAAACCCTAAACCTGGGCTTGTATTTCAGTGCCTTAGTAAAATACCACAATGAAGGATTCTTAAGGAGGTTTTAAAAGTATTAGGTTATCACACATTAGAACGGAACCTGACATAAGATCAGGATTCAGGAGGCAGAGGTATTTTTCCTTTTCAGAAATGTAAATTGCTATCCAATGCTGAAGGCTTTCTATTATTCAGCATGCAATGCATCTATTGATTGGATTCTAGCACAGGTTCAATTGTAGCTTACGTAAACTTGTTTCACAAATTCTTCATGAATCCTGTGTGGGATTGCCTTAGCACTAGTTGTGGGTTGTGCGAATATGCAATGACAAGTCTTAACATAGCGTCATTAATGTTCCAAGAGTGCCAATTCCCCTGAGAAATATGATCTAGCCTATAATGCAAGAGCTGTTCTTCTGGATCCTGCAGAGTTAGCCTATACTATAGACTTTTGTCTATCAACTGCTCGACACAACTACTCAGCCAGCTGACGGAGTGAGAAGAACGACTTAATATTCACCATTGAATGACCCCTTTTTGACAGGTCACTGATTCAATTCAGCTTCCAAAGGGGCCAGTCGGTGAAAGGAAATTCACCACCAACCCCAATTTAAAGTCAGTTGTCTTGAAGGCCTCTATTTCTCCAGCAACAAATTCACAGAAAATGAAACTGAAATGTTTCTAGTATAATTGTGCACTTTCTGAGGATTATCTCATATGCATTCTTGGGGGTCTTGAGTCTTGGGCCCTGTAACAGTGACTGCATTGTGACGTTCCCATTCCTGGGCCAAAAAGCTCTTTGTTCAAGTGTGAATTCTATGAATAGTTAACTTTGAGACACAGGACCTCAGTGTAGGGCAAGAAAACTGTTTTGAGGACAAGGAAGAGTAATATGTTCAGGGATATGAAGATATGATACATGAACATACTCCTACACAGACAAACACGACCATATCTGAATGCAACAGGGCTTGATCCAGCAAAGTAGTTTCAGTAAGACCATAGTTTTGGGGATTTGTGTGCGTCACTATGAACACTGATGTTCAAGAAAAACCCCTCAAATGTAATGTCAAAGCTAACATCAATCAAAACCACGCTGAGTGGCACCCTGAAGATGGCTGACATTTTACTCATCATTTCTCAGCTGGAAAGCACTACAGCAAACTGAAACATAGCCTAGTAACAGAACACGGACAATTAGGCTATATGGTGTCTTCCATCATATTTCTGTCCTAGGTCACGCCATCAATACCCCCTTAGGTTATTTGCTGGGAAGACAAGCCTGTAAACTGACCCCGGTATCACATCTGAATGATGACATGCTACTAAATAGAACATAATGTCAGAGGAGAAACAATGCAGCTATTGTAACCCTTTCGTGCACATAGTTTTGGTTTGGTCACATTCTGTGCATCATCCTGGTATGTCATGCAAGCTCTTGCAGTTTCAAGCATACTGCATGATGTGAAGAGAAATGAATGGGCTATCGTGTTACACAGATCACGTTGTCCTCATTCAAGAATATGGGCTTACAAATCCTTACTGGCCAGTCTACCATGTCACCTGTCAACTTGTTTAACAGTGAACACTGAAAGATTGCAGTTTGTTAAAGTGGCTTCTGTCTTCAATGTATCAATGCTGAAAAAAACCCAACATGTGTATATGTCTAATGGATGGAATGCCAAGCAACAGGACTACACGACAAAACTCAAGATGCACGCCCCTGACAAATGATCTATGATGTGTACTCAACTGGGACTTGCGGATTCAATGATGAATGGACGACTGAGACATCCAGGCAGCCGGCCTCCTTTGTTCGAGTGTTTCCAGAGGAAAGGCTCATGAGTCTTGTGAGCTACAGGTCTGACTGGGGAGGATATTGGGAGATACAGCTGCTGCTATAGGCTGCGAGAGTGACAAATGAGGCCATTATCAATCATAACCAGAGTAAAACATAAAGGGAGATCTTATATGTGTGAGCTAGGGCATTCATACATTGTGAATTGAGCTAACAAGTTGCAGGCCTACCCTTTTGTACCCTGCATTTCCCAAGCATGAATCAGCAAAGACCAGATTCACAATGTCTGCTTCAGATGATTGGTGTGTGACTGAGAGGCAGTAGAGAGGCAGGTGTTGCCCTTAAACTAGTCAGACTGGCGATGATAGGGAGGGTTACAGTGTGGGTGGACCAGAAATGTGAATAGTTCAGGAAATTGCTTAGCTAAAAGTTGACCTTTATGTTCCCAATTCATGGAGTGCCTACTTGTTGGGTGATGATGGTGCATGTGAATATGTGCTTGTGAATATGTGATGTTCAGGGGAGCACAGGCAACACTTCACATCCTATTTATTCAAATGTGCCTGGCCTCCACCTTCAACCACTGGCACCAGAGATACTAAGGCTATGTAAACGTGGGTAGTGATAAGAGGTACTGGCAATTGATAACACTGTAGCATGATGTTAATGCATTATAAATGGAGGCAGTGATAAAAAAAGTCATCTACAGGGTTCGATTTTAATGTACTGTCAAAACACTTATGCAATTGATTTAAAGACTGAGTAGAATTGCTTCATGGTATGCCACAATGTGGTTCAAAAATGTGTCCTCAGAGAGGCAATTTGTGTTGCGGCGTATAGCATTTAAGAGCAGGTACACAGAAGCAAGAACAAGCAGGTCACGAACACACAAGCATGATCAACAGAGCCCACTGGAGCAGAGCAACTGACCTTTAGACAATCAAGATAAGCCATTCACGCCAAGATGGGAGTTTCACAGGTCAATTTCCAGATAAGAGCAGGGAAGAGAGCAGGTGCATTAGCACTACCCAAACAACCACTTGGCCAGCAGCCACACACTGGCTGGAAACAGGGTCCATATATTCCCCTTTATGTGACCAAACATTTGGCCGTGCCTAAACCATGAAAATATTATTCAGGAATGTAGGCGGATTCCAGTTTAGGTTCTTTTGATTATACCATGGAAGTGAGAACCCTCTCTAATAGGCACCAGCAGCATCTGCTCACTGTATGGATAATTGGTGTAAGTCTGATTCTAATTAATGAAATCAAGTTATTGCCTTCCCAATTGTGGCATCTGGTCATGCATTCTCAGCTGGGCGACATGGCAACACACAAGCTGGGAGTCCACATACCGCTATCTGGTTAGACCATTTTTAACAACCAACCCTACCTTACAAAGAACTGATACAACTGATTCTGCATAGCACTTTCCTCAGAGCTCTTCGTTTTGAGCATGAAAATGGGTGTGCCATCCATGATCCGTGAAGAAAATTACCTTTCTATCTACAGCGTTGCGCGTAACTGTAAAAGCTGTGCACTCGCGAGCACATGCACCTGCCTTTAATTAAATGTAGTGAACTCAATTTGAATGGTTCACATTGGGGAGGTCAACGTGCCGACGACAATAAAGGCGAGAAATTAATGCCGAGCGACTTATAATATTGAACTGTTGACGCGGGATGGACTGCCCTGCAGCAGACGGTCCATTGTGGGAAGGCATTTCTCCGCAGTATTCATAATAGCTCACAGTTTCAGTTCGGCCCACAGTTGAACCTGCAGCACTTCATCGTGAGCGTTAACTGATTTTTCACAACACATTAATTTTTAAATCCAGAGACAAACCGAGCTCATAAGGAGGATCTGCAATGCGTAGCCAACGAGATCAGACATAACGCGCTCGCGGCGGAGCCAATCTATAATAAGCATAGACCCGAAATAACAGCTCTCATTATCAGTGTTTACACAAAATGAAATATGTCAATGACAACTTAATTAAGCTTTATCATAACATTAACTAGAATGACAGCGCTGCGATGGGCTATTGGCCTATGTTATAGGCTATGGCATTCTGGCACTAGCTAAAGCACCCACCCTCAAACAATAAAACGGGTGTATGAAATCATCATATTAAATAATAGCCTAGGCCTACACACGCTTTTCAGTCTTGCTGATGGGCTACCTAGATAGTTCGTGATTGTAGGCTACAACAAAAATTGTTTTTAACAGAATGCGATCAGTGATTTAGCCACTCCATAGCTTTGGCCCTGATACAATTTAATAATAGGCCTACAAATTAGTTAAACTCAACAAAATAAGATCAATGTAAATGCAAAATTGAATTAGCAATTAGTTTGATATCAAATTTTAAATCAGATTTCTCTAATGTTGCGTGGTGCTATGACAGAGACTGATACGCGCATCCATCCGCCTACGAAACGGGCCATCCCTTATGGGGCAGGTTGCACTGATAGCCTATGCATCCCTCGCGGATGTCATACCGCCTCGGGTTTCATGATGAAAGCAAAGATAAGTATTATATTTCACCTAGTCTTCATGTTCATTATAGATAGCCTAATGTTTGTTCAAGAAGAGACAGAGACGACAATTCAGCGAGATAAACCCTATCAAGAGCTTACCTTTAGCCGCTTCCACCGCACATAATAGTCCGAGGACCACTCCGACAACGGATGCAAATTGTGTATTCCTTCGGAAATGCATCCCGAATTCGAACTCAACACGGAAATTTGAAACAACCCACTTCTATCCTCCTCGTTGGTTTAATAAAATAAATCCAGAAGATGTATTTAGGTACCGTGATAGTTCTAAGATGGCCGACGCCACCGCCGCTCTGCGATTCCCTTCAATCACCGTTCTCTCTCGCAGTTTTGCAGCTGTATCCAACGGGACCGATGGCTAGTGACGTCAGAGCTGTTATTGTGGGAGTGCATGCAGCTAGTTTAGCACAGACGGCTGAACTCAGACCGAGGGAGGGGGGCAAATGCCTTGTGTTGGTGGGGTGGCTCACAGGGGCCAATGGTGTAAGATGTGGTATAGACCATAATTTGAAGTGGATGTCTTTGTAAAGATTAAGACAATCTCTCTCTCTCTCTCTCTCTCTCTCTCTCTCTCTCTCACACACACACACACACACACACACACACACATTATTCTTCCCCAACACCCTTTCCCTGCAAACCTTTGATATTCTATCCGCTCTTGAGGACGGACGAGTACAAAGATCTATCAGCAGATGCCATGTTGTCCATATTAATGAAACCTAGTTACTCTGAGGCTTCTGCTATATTTGACTCTAGATGTACATGCACAAGTACACACACTCGTGTGCACACACACACACGCAGAGGGATGGGGGGTTATTCAGTACACTGCACAACCTTCATCAAAGATGCAACATTGATCCAACCAGGAGTTAGGCATCTCATCTCTCTCCCTACCCAGTCCTTACTACCTCACCCCACATGACTGGTGCAGACTTTTAATTATAACCCACATGACATGGTGTGAGAATAGCAAGGTTCAGCATTGGGTTGGGGTGGTTATTTAATCAACACTCCTCAGCTGAGAGTAACATCCTATCGATAAACTGGGTGAGTTGCAGAATCAGACACGGACTATGTTCCTGCTGCATATTAGTGCATACATCTCAATAAAGTGATAATTAAAAGTGATAGGTTATGGCTTGTTATGAATTGTCAAACGTACAGGTGATCGTGGCATGCATCAGCCATTTAAGTTCTTTCAAAAACTGCAATCAGCTGAGCAGAAATCAACAGACTGGCCGTTGTTCTGAGGAGTGACAATTAACTGATGGGTATATAAGCGGGCCCCGTCTATAGCCAGCAGCAGAAGCACAGTACAATGGCCATTTGTTTTCCCTTGGCAAGACATGAACTGACGGGGAGACAGTAGATGGCCACAGATGTCTTCCTCTCCAGGGAGAGGGATAGAGGGCCAGTATAGCCATTGTGAATGCCCAGGGGACAATAGAAGGCAATAGTGGGGCTTGGTGGCTACGTGTGAGACAGCAGTGAGGCAGGCATCACAAAGGTGCCACTTCCTCCCTATAGACCCTCTACTATGGCCGACTGCTATAATGTTTCTATTCAGAGACCAGCGAGCTGGTTGGTGAGGTTTTGATGGTCCCTTTGATTTTCATTTGGGAGTTCCTTTCCCTTGTCACAAATATTGCTGTTTGATACACAACAAATAGTATGTCACATTAAACCTCCATGTTCTTTTCAAGCAGTGTTTTTTGGCTCATGCTTCATTGATTTTTAAATGCCCCCTTAAGTCATGAGACACAGCTATAGGCCTATACAGTAGGCTACTTAAGATTTGCATGTGTAAAGGTGCTATAGAACTCTTTGAGACACACATCTCTTCTGGAGGCCACATAGGCTAAAGTGATTAGGGTGACCAAAAGGTTGTGTAAGCCCCATGGCTGTTCCAATTATTCAGCATAATAATGTAATGTCCTACCACCTCAGTCTGTCACGTGTCCTCTCTGCTTCAATTTTCAACACTCAGCCCAAAGCCAATATGTCTGACGGAAAGATCATTTCCAGATAGCAAGCGGATCTGGGCCATATATGGGCCGGAACTAAGCCACAAGGGCCAGATCTGGCCTGTATATGGCCCAGATCCGCTTGCTATCTGGGTTAGAACTGTGAAGAAGAGATGGAGAGTCAGTCAGTCAGTCAGTCAGTCAGTCAGTCAGTCAGTTCGCCTCTATGGTGGTCGTGTGTCAGAGGTCTTCTATTACTGGACAGCAGAATGACCATGGTTGGTTGTTAATGAGGCCCTGCTTATTGGAGACCTTACCACAGGCCAGGCAGTAGTTGTAGCTGGCTGGGAGCAGACAGAGCATGAAACACTCTGTGTTATCAAAGGAATCAAAGCGCTTGTGACCATTAAGCACCATTGCTTCTCGTTCTTGATATTTTCTCCTCAGGGCTAGCTGTATCTTGTGTTGTCATCTACAGACAACAACCTAGATTGATGTTTTTCACTGAGTGTGGGAACCTAATTATTTGTTATTTGTTATATGAGAGCTTTTTGTTTTTCTATGATTGTTAGGATATTCTTCGAAGATAATATCACTTGAGTCGTATCTAGGAGACCCTACTCTGTGAAATACTATTTGATGAAATATTACTGATAGTATTGAGGTTGAGTTGACAATTTGTTTTCCAGCATCTTTGCTCAGATGCATATCATATTTTGGAGCAATAAATGAGTAGCATAAGGAATGCTCATGACAGTTATGTAATATATAATGTATATATTCATTTATTTTAATTACTTCCCATTACTTCTATGAGTAATGAGTCTATGTGCAATTTATCTCTCACTTGGTTGTATTGATTTTTCATTGCTGTGCTGTATATCTCTAATTCCAAGGACTCAGAAACTCATGTTTATGCAAGGATATCATAAATCTCTTTCTACTGTATATGAATACATTTTCTAAAATATTTGGCAAGAGACAATTACTGTATACTCCACTGAAGAAGTTCTGGATGTTATTAATTTGCCTCCGAGGAATGATTTAAGTTGCTGAGTTAAACACAGGAGTCTGGAAACATTTCAAACAGCTTGTTGAAGCCAAGCTGCACCTTTCAGCTACCCATAGCTTTGCCAGCAGTCTGATTAATGCATTCTCTACAGGAAATATTTAAAACGTATCCTTTATAACTGGCTTATTTTTTCTAAGCCCTCATCTATCTTTCACTCACTTGCACTTTAGAGGCATTTGAAAGAGCCTTCAGTATTTCTGAGCAAAGCTTGAGGACTTGACAAAGACCAGGTGAGTCCAAAGTTTGTTCAGGAGTGTGTCATAAAATGGGAAATTAATTATTCAGAAATATCATCAGATGCAAAAAACTCTATTGATAGTGAGCAGTGTTTTTTATAATATAGGGATTGTACTGTATAAAGCATTTGTGTGTTACATGACATAATATCATACCCACTTGACCTACCACTGAGAAAGAGTGGACCGTTTCTTCTTAGTAACATTGTGTTGAAAAGCTGTTCCTTTGCAGAGAGAAGACATCCTTGTATGGAGCCTGGATCAATTCAATAGCAACCCACTCTTCTCGGCAGCATCCTGGTCCTCTTACTCCTTGCACTGGAGGAACAAAGCACTAGAACACAGGGCAGGAATGGTAAATTGACAGATGCGGTTGGCTAGATAACCTTGCAGTCTTTCATTCTCTCTGCACCTGTCTTCCTGTAGCCTCAAGGACTCTCAACCTCAAGTGATGGTTTTCAATCCTGTCAAGACCTCCATCTGGATGCATATTCATGAGGGAAACGTTTTGATTTAAGTTGTCATGCTGGCTTGATTTGGTCTCTTGGCTCTACATGTTAGAGTACAAACTTTATGGATTAATCATGTTGATGTACAGTATATGGGTTTGGCAAGAATTTGTATTTTTCTCCCAGTAGCACTAAATGGAAATTCCTCCATAAGGGTATCATGTTGCGTGGGTGTTTGGGAGCTGTGTGTCGGTACCATGTTCTTCAGGCTCCTGTTTTAAAGGCCTTGACCTCTGACCTTCACACAGAAGGTGTTCTCTGACACAGCGAGGGAAGAGTTCACACAGGGCCCTAACAGGGGTCAAACTCACCCCTCCCTGGCTTTGTTCCCGAAGGCGTGGGGGTGGGGATTCGGACATGTCTGTCACATTTCCTCCCATCATTCAGGTGTGATAGACCTGGCCTTTTAGGACTTAGGAGTTTCTTTCAACCCTTTTGAGATCAGGGTCCTGGAGCTCTTTATGAGCAGGTTGTGAAACCAAGACACAGCAGTACATAGACACACATCATTGTACAGGCACACAACTGACTCAGGAATACACACACACACGCACACACGCACGCACGCACACACACACACACACACACACACACACACACACACACACACACACACACACACACACACACACACACACACACACACACAGAACACCCACACACCAGGCAGGACAATTAATACTGCAAAAAAGTTCCCTAGATGTGGCCACCCAAAGCAAGTCCCCAAGTTTCATTAGTCTGTGATTGAAATCTGCATCCCAGGAGTTGTGAGGCATGAGAAAACTGCTGTCCAGACAATGGAAGAGAGCAATCTGCTCCCTCATTACTCCTCAAAGCAAGCCCATATGGTGAGTGGGCGATAATAAAAATGTTTTGGAACTGGGCCAGCTTCCCCCTGGTTCCTTCCTGGTGAGCGGTGGGTGGTAGGAGAGCGGGCCAGACTCCGGAGCGGAGCAGAGACGCAGAGGAAGGGAGAGATCCGATTCTGGGGTTTCCTCAGTCAGTCAACCAGGTCCCCCTGGCTTAGTCCCATTACTGGCTAGTCTACGTCCACTCACCCGGTCAGTATAGCTGTAAGACCGGGACAGACGGTTATATCAGGGCCAGGTCAGCACATACAGTGCAGTCAAAGAGACTGGACCGCCTGTGGTCCAACTCATAGTCAGCCGTCGATCGACCCGATCAATATGTGGTTACGTAACTGACGATGACTCAGCGAACGCTACATCTAAACTATGGTGTGATGTGTCATGTTATTTCGTCATATATCCACAGGAGCAAACTTTGCACATTTTTTTCTAATCATAACTATCTAGGTATTTGCATAATAGCTCTCATTCTTGTGATCCTAGAATATTGTGTATGAGTCAGGGCCGGCTAGGTTTAGGGGGACCCAATCAGGAATTACTGTACGCCGGTGCTAGAATAGTGTAGGGAATATACTGTTGTTTATCCAACATTTTCAATATTTAGATACAGGTTTTGTGTTAATAAAAGCTCAGAGTGCATGGACATTGTTGTAATACCCACAACAGTTCACAGGAGATTTGGACAGGAGCATTGTAGTGACAGATTAAGGGGTTAGAGGGTTGGAGTGCCCTCTGTGTGTTAGTTTGCCAAAGGCTGTAAGGACAGCATCCCACCACGCCCCTGAATCTCTCCCTCTGACCTTTTAATTATTGATCCCCCGAGCGAGCGGTCGCCCTGTCCAACCCTACGCCCCGTCTGTCTGTCTCTCCCTCCTCCCTTACCTCGGTATCTCTCTGTCTCATCTGTATCTCTACTCTCTAACTTCTCACTCTCTCGCTCTCTCTCTCTCTCTCTCTCTCACACACACACACACACACACACACAAACACACACACACACACACACACAAACACATATACAATCACACACACACATACAATCACACACACACACACACACACACACACACAATCACACACAATCACACACACACACTGAGGCACTAAGACGCATTACTCCCTCTCTCTCTCTCTCGCTCACGCCCCCACCCCCGTGTCTGACGGTCTGCATATTAAGTTCCTGGCCCAGCCGGTGTCAGCGGGGTGAGGAGGGTGATAATTCATACGAGGCTGTCAGGGAGGCTGGAGGTGAAGGAATGTTTCGCTCCCCGCAGGGGACACAGAGAGACGAGCCCAGAGGAGGAGCGGAGTGTATGTTCATCAACAACCAGAGCACTTCAACCACCAGAGCTCTTCTTCTTCTTCTTCTTCTTCTTCTTCTTCTTCTTCTTCTTCTCCTTCTTCTTCTTCTTCTTCTTCTTCTTCTTCTTCTTCTTCTTCTTCTTCTTCTTCTTCTTCTTCTTCTTCTTCTTCTTTCCGTGAACACAACCTCACACTTTCTCATTAAAACATCTGATGACAGTCAGTGAAAGCTCCTCACTCAATATTCATGTCATATTCAGACGGTTGGAAACTAGATCAAGATGAACGCGGGTGATGCACTGCTGTGTACGTTAAATTATGTCAACTACGGGAGGAGTGGGAGGCAGAATTGTGCTACAGAGGCTGTTTGTAGGGAGCCCATGTCACTCTCACACCCACGGGGGCTGACTGAGAGAGAGTGTGTGTGTGTGTGTGTGTGAATGTGTGTTTTCCATGCAGTCCAAGGAGGCTGTAAATAGGCTGCTTGTTCAGGGCTGTCATAACTCTCTCTCTGTGTCAGGGGACCTAGGAGTAACGACACACACACACATGCACTCACACACACATACACACACACGTACACGCACACACAAACACACATGCAGCCACATGTGCAGGCAGGTCACTGTGCCCAGTGACTGGGCTACTCACAGTTGAAAATAGCCATTTAGTTGCTTCCAAAAATGCTTCCAGCTCCATTCCTCTTCTCTGCCTTGCCCCCAAGATAATTCTGTCCGGGTATTTTAGGAATCTGTTTCAGGATAAGATAATCCTGAGACAGCTGCTCTCTTATTTTAAGTGGAAGGACTGGTGATATATGGCTGTTGTTTAGGGAGATCCAGGCGATAAGTTGGTACAAAAAAGTACAGCAAAGTTGGATCATGTTGTAAAGCATACTAATCACACTTTTTGTAACCCTGTGTTCTGCCAAGGCCAAGCCTCCTGTAAGAAAGAAAACAGACGACGACAACTTCATCCCCTGTTGCTATAGCAACAGGACTTAGACTTGCAGAGAGAGGAGAGGACAATGGTGACAATTCGGTGTGCGTGCGCTTGTGTATATTTGTGCGCTTGTGTATATTTGTGTATGTATGTGTGTATATGTTTGTGTGTGTGTGTGTGTGTGTGCATACAGTACATATGTGTACACAACACATAAGTGTGATAGATGATCCCAATCAGAATTGCTATATACACTATTTTACCTGTTTGAGTTCTGTTTAACGGCTCTTCAAATAGTCATGAGCGTCTGGTAATGAACCAACATGTAAAAATATGAGCCAGCATGAGTCACACTCTCCTAACACTATACGCATTATGGTAATGAACTGCACTTTTACCCCAAGCACTTTACAATGGCCTCTCATTCGCCCATTCACACACATTCATACATCAATGGTGGCAGCTGCCATGTAAGGTGCTAGCCTGCTCATTGGGAGCAATTTAGGGTTCAGTGTCTTGCCCAGGACACTTCAACACGTGGACAGGAGGAGCCGCGATTCGAACCGCTGACCCTACGATCAATGGACGACCGACTCTACCTCCTGAGCCACAGTCATCCCATACTGTACCTACATTACCTGTAGATTAGTATCATATACATGTTATGGGCCATCTTCATTGCTAAGCACATAATCAATAGTGTAACATACTGTATTTGTATGTATAGCCAGAATTAGTTACTGGATTACTGTTGAGATGAGTCAGCACTGGAGTTCTTCCATTTCAAGTCAGTCAACACCATGTATCAAATGTATGAACTGAATAGTGTCCCATTTCATATTCTGTAGTTATGCATGACTAAAAATGGCAATGACTTAATGGACTTGATCCCAAAACGAGGTCAGATGTCCTCTTGGCTGTGAATGACTATGGCTGCACCCTGTGGTCAGCTGGCTGTAGCAGAAAGAAACAAGACCAGCAGCAGATTCCTGTGCTGCCAGTGTCCAGGGCGTGATGGACACACTGTCTGACAGGCCTTGCTGAGAACAATGGGTTGGGTGATCTTGAACATTCCCGGAATTCAGCAGCAGCTGGACACTTCTCAAGCCCCCCGCTGCCCTAATTAATTACCCATGGCCAAATAACTCAAGGGTGACTGGGTAACACCTCCTCTTACCTTGCTCCGATTTGACTGTAAATGTGTTTAAGACATTGAATCTAAACCCAAGTCATCGAACATGAGGAGGCTGTTGTGCATCGAATAGGTATCAGTGTCTCTACTGACGTATTGAAACTAACAATTCCCCCCTGGTGCCTGTGTTAAACACAGTGTTTCCCTTTTCAGGCATTATTTCATAAATACAGCTTTGAACTCGGGGGACTTGAAGTTGCTTTCATTACTCAATGCAAAAGTTACTGCTGGCTATGCAACCCCCTCCCCACCCCACCTTCTCACCAGAGAGGAATTTTATCACTTGAAGGTTCTCTTTTTGAAGTCTCTCAACCGTCTAAGACTGCACCAAGATCAGAGAGGAGGCTCAGATAACCCCATCAGATAGGGTTTTTTGGGACTATTTTACTAGTACGAAGTCTGAATAAAGCACAAAAGCTCACTTTGCCGTTGACGACAAGAGTAGATGAAGCCGCCTCACAATGACACATTACACTGGGGAACCTCTGAATTGTTAGCATGAATAGCTGTGTGCCTTGGGGGGTTGAGTCATCGCCACTGCTATCTTCATCCCAGGAGTTATTGTTGTAGTTTGATCCTTTCAAAACATTGTCTGTGTCGACTCTTTTCGATGGCAGCAGAGCCCATAATTCTGAGGTCTGTCAAGTAGACGGATACCTTGGAGTGATTTCATACACTAGAGCTCTCTTTGTTTTCACAGGCAGGGGAATGGCAGATTAAGAGTCTGTCTCCTGGAGTTCAAGGCTGCAACTTACAGTCTGGAAGAGTGTCTTGTCCAATTCTGAAATAGCAGTAGGCTAAATGTATTCATAAGCAGTCACATGTATATTTATACACACAATGTAAACTGTATCATGTTGGCAGGGTAGGGCCACTGAGGTCTGGTTGGCTCTCTTTATGGAAGCTCACATCCCACATGCATACACTACAAATAGAGTTATGGTCATGGTCACCATAGCTGCATGAGCTGGCTGGAAACTGTGATAATCAGCCATAAAAAGTATGATTTACTACTGATGTAAATCAATCAATCAATCAATCAATAGGAAATCTTGCGGTCTAAAACAAAATACATCAATCTGTTTTCAGCAGATATGAAAAAGGAAGTGAAAAAGCATCAAAGGCAGTGGATGAATACTGTAGCCTATGAACTCACTAACAGCAATTATACAGTATAATTATACAGTATAGCGGTATCCTCCACTTCACAATAAAACAGACTGTGGACTCCACAGCTACTGTACAGATGACATCTCCATACAGAAGCTCTCCCACACACAACGGTATCAAGCTACCAACGGAAGCAGGAAGAATCTCTACAGTCGGTGGGAGGCACAGAGTGGAAATGCTGTGGGTGGACATGTCTGTCAATATGCTCAGAATATTCTGGACATACTAAGGATACATTGGCGATTTTATAGGGGGGGCAGGGGGGGCAAGTGCTTGCGTGGTTTGTACCAGTTTGTGTTAGATCATCATTAATTTTAAAAGTGTATTTATTACTTAAACTAGGCTACCTTTAAAAATATATATATATTCATAATCCACTAATGGCACAACTCGTCCGTCGAAAAAAATGAGATCTGACTGTACTGCTCAGTGCTCAACAAGCTACAACTAGCCAACCTGCTCATAATGGCAAAAAGAGCTATAAAAACAATTTACCACTTCTTCATAAAATAAAATAAAATCTGACAATGCTAATGAAGAAGCTACCACTCGAAATGACAGCGCAGCAGGTGCAATCGAATGCAGAAGTGCTCCAGAGGCTATCGGAGCTAGCACTAGCACTAGCAACATCACCATCGGCGAGGAAGCTAGCACCAGCAGGCAGTTGCAGTTTGATGTTGTGATGTTGGGTATGGCCTAGTGCTCGGTCATAAAGTCATATTGACATGCTCGTGGTGTCTAGATGAAGTTTGATGCGTTGTACATATTGAATTGTCATACGGATTTCTCATTAGCAAACTGTTCACAACTGGTATTCTTTGTAAATAGATGGGACGAGACGGCAGAAGTTTTTATTTTTTTCTCAAGTCAAAATGTTGCCCCCCCTACTCTCAGAGGGTAAAATCGCCTATGTAAGGATATATTCTTTCAAAGCCGAGAGAGAATTAGACTGAGGTACTGACAGCTTGTGGCGAGTTTTCCTGTAAATCATTCAATCTCCTGTGTAATAGTAGGCCTACGATGTTAATTAGGCTACATTATGCCATTTAGCAGAAGCTTTCATCCAAAGCGACATACAATAAGAATGGATCAATACTTCGGTTGGACGTTCAATCAAAAGGCTGGGTCAATGTATTGGGAAATAAAAAGAGAAAAAGTATAAGCTTTTTAATTTGACAGTAAAGTTAGTCTGGTTTGATAGACCAATGTGCGATGTGAAACCACTATAGCACAGCAGGAGTTCCGTTTACCAGCTCTTGTCTGACACCAAATTCCCTAAGGAATTAATTGTCAAGCATCCAGAATGGCAACAGTTACTGGCACATGTTCTCAGAGAGACCCAGAACACCTCACTTTCACGGTGCTGGATTTGTCATGTCAGCAGATCTTCCTGTCAGCCTGTCTGCCCCATGGCCCCAGGACACCACGCCCACTTATTAAAAATGCTGCTGAGCAGATAGGCTACTGGTGTTTGAAGCGCGCCATCATGCCCAAACGATGGCTAGCAGCAGCAGCAAGCCAAGTCACGCTCTGTGCTCAATTTACACGTTAACAGATTGATGGTCCTCAGAAAAAACGGATAACCGTGCCTGTCTGGAGTAAAACCAACTAAACTGAGACCATCTGTAGTTGCATAAATGCAGGGATAGTGCTCATCCCAAAAAACAAAAATCTGTCCTAGAGTTACCACATATGGATTAAAGACAGTGAGTAAAATGGCTGAGTAATGCAAAAAAGCCAAACTTCTTCGAGTCGCTGGCTGCCTCAAGATGAAAGTAGTGAGAGCAAATTAGTCATGAGGGTTGTTTATCTCCAGAGAGGTGTGTGAGTAATTGTGCAGTGCTGCATTTCTCCCAAGTAGGCTGTGTCCTCTTGGGAGAGGACACAGCTACGCCTCCACATTGTCTCTCTGTTGGACATCTCTTCGGCTTTGTTTAATAATGTTGAGTCATGCGGTTGCGAGTGAAGTCTCTCTCGTCACTCGCTCATTCGCTCGCTCGCTCACTCACTGCTCATTTGGGTTCAAAACGTGCAGATCGCTCATCCAATCAACCTCACGCTCCACAATGACCGTGCCATGTTCACCGCGCGTGCCCCTTCAAAACGCGCCTGTCGGTTGACAACATAGGATCATCCATCCGCCTTGGGGGAGAAGGAGGAGGGGGGGGGGGTGCCTGTGAAGAGAAGGGCCTGGATCTCAAAAGGGCCAGACATGGAGAAAGACTGAAAGAGAGAGAAAGATTTTAAAAAAAAAGTAAAGATATGGGAAGATATAACATGTTCACCACTGTAATAGGATGTGTTTGTAGGTATAAAGCCATAGACAATAGCTTGAGTCCACTGTTGGCCATTTCTGTAGCCTACTCATGTTTATGTATTGGATATTATCATACGGATGCTTGATATTGGCTAGCTACTGGCATCATGTGAATCCACTGTGTACAGATTTGACTGGAATATAGTTAGGCCTATTTAATTAATTTAATATAAATACATTTATTTAGTTGTATATTAACATATCATTTTTTGAAAAAAGCCAGGGAGCCACTGGAGAGGGGCTAAAGAGCTGCAGGTTGCTCAGCCCTGATCTGGGATGTGTTTGAAGTGGGCCGTTCCTCTGTGTGTCGTAGTGATGCTTCATCCCTGTTGTCTGGTCTCTTATCGGCATGTCTAGGTATAACTGTGTATTAGATGGGAGAGAGAATTCCTACCCAGTATTGCCAGTACCTCACTGGGTACACCGAACTGTACATATTCTGTTTTTGAAACGAGGTGAAAACCCCAACCACTTTGATCAATACCTCGCGTTTTTCCTCCCCACTAAGACAGAGTGAACTGAAGCTTTCTTGAATGTAATGAACACAACGTACTGTATGACCTTGTTCCCCCCCTGTGTGGTGTCCTCCAGGGTGCCCCTGACCAAGGGGAAGAGTGCCAGGGAGAGCCTGGAGGAGCAGGGTGTTTGAAAGGAGTACCAGGAGAAGTATCCCTACACCCCACCACCAAGTTCGACCAGGTGTTCTATGGCAACAAGCCCGTGACCAACGACTTGGAGGTGACACACACACACACACACACACACACACACACACACACACACACACACACACACACACACACACACAGAATTTGATCGCTGAGTAGTGTGAGTAGTGCAAACTGTAAATATACCTACACTGGGTCCATGTTGACGGCGGTGACTCACCTCTTCACAGACAGAGCCACAGGAAGTGCAACCCCGGCCTGAGCAGGAACTCTGCCAAAAGCCTCTCCAGCTTCTACGGGGCCGGCAGCATGAAGGGCGTCCTGGGCTACGACACTGTTGGGATCAGCAAAACCTTTACACAGAACTATCCACTCTGAAATTTCCTGTACTGTACCGTTGATTTGGAAACTCCTAACGGCAACAACTGACTGTGACCTCGAAATCTAGATGATGATGATGATGTTCTAACCTCCTGTCTCTCCTTCGTTTCTCCTCGATGGGATGCAGGTCAAGAACCAGCTGTTCGGCCAGAGTCAGAGTGAGGCTCCCTTCATGGCCCACATGAAGGCGGACGGGATCCTGGGTCTGGGCTAACTTCGCCTGGCTGCCTCTGGGGGGCCACGCCCTTCTTTGACAACATGATGAACCAGCGTCTTATCAACCAGGACATCGTCTACCTGAGCAGCTGAGGACTTGGACAAGGAGTCCAATATCTACACTTCCCTATCATACTACGTACAGTAGACTGCATAGTCAATATTCCAGTACATGCTGGAACATGGACGAGTTCTTTTCATGTTAAAATTGTTCAAATAACTCTGACTGGGGAAGGGGAAAGTTCTCTGAATACTGAGCTGGTACACTATCTCTCTCTTTCTCTCTCTCTCTCTCTCTCTCTCCCTGGATCCCCCTGTCCTCCGAGTTGTACTGGCAGATCACTGTGGAGTACAGTACAGGGCACAACTATGGGGGGTTATGAGACGACAGACTTATAGATGGGATATGGAGGTTTATAGAGGAACTACTTGTATGGGTGCTTATAGAGGAGCTACAGAACTTATAGGGCTATGTAGGTTGATAGAGGGGTTATGCTGGTTTATAGAATGGCTGTGTATGCTATAAATATGTATTGATTCAACTTACTGACAGAGAACAGGTATTGTGCTGTTCAATCAATTCAGTCGACTATACATTGGATGTACGCACCAATACTAGTAAGCTCCTTCTGATCTGTATGGTGCTGTATGTTTTTCCATTGCATAGGAGTTATAGGTACTGTCAACGGCCAGGTTGTGCTGCCAGGCCATTGTGGACACTGGCACATGTCTGATAGTTGGGCCCCAGGGTGCCATCTCCAGCATCAACAACAGGTTTTTATGCTTTTTCAGAAAATTCTATCTGTCTTGTCTAACTACTTTTATCCCTCACGTATACAGTTTAACTACTACGGCTGCCGTACTGGTTTTGGAGGTGGCAGTGACAACCTGTGGATCGTGGGTGAGTATTCATCAGAGAGTACTATTCCATCTTCAGCAGAACCCAGAACAGGGTGGCCCTGGCCAAGTCTATATAATCAAACCCAGACCTGCTGTGGATTGTCCCTGAGCCATAGAAACAAAGAGACTACCAAAGTGCAATATATTTAACCAACGTGCATCAGTTTTGTTTGTCATACCGATCATAACCACGCCCAATTAAACCCCACTATCAGGAACATTACAAAAAACCTAAATGACAATATTTCAAATTTGGATTGAAACTAATTTCTAATACTTTTAGATGCTTACTATTAAGTACGTACATGAGCAATACACCCTGCCGAATGTCAACTTAAGAGCCCGGTTCTCGAGATGAATCGTGATTCAGACAGACAGATATACATACATAGCATACAGAGTTTCCAGCCTTTTTAGTTAGAAAACAAGCTATAGAATATTCTAGTTTCATATTCTCCTCCTCCTCAGATTGCAATGGTGGAGTCATTACTTTGCAGTGGATGTTTTGAGAGTGAGGATACTAACCCAGTCCCCAGCCTCGGCAGTGCAGAGAGAGAGAGAGCTCTTTAATCTACAGTAGTAAATTGTGTTTTCCTGTGGTGTGAAACAACAGGTCGAGTCTGTACCCTCCAGACTCAAATTATCTGATAACCGTTATCACCTCTCAATGAAGACATTGATTTAAACTAGACCTTCACTCACACACCTCCCAGGCACCAGAGACTCCCAAATTATTAAGTATTGATGTGTTTTCCAACAGCGGAGGCAGCTGCTGTGTTGTGCAGTGGCGAGGAAAGCTGGTCCTCTTTGGTATCTCTGTCAAATACAGTCTATAGAAGAGCCATTCAGTCTGTAGAAGAGCCATGGTTTTGCCCAGGGCCATTTACACCAAAGTGTAGCTTTGTATTAGCTGGCTTTTCTGTTGACTCTGGTATGACTTTCACCTGATTAATGACTGGAAGGGGAAAATCTAGCAGCAACAGAGGCTTCATCTCTATCTATCCAGGCTATGTTCTAATTACCTCGCATGCTGTTGCCCATCAAGTTAGGAAGCATATCACAATAAATAACCTTGCCTGGGAACATTAAACTAGTTTGAAGCAAACATGCATATTATCATCACTCAACGTCATGTGCTCCTCAATTGTGTCCTTTCATTTCTCAGTGTGTGCTCTGTTCAGACAAGCTGTGCCATTGTATTGCTTACCTTGGGGAGCTGCTATGCTGTCCACGAACACTGTTGTATAACATGACCCACTGAGGGCAGCTATAGGCTGGTTGGGACACAGTATGATAGCTCTGACAGCCTTGGGAGTGATCATGGCTGTAGTGATATGAGATGTATACAGAAGAGTATCAATCTTTAGATCAAATCTTCATATTCAAAAATGAGCTCTTGACTAAGAACGGGAACGTCTCAATTCCTCCACTTCTCAACAAACCATGACATTGTTTTTAACCCTCAGGATTTTAACAAATCATCTTTGGTAAGGGCAGGGACTAGCACTGCGTGAACAAACTTGTTTGGCTTGTGGGAGAAGCAACCACTTTCAATATCAGGATCTGAAGTCTAGAGGGACGCATGAGTATTTTGAATTCATTGACAGCTGGTGTTTTATTCCTAGAACCAGTTGCTCCAAATTGCAGGATTTTGATGCATTTCTGAAGGCTAGCATGAGACCGGCAACCAGATGTTTGTCATTAACACTAGAAAAAACATGCTATACTCAACTTGCACCTACCGAAAAACAGCTTCTGCAATTATCACCCAATAGTGATGGTGAGTCTTAAGAGGCTGCAGCTATTCAGAGAGAAACATGTTTTCATCATGGTGGATTAATTCAATAAAATTACACCTCGGGGAGCCACAAAACATAAGAGGTTTTACTACTGCGCAAGCGCCTGTAAGAAAATAACTTAAAATGGACAGTCTTTCAGTAACACTGAATTACTATTTTTACTATCAGTGTGTGCCTGTTGGAGCATACAATCACAAACTGGACATTTAATCAGCCCAAAATACGTAGGCTATATAAATCCGGCCCTGTCATTGTCTGCTCTGGACTCCTGCCAGTACCTGTGCCAAATATGAATGCCGTCAGGCTGATGGCAACAGCGGAGAATGGAAACAGACAGAGAGATACATGTTGTGTGAACAGGAATTGAATCAACTGAGACAGACAGCTTTAAAGCAGTAGAAGATTATTGCATAAAGGCTCATGGGAAGGAAGAGTCGGTGAGGGAGACAGACAAGCCTGCTGCACCAATCTGCACACAAGCCACGTTCTTTCACTGATCAGATACAGTAGTGCACAACTGCTCTTTCAGCATATCTTATGAAAATCAGCTACCATAGCTACCATTTGGAGGGGGGGGGTCTTCCTGGTAAACCCCAATAAGTTTGTCTCCCGCCTTTACTAAAGACTTGCATTATTAGGGCCCGAGCACACTGGCGGTGCGAGGCCCTATTGTATTTCGAAGGATTATTCTCCTCCTTCTCCTTCTCCTTCTCCTTCTTCCAAAACAAATGCCTTTTTGGCGGCCTAAACATCGATGAAAACGGATGAAACTTTGCAGATACGTCAGTCCCGGTGAAAAATTTGATAATTCATGGGTGACGGAAATGGGCGTGGCAAAACGGCTCAAGAGCGCCCCCTGGAAAGTTTCAAATGGCGAGCCCCACCTTTCAGTTTGATGTAGGCGAACGAAATTCGGAGGGCATATGTATTTCATCGAGCCACACTAAAATGTCTCTTAGAGCTGTACCCAACATGCAACAGGAAGGCCGCCATTTTGCTTTTAATGTGCCATTTTGTCCTTGTTTTGACCATTTCCATGCCTCGTATTTCAACGAACTCCTCCTACAGATTTCATCCGATCAACTTCATACTCGGTCAGCTTCATCTTAAGCCCTTTGTGATCAAAAGTTATCAAGAAAATTGAGTTTTCACCAAACACCCTTGCCGTGGCGCCCCGCCAAAGTTTGACATTTCGCCATAAAACACGATGTCCTCATAACTTCTCCATACATTATCCGATTTGTCCGATATATCTCACGCTTCATGACGGTTCTGTCCTGAACACATCTATGTGTCAGTATTGCGTCATACTTATAGCGCCACCTATTGGTGAAACAGGAAGTCCTCATAACTCCTCCATACATTATCCAATTTGTCCGATATAGCTCACGCTTCATGACGGTTCTGTCCTGAACACATCTATGTGTCAGTATTGCGTCATACGTATAGCGCCACCTATTGGTGAAACAGGAAGTCCCCATAACTCCTCCATACATTATCGGATTTGTCCGATATATCTCACGCTTCATGACGGTTCTGTCCTGAACACATCTATGTGTCAGTATTGCATCATACTTATAGCGCCACCTATTGGTGAAACAGGAAGTCCTCATAACTCCTCCATACATTATCCGATTTGTCCGATTTATCTCACGCTTCATGACGGTTCTGTCCTGAACACATCTATGTGTCAGTATTGCGTCATACTTATAGCGCCACCTATTGGTGAAACAGGAAGTCCTCATAACTCCTGCATACATCATCCGATTTGCACCAAATTGCTGACGCTTCATGAAGGTCACCTTCTGAACACATCTATGCGTCGGTATTGAGTAACACTTACAGCGCCACCTACTGGTGAAACAGGAAGTACTCATAACTCCTACATACATTATCCGATTTACTCCAAATTGCTCATGCTTGATGGTCGCATCTTGAACACATCTGTAGGTCAGTATTGCGTCATACTTACAGCGCCACCTACTGCTTACAAGAAGTCCTCATAACTCCTACATACTTTGTCCGATTTACACAACATTTCTCACACTTCATCAAGGTACTGTCCTGAACACATCTATGCGTCGGTATTGAGTCACGCTTAGAGCGCCACCTACTGGTGACAGGAAGTTTCTGTCAGTACTGGACACCGAAATAGCACACCCTTTAACGGCGCCACACCCCGACCCGCGTGGGGTGCGAGGGCCCGCTCACTGCTGCTCGCAGCACTAGTTATTACTACATCTTATAACCATAACAAAATGTCGATAACCAGATATTGCTCTTTAAAAAAAGCTCATGTTTGGACTGATGCCTGTAATCTTAACTTTGCCCTTAACAAACTGATATCCTGTATCAACCAACCATTATTGATTCTGCATGAAAACAATGAACTAAAAACAATTCTTTAGTGTTTTAAAATCCTTTAATGGTTCAGTTGGTATAGGATTTGGAAGCATTTAGTCAAAACATGGTCAGCAGCCATATAGAAATAACCAACTAATCAATATCAACTGAAAACAATACAAAGGCAACACAAAGAACTCAAAAGACAGCTAGGCAACGACAGGTCATCACATTAAAAGATACATAGTTCTAGTCGTAGCGAACAGCATGCTGGGAATCAGACTGGTAGCAATGTCAACAGAGGTATTCACACACTGGCATTCATTCGCAAACATAAAAATGAAGTATGCAGAGTTTACAGTAAGACACCTTTGATGTTGTTGTCTAAGAAAAAATAAAAAAAATAATGCATAGACAAATTAGGTTTAAGAATGTTTTAAAACAATAGTAAACATTAAAAGACAAACTTCTTTGTCATAGGCGGACAGTGTTACCATCTGTTGGCAATGTATCTAGCCAGGATCACTGAGGACATTCAATTTAAGAAAATCACTGCCGACAGGATAACACGGACAACACTTTGAACATTAACAAATTATAATTCTTCTTAATGTTTTAAAACAAACTTTGAGAATGTACAAGCGATGGTCATTGTGGCAAGGCTTTCAAGACTCTCATAGACTTTATTTAAATGTACACTGTAAACCACAAGGCAGACATGCTTGGTTTCAAAACATTAAGTTACAATTATTTAAGTTAACCCAAGTTAACAAAATGTACTTACACACATTAAATATTGAGCACATTCCTACAGAAAAAGTCAGATTTTATCAAATAAAAAAAATCTTAAAACTATTCCAGTTGAAATCAACAAACATGGAATAAATTCTGTTTCCTGCACAACAGTAGGTGATGCGAGTAGGGGGAGTTTCCTTTGCAAGCATTCTAGATGGGGTTTAACAAAAGATCCATGACTTAAATTTGGAAGATTTTAGCAAATCTCCCATTGACAACAATGCATAATTTACACAAAATTCAAGTGCACAGATCTCAAAATAAGATTGTGTTTCAGGGCCCTGTACGGGGGTTTAGTTCATAGTTTTATGCTTGCTAGTTTAGTGTGAATAAGGAGCATTTAATGACACTCCTGGATACCCATGTTAGGCTTATCAATTTATTTTCTTTACAATATTCTCCTGGTGGTGTAGGCACGCAAGTATTTTGATCGAGAGTTTAGGAGTGAGTCAATTTAATAAGTAATAAATTATACTACAGGGTGTCACTCCATTTAAAACCATAAAGTTACAGATTTATCTTACAGATAAAAAAACAAAACAACAAAAGATACAATTGGCAAAATCAATGAAGTATTGTATTTTCCCTAATGTCTGTACAATAAAAAAGGTAATATCTTTGACTTAGGAAAAGGACGTGTGTTTCATGTATGTGTGAGTGTGCACTAGTGTCCTGGAAACCTTAATATTCTTGCTACTTAAGTGTACAGTAGCAGAGTTGCATTCTCAACAGCTTTTTGTTCAGCAAGAAGTACAGATGATTTGACATTCATGAAAAACCATTATATACAACTCATCACCTCCAGGACCCTTTGTTGAGCTGTAAAACAACCAAATTTCAAATTCCCACCAGGTCATGAAAACAATCACGCTTACCTCTTTGATTGACTGAACAAACCTGTTCTCTTCGTCGACTCCAACAATGAGTAGAGCAAACACACAAAACAATACTGCCTACTGCCAAAAAATACAAGACAAAAACAATGGTTTGCATTCACACAATATGTGAGTGTTTTCAGCAATCTGCTCGACACCGAGGCCCTAACCCTAGGACGAACGCCTACTTTCCCTTAGGGGATGGTGCGTCAGTTTGTAGAAGACAGAGGGATGAGATGGGTCAGGGGGGGGGGGGGGGGGGTAATCATGTTGGCCCTCCTCTTCCTCTCTCCGTCGCCATCCATCACAGGTGCCCCCCTCACCGGGACTCGACAGGGTCGTGTCGAGTTTGGGTTGTTGTGGACGAAGTGGAGGTGTGGGGGGAGGGGCAGGGGGGCCAGGGTCACTGCCGCCGGTCTTCGGTCTCTGATCTTGAGAACGCCATGACCACGTCCTCCGCACCTGCACACAGACATGATGTCAGGATGGGCTGGGCATCAGCAAACACTGCAGTAGTTGACACACAATCCTGAATTGGCGCCGGCGGAAGTCACTCAATCACTCGAAATGTGCTTTATCACTTTCTGGATTTCTACCTTTGGACCAATACTGGGTGTGGCCCCATGTGGGACAGAGAGATTCTATAGAAAGAACGTAAGGCTGAGAGGGACAAATTCATCTATCGGCTGTGGTTAATCATCAACCCACAGTTGCAGGAACTAGAAGCGAACACATTATAAACCGGTCCACAAGATTGGATCATATCGCATATAAAACAGGGCATTTTTCCTTTGGCAGCACTTAGTCTAGCTATTTTGATCCAATGCAGCTTTCACCTGTAGCGCAGGTCCAAAAGCAAGATCTCCCAGTGAGAAGCCTGCTGCCAGCAGCTCCCCTTCCTGGCACTGATGAGAGCGCGGCCTGCATCTGAGGCCTCGTGACAATTCAATCTGCGTGTTGATTCAGACACTGAACAAAGAAAGTGATGCCGCACACTCTGGCTTCTCAGATGCAAAAATTAATTAAATAAGACATAAAAAAAGACCAAGGTTTCGGCGCTAGGCCTTCATCAGGGTCATCTAACCATCATACAGAATGAAGAAAGCTTATAGTTGGTCTTTTTTATGTCTTATTAAATCAATTTTTGCATCTGAGAAGCCAGAGTGTGCGGCATCACTTTCTTTGTTCAATTGTCTACTGCCGCTGCCAGCACCTCACCATACTAGGTGTGCGTTCCCTCTGCTTCATTAATGATTCAGACACTGACCATCAAAGGTATCACATACAGTGTTATTAAAGCCATGGAAAATCATTGAACTGGAGGAAAAGTAGAACTGTGCTAAGTACAATGGGGGAGAAAAAAATCAAACACACCGCTGATGTGCTTCAAGCTACCCGCCTCCTCTTTTCTCTTTGTATTTCAGTCACTTCTACAGTGCAGTTGATCAACTCTAGTCCAGTTGAGCGAGGGCTCACAGAGTGAGCATGACAGAATAACAGGGCTTGGCAGAACAGCTGTCCAGTGTTTGAACATGGGTTCATTCAGGATTCTTCCACCCACCATGACTCAACCAAACCTCAGTCTGGGCACCTGCCCATTTTCCCAAAGCGCTTCAGTATTAAAAGAAAGAATGGTCTGTTTGTGGTGTGAACTGTCTCTGACCAAAATAGTCTCTGTAAACCTCACTGAAATGTATCAGCTCATTTCTATTTAGAAAGGGTTAGCTACGCTCCAGTCATCTAACAGAAACCGCTAAGTGCCGTTGGAAGAAAGTGTAAAACGATTAAATCACACTGTCATGTTGGGCAGTGCAACAGACCTTCGTCGAGGTTTCAAGCTATGGAAAGAACCATGAATTGGTTGTAAACGTTTAGACATTACCATCAAATTGTGGGTCGTTTCCCCAACCTGAAATCCCTCAATTGCGTCCCAGACTAGAAAGGGTAACTGACAGCTCTGTGTAACAAGCTTCTCACAACACACACTCAGCAAGCGTTATCAGCATGCCAATACAATCAACACCAATCTCCGCACCTACTGGGAAGGGCGAAGAGCAATGGCGGCTTCATCTCTCGCACCTTGGCTATAAAAAGCCTCTCTTTCCACAACACCCAGTTGCTAGTGAGATACTACAGTATATAGGAAAATTTAAATAGGCCACAGACGGCACATCCAACTTGTTTGCCTCGAAGAGTGGACCCCAGCAGACAGCACAGACACTACTAAGCCAAGAGACCGTGTTCAGCTTGGCAGTCTTTAAAAGGAAGATAATTAGGATGTTTCTATGCTGCATTGGGGTCGGCATGAGCTTAATAAGTGGGAGACTGAGGTGGGGTAGGGGGGAGAGCTTTTTAATATGGGTTTACTCTCCCTTTCAAGTTCCCTGTCCCTGGAGACCTCATTGGCCTACCAAATGAGGATATAGCAAAGACCAAGCCAATGTAGAAATGGCTAGGCAGGAAAAGTGAATGACATTCAGTATCACTCCGCGTCTGAGAGAGAAAAAAACAACATGTTAGCCTAAAGCTGGGTTCACATAGCCTAGCCTACTGTAGGCTACAACAAGACAGCTTCAAGCAGTTTGATGTTGAATTCAAGAATAAAAATATCACTTTATTGTATATCATCCAAATTAATGTAAATAAAAAGACAAATTATAAAATCAATATAATGCTAGCCTGTGATGAAAAAATAAATATGTTAGCTGCTATGTGTATGTTGCATGGCAACCGCCTCACACTATGTGCAGGCAACCAGGAGGGACAATTTTATTTTGAACATTAGGCCTATTATTTATTAATAAAAAATATTTTAACTGGATTGTGTCTATTTCATATTGCCATACCTGGCAACCGTTTTATGAAAGCAATAGCTCACTTCGGAACCGTGGTATAAGGTTATTAATATCACAGCTGAGGGACTGTCGGCCCTCTGCAAATTTAATAACCATATACCACGGCTCGCCGTGAACTATTGCTTAAATAATATCCATCTCTTTGATGACCGCTCTTTGATCCTGAGCTCACCCTTGCGTAACAGTCAGACGTATCAGACTGAGGATGCGCTAAAACACTGGACTGGAGGCCGGCTGACCAGCCGTATCACTCAGAACAAACCTGAAAAGACAAAGGGCCGACAGGCATTATGCCTGACCGCGCTTCTGGACCGAAGGCTACGTCTGCTTTATTTGATCCCTCTGCTGCACACTCATAATGTGGCCGCGCCCTGCAACACACACTCATGCACACCAACACACACTGTGTCACACAAGCGCCTGCAGACAGGATAGAAACGTCAGGCCCCCTCCGAGGCGTTGCCTAGCGACGGTTAAAATCAGATTGCATCACTGCCTGGCAGGCTGCTACCACCTATGAGCAAACAGCTGCTGGCTCGCTCCAAACCACCTCCCACTCGCCCACCATTCTGTGACCCTTCCCTCCATCTCTCCCTGATCCCCTCCTCTCTCAGCCCCCACCTCCTCGTCAGCTAAAGGAGGGTGGTTTAATACATCAGCTCATCATGCATAATGTAGTATCTTTTCCTGGTCAATGGATTATGCAAATAACAGATCTATCCTATATTTTCTCTTTAATACATCAAGATTTGTTTATTCGTCACATGTAATGTACGGTGGTGTACAGTCACTGTGAAATGTTGCTGCCGGCTCCAAGATTATGCTACAGATAAACTCTGATACTCAATTCCGAGTTACAAATTTCCAAGTTACAATTTACAAAATTACAATTAACACAAAATACACAGTAGGTACCCTTTCTATACTGTAAGTATCGAAATTAGCTAGGATGGGATAGATAACGGTCTGGTTGGATTATGTATATACTATATGGATTTGAATAAATAAACAAATAACCCGGGGGGGTCATGGTTGCTATATGGATTTGAATAAATAAATATATAACCCGGGGGGTCATGGTTGCTATATGGATTTGAATAAATAAATAAATAACCCGGGGGGGTCATGGTTGCTATATGGATTTGAATAAATAAATAACCCGGGGGGGTCATGGTTGCTATATGGATTTGAATAAATTAATAACCCGGGGGGGGTCATGGTTGCTATATGGATTTGAATAAATTAATAACCCGGGGGGGTCATGGGTGCTATATGGATTTGAATTAATAAATAAATACACCTCCTCCAGGTAGGCCCTCTCATCATGGTTGGTGATCAAGCCAATCACTCCTGTGTCGTCAGCAAACTTGACGATGGCATTGGAGTCGAACGTGGCTGTACAGTCGTACGTGTTGTGGGATTTGGGTGACATTTGATAGAGATATTTAGGGTTACTTAGAACCATGGTGACCTGAGTTATAACTAACAAGGCCAGTCACATTTCTTATCATATGTTTGGGCCAGACTGGGGCAGACATCGGGGCTCCTGGGCCCATCTATCTATTATTGATATATAAACAAGGACACTGTTTAAGGACAAGGACAAGAGTATTATTTAAGAACATGATAGACCCGAGGGTCTGTGTGTCAGTTGGGGCTCTGAGTAAGTTGGGGCTCCGTGTGTCAGGTGGGCCTTGGGTCCGCAGGTCGCCAAGAGTGAGGAGAGAGACCCTGTTTGCGGAGAGGATGCAATAAACTTGATCCTGTACCGAACCGAATTGCACCGGCGTTGAATCTTCATTTGAATCAGAAGACCATCTCGTATTGTTTTGTGCAACTTTATTTTATGGTTGGCACCAACAGTTTACAGGGAGTACAGTAGTGGGGACAGCACACAGCCCTGGGGGGCGCCTGTGTTGAGTTTGAGGGGGGGTGAGGTGTGGTTGCCCACCTTTACCACCTGGGGTCTGTCTGACAGGAAGTCCACAGAGGGCGTCGTTTTGCCCCAGGACCTTGAGCTTGCTGTCAAGTCTGAGTGTGGTTATAGTGGGTGGGGTTATAGCGTTGAAAGCTGAACTGTAGTCAATGAACAGAAGTCTCACAAAAACCGGCATGTGGTTGAAGGCTGAAAAGACACACCTTACAGCCAGTGTATTTCATACAAGGGAAAGAGTCAACCCTGCTATTTTGGGGAAGGAACAACAGTATTGATTTCATGTAAAGTTAATCTCTACACTTTGTTTTTCTCTGTCTCTCATCAATAACAGCCCCACAGGGCATGTTTGATCTGCCACAACCTCAGGGATTCCCCTGAACCTTTATTTCCCTAGACATCAACACCTGACAGACTAAACAAAGATACACACACATAAGTCAGCTGACAAACTACAGAGACCGAATAAAACCTGAAAGACTGTTAATAGACTGCCAAATTAAAACACAATTGACACACAAACTCATTCTGACTGAAGTCAACGGTGCAGGCTATTTGTTGGTCTAAGGAAGTAGACAGTGGCCATACATACTATAGAGTCATGGATGCATGGAGTTATGCGTCAGAGTAGACACAGCGTTTGAGGTCACAATCTGTGGCGGCTGAGAGGATAAAGACATGGAATCCTACAGTGGAAATGGTGGTGATGGCGGGATCCACCCCAGTCACAGGGCATGAGTGTGTCCCAGCTCACAGCGTATTTTGCAGCTCCACTCGATGTCTAAAACCAGATTTCTGTCATGAATGTCTAACATGAACTAACTTGAAATACTGAAATACATAAATGTTGGTCTAATAACGCAATCATCAATAATTAATGATGTTTTTACAGTATATGCAAGAGGCTCCCGATATACTGTATGAAGTATCGGATGGGCAAAATCCCTCAGGTGATTCATGCAGACGGCCATTTTGGAGAGCTTTTCCATACATAACGATGTTGAGATAAGATGTTATTTGCAGCGATATTGAATGGGGACAACTCTCGGAGGAAATTAACATCACCTAGGGCAGCCATTCAGTGTGCAAACTCACAGCATACCCTGTAGTGACTCAGAGGAGGCAAGATCCTCTCTCTTAGATTAGGCTACAAATATATAAAACATATTTGAGATAGCAAACAGATTTTTCAGAGGGAAATGAAACCCTGCAGTCCTGGCATTTTAGCATCTGGAGGGTGGAAGGAGGAATTCCCCAGGGTGTATAGTATAGCCTGCAGGAGCTTCAGAGCCTCTAGCCCATGTTCTTTACTAGTGCTAGACCGCAACTCTGGGAACAGGAGGAACCTTCAATCGATAACACGTTGACCCAGACAGGTCGCAGAACAAAGGCAGCCCTTTCCTTAGTGTCGCCGAAAATATCCTGAGCTGCTGAGAGGGTTTAAGAATTCTACAATATGGTAGCTGTTAGTCAGACAAAGAGAGAGACAAGAGATAGCCTATCGATTCTGAGGCAGCAGACATCTGAAATGAGAAACGGCTGAGAGCTCGGAGAGGCTGGAATATCACAGCCTTGCTCTGTAATTACTGTACCACTCCACTCCAGCTCGCCTCCAGGCCCCCTAACGAGGCCTGCTCCTCTCTCTATCTGCGCGGTGTTTCGCCACGGCAGCCCCCCCCCCCCCTCATCCTCCCCCTCCCGAGGAGCTCTCCGTTTCCACCGGGACGATCGTGGTTGCCATGGCAACCCCCTTCTGTTTTTTTGTGCCCCACCAGAAGTCCTTCTGGGAGACGGAAAGTTTCCTCGTTGCAGACTCTCTCACTACGTTGTGAGGCAGCAGGCTGTGTGTGTGTGTCTCTGCATGTGCTACGTGTTCACCGTGACAACAACGCAAGTTGAGTTCAGCGGGAACCACAAGGGACCCCTTTTTTTGGCATCGTATAATGGCACCCGTTTCCTTGTGTTTAATGTGTGTTCTGTCTTTTGTGCCTTATGAATATGAATAAAACTCCATATCAATCTGTTTTTCTGCTGGTTTTAACAGACATTTATTCATTATAATTAGCTAAACTAACATGCACACTACAGTATATGTGAAGCGGAAAGCCTCACGCATTCACACAAATTATTATTTTTTACACAAGATACTGAGCCAGAGTTGAGTTTTATCCCAGCAGACACAGATTTCCTCTTAGGCCCCATTAAAATTGCAAGACAAAAGTGTACATTTGCATGTATGCTAATCAGCCAATTAAACATCTAAAATGCAAATTTTTTGACCCATACAGTTTAAAGAAATATGAATGGTAGGTCTCCAATGGTTCCAGTACTGTATGTAGGGGCTCAAATCTGTCTGTTATCAACGCATGAAATTGTTCAATGGAGCATTTTGAATTCAGGCATGACTAAGAATGACAAGACCATCTAAGTTAAGTTTATTGATTTTAAACAGGACAGAGTGCACATACATTAATTGCTTCGGTTAAAACAAGGAGATGCTATGCACCAGATTTAGCAAGGAAGCTAATTTCCATCTGCAGTCCTTAAAAAGAACATGAACATGTAAGAGATAACTTATGATAACTTACTTAACAACAATGAGGTGTGTGGTGATCTGGAATTAACACGACGTGAGGGTGTAAAATATTGCTGAGGTGCAGCAGAGGGACATTCACCTCCGCAAGGAATCAAACCACGTTCAAATAGAAGTGATCCGGTGCACACCAGGAGAGTGTTTTTTATGTGTGTTTGTTCCTGCCCTGGCTGCACCCTGGATGAAGTAGTACGGCTGTGCACAGAGATTTTCCTATCAAATTGAGTATCCAACCAAGCCATGGTATGAATATTCATCTCAGAAAATTTGAATATTGTGGAAAGTTCATTATTTTCCGTAATTTAATTCAAAAAGTGAAACTTTCATATATTATAGATTCATTACACATGTAGTGAAATATTTCAAGGTTGAATGCCTCCATGCCACGCTCCACGTTGATGCAGTAATTTGTGCAAAAGGAGCCCCCACCAAGTATTGACTGTATTAATGAACATACTGAACATACTGTACAATCATAAAGATTAAAACAAAAAAAAGCTTGAAATATTTCACTTTGTGTAATGGATCTAGAATACATGAAAGTTTCACTGTTTGAATTAAATTACGGAAAATAATTGACTTTTTCACAATATTCTAATTTTCGGAGATGCACCTGTATATGGTGCTGATATATGATCATAGATACACTCCAGTAATCTAGAACCCTCTCTCTCACAGAGAAGAGGGAAGAGACACTCCATCCCATAATATATGACCCTGCAGCCGGTGCACCTCTATCATGTCCTCGGTATCCTCTGCCCTGGATCGATGGCCCTGTCTCTGCAGTCATCAGACTTTCCCTGGGGACCAGCGAGCCCCTGGCATCAGCGTGTCTCAGATCTCATCCTTACTGGGCTGCTGTCAGCTTCCAGTGAAGGCTGGACATGGGGATCCCGTTTCACACGCGGAGGAACGGTTCTCTTGGGAGTGACGCCAAGGCCACCTCTTCAGCCGGCTCAGTTGCCCTTAAATCTGAACTGACATCGTTCTCATCAATCCTTCCCTTATTCTGAATCTGCACAAGAACGATAACACTCACTGTAGAGGTTTAGAGATTAAAATGTATATTCTTGCTGAAATCAGTCATATTTTTGTTCTTTTAATTAGTTGGTTTCCATCTGTGACTCAATGCACCATTCACAGCCTGTCCTGAGAAATATGTAGCCTTGAGAATGTACCCACCATTATCTGGCTTTTGGTTACTGTTACACCTGCTATGACGTTTGTTTGTGCTGCTGTATAAATGTATTCTGAAGGGAGTATCTTCAGAGAGATTTTGCCTTGACTCTGTGTATTGTCTCTCTCCAACATGGCATGTTGAATGTTGAAAAGAGAGTTTCCTACACGAAGCCACAACATGCTGAAGACTGAGTTTTCTTCCTCAATACCCAAAAACCAAGGTGGAAAACAAAGTCAGCGTCACGACAACTGCTGGAAAGATCCACCATTGCAGAGGTTCCCACTGGGCCTGTGGACTCACCTGTAACTAGGAGGCACCAATAGGCAGGCAGGAGAGAATGCCAGATGGAAATCTCTGCCGCCGTCAACCTCCCTCAGGCTCAGTGAGTCAGCAGCGGAGTGGGTGTTGGCGGGGGTAGTAATGAAATAGACAGACATCCTCTCCTCTCTCAAAAGTGCTGCATAGTCGCGTATGGCCACTTTTGACGGCCTGGGGAAGGACAGCGATGACACAGCAGAACCCTGGAGAAGCTTAAGCAGGATGGGGGGAGAGCTTTCGCCCGCTACAAATCACATTAGGAGTGAATTGGATGACGGGGAGCAGTTGAACCATGCTGTGGTACCAACAGGGCCTGTAATGAGCCTTTTCCGTTTATACCATCAGACAACTCTATGCTTGGGATTGTTGGGAGTACTGTTCTGATACCCCCGTATCACTAATATCTGCTTTATTTTTTTGTAAAGTACTGCTATTCCTTGACATTTGTCATGTCTCTTTCTGTATATTGTCTTTAATGTATGCAAGGGGGCAACAACATTTTATTAGAGTCATTCAAATCTATCACCTATTCGCCAAATTGAACTGCTGGAGCACTTAAAAGTGGAACACTTCAAAGTGATTAAACCAAAGCCATCTTCACTCGTCCTCATCGCAGGCATTCAAACAAGACGTAGACCAGCAATAATTCATAGTGCAGAGGAGGGTACGCTGCCAAACGACATTAAACACGACAGTTGCGTAATGTATAATGGATGCCCTCATATGCACCTTTGACAAGTCACACTGCTCATGCATAGCTGATGAGGTTCTTTCCCAAACGGGCGTGTGGTATTGAACACCGGACTCTGCATTCAAGGACTAGGAGGAGGCAAAAGGACACGCTGTGCTAGTGCAGATAAAGCCTTTTATCAGACTATAGAGCTCTTTCATCACAGCAGAACTGGCCTCTCAAAAAATGGCTAATCTCGTATAGTCACACAACAGGAAAACAGGCTTTTCCTTTTTTTTAAACATGGTGCTGTCTGGGGCTAGGGGTGCTGCTCCTTCTTTTCAGCATCTACAAGCCTTGGTCAAAAACAAAAACATATCGCAATACATCATGCACATGATGAAATGAGACAGATGGTGAGTCTTTATATGCAAGCCTTGTTTCTAAGAACAAGAACACTGCATTTGGACAAAACATTTCTTAGTATTAGCCGACTATAACCTCTTACCCAACATAAAACTACAAATACGTTATTCCATGTAACGACAGAAGCATAAACTAAATAATTTAATCACAGTATGAGCCTACTGGTTGAGTCTACTGATCAAATGAACAGCTATCACGCTAACAGGGGAGAGAGATAACATTCTATTATTTCAGTTGCGGTGGAACAGGCAATTTCAGCAGGGTCTTTCAAGGCAGCCCGTCAGAACCCGTTTGGGATTGAGCCTGCAAGGCCACTGATAAATCTGGAAGAATAGGAAGGGCAGCTCATGCTTCTACATTGTGTTGCTGGTACAGGCACCTGCAGCGACAGCCATCATCCATGCCCCATTTCTTATTTGTCTGACGCCCTCTTGTGGTGGATAAGTGTATTTGCTGGAACTATAAAGAGGCTCCACAGTGCCCTCTTGTGTCTTGCATCTGAACCACGACGATGTGTCTCATTGTTTCCATTTCTCCACTAAAATCAACATCTAAACACTAATTTGATTACTATGCACGAACTCGCCTCTATCTTTAGACTCGAGGCGTGCCTAGAGTCTGAGTCCAAGTCCGATCCACTTGGCAGAGTTAGTAATAAAACTGGTTTTCATTGGATCAGCCTCATCGTACCACCGCTGACTCATGCACAGTTCCACCCAGGCCGACAGAGAGACTGTTGGTCTAGTGACTAAGCTGCTGGTGAGCGACTGAGGACTACAGAGAGTGTGGGTGGCTTACCTTGGTCGGCTGGTGCGGAAAGGAAAGGTCAGGTCAGTGGTGTGTGTGTGTGTGTGTGTGTGTGACCTTACCCTGGTCTATGTTGTGCTGCGGTAGTTGGCTCATCTGACTGTGGACCACGCCTGCGTAATTCCGTAGAAACGCCTCTTCACTTGGCGTCAGCTGGTGGACAAAAAAAGTGACCAAACATGGAAATGAATAAAAGAGCATTCGGGATTGGACAAATCCAACAGTGTGTTCCAGTCATGTCATAATATTCTTGTATACGTACATTTGATCCCATTTTCTTCAGCATGAGAAGGACCCGCACCTTCTGCTGGATGTACATCTCTTCGGGAGACTTCCCTGGGGCCTCCTCACGGTTCATCCCCCCTGCTCCTGTGGCTCTACACCACACGCACACACAAACAAATAAAGTAAGTAAGTAAAGTTGATTTATTTATATAGCACCTTTCAAGATACACAATCACAAGGTGCTTTACAGTAAAATCGAACTTAGTGGCAGACAATTAAAACAACCGCATACCGATTAAGACAAGTGCAACATAACCAAGTAGAATAAAGCAAATACAGAATGAAATAACACAAGTAAAATACAGAAGAATAAAACTTTAAAAGCAAATACAGATTGATAAAACAGGTAAAATGCACTAAATAAAACATAACATAAAATATAACACAAATTAAAACTCACGAGGGACAGAAGGGGACATATCAGGGCTAGCCAAACGCCTGTCTAAAAAGCAGTGTCTTCAGCTGTTTGTTTTTTTTAATTATCCTAGGACTCTATAGATCTCAACGAGAAAGGGAGAGAGTTCCATAACTTAGGGGCAACTGCCTAAACACACTTATTTCAGACTAATCACTGCCAGGGCTTAACCACTCAGATAAATACATTATCCAGGGTCTCATAATAAAACATATAGAAATGACAGCACTCTTACAAGAAAGGAAGGTCGAAAGATTGTTACGGCTGCGACCTTGAGTGTCTGTATCCAAGTCGATCGGTGTATGAAATATAAGAACACACGAATGATTCGCGGCCAAAACCATACAGTAGATCATTTAAAAAAATAGTTTCTCCCTTGAGCACAAAGATCTATTAGATCTATTTACTGGTCCTATGTCAGTGCGCATGATATCAAACAGATCAGTTGATTGATATCCTGTTTACGATGTTAGTGGTTTTAAAATTCAAACCATTACCGACAACCAAGCCAGATGTGGGGGGATTCATGGCCTTGTCTAAAGTCACGGAGCATGGTGACACCTCACAGTATAAATGACTCATTAATATTGCATGGGGGTTTTCACAAAGCCCTCTCACTACTGCCTGCTACCTCCATCTCTCTCCCTCCGTTAACTAATGACCTATTTTCACGGTCGGTCTGCAGAGATTAAAGGATAGAGGGAGAAAACAAACAGGAGGGGAAAAAGGCGATAAAAAAGAGCTTCCTTCGCTAATGCAAATTACAGAGAAGGAATGGCTTCGTCTATGACAGGGTATTAAAGCGTGAGGTTCTGTTGTTGATGCGTTGGGTAATGCACCAAATAGTGTCAAATAGATCATTCACCACGTAAAGAGGGTTTGATACACTTATCGGTTTTGAATAGGACGACCAAAAGATGCACCACTGCCGCTGGGCAAAAAAAGAATCCCTTGCAAATCAACTCCTATGAAAATTTGGGTTGGGGGTGGGGGGGTCAGAGCCATACACCAGACCACTCCCAACCACCCCCCCTCCCCCTCCCCCGAATCGGTCATAGTGAAACCTATGGGGAGACACAGACTGAAACCTATGGGGAGACACAGACTGATAGTTCTGACGATGCCTTTGGCCTCTTAGCTATACAAAGGCCCACTAATGCATGTTGACAGGCTGTTTGATGCAGGGATTGAGGAGGAGAGGGGGCAGGGGGCGCTGCTGGTCGGGCTGGGTATCGATTCGAATTTCAAGAATCGATTCGATTCCGATTCAGAATCGATTATCACGATTCAATTCGATTCGAAGTTATGCAACACATCAATACTACGGCTGGGTATCGATACTGATTTCCAAAAATGAATGAATGAATGAATCATTGAATTAATTCATTCATTCCTTCATTTATTCATTCATTCATTAAATAAATGATCGATTTTGGAATTCATAATCGATTCTGAATCATTTGATCATTCGATTCAGATTTTTTAAACCCAGCCCTAGCTGCTGGCTAGCGTTCAGGTCCCACTGTGTGAGGGGACACGACACACACATCCATCTAAGATGGATCAAGCCAGATCAGATGGAGCCGGTGTCGCTGGCTATGACCATCTGAAACATGCCGACCTTAAGCTACATGGAGCAAATCATTAGTGTCTGTGGGTTTCTCTGAGCAGAGGGAATGGGATAATAAAGCGGGCCTCGCAAATACGAGATGATCCCGCGTCATGTTCAACACACCCCATACTGAGAGAGACGGGACGCGCGGGAACATACGGGCGACTCCGTCCTGCCAGGCCGAGTCCGAACCGGAGGATGGGGGGGGGGGGGGCTCAAAGTCAGAGTAAAGACGGAGAGGCTGCATGAGCCGCGTGTCGATCCAGCCGCTCGGCGCGCCCTCGGGGGCGGGGGTGTGGAGGCGTTGGGGGTTGGGCGTTTGGCGGGGGCGGTGGCTCGGAGCCCCCAGAGGTGATGCGTTTGATCATGTCTCCCCCTCTCCGCGCTTCAGACAAACCCGGCCAGCCAGGCAGAGACCGACCAACCAGCCCGACGTGCGAGGCGTGCACGGATGCATGCAAGGGGGGAAAATGGCCTCTCTAGATGGAGGGATGATGAAGAGGAGGAGGAGGAGGAGGACGACGACGGATGGGCGTCTCGAGAGGCACTGGCTTATGCTAATTGTCCAAGGTGTCTCATCTGCTCAGGCGTAGCGGGGGAGATGATCTGATGAAAACCATCAATATTTAATGATGGTTATTGAGACGAGATTTCTCTGACGGCTGCAGTCCTTTTTGAAGCCCGACATCATGGGGAAAAAGTGAGAGTTCTAGGCCCCAGATACAACACCAAGGGCACTTCTACAATGCATTTAAGTTTCCTTTGAAGTTGTAAAATTGGCCATATTTAGAAATGTTGCTGTTCGGGCCCCCTATTGTTTTGAGATAGGAATTCTTGTTTTATGCCATGGTGATGAATTAACAGTAAAATCGAATGCAAAAGATTAAGAACTGTTAAAAATCCCATAGGTACAGATTCTGGGAAAGAGACAATGAAAGAGAGAGAGAACTGAAATGACAATCAGATTGAAATGAAAATGGATATACAGATTTTGTGACTTTGGCGATTGGGACTAATTTCTAGGCTGTTGTTATATGTATGGTTGGGCAAGGTAAGATGCATATCATATCAATAAAGCACTTTGAATTGAACTGAGAGATAAAGATAGAGAAACAGACAGAGAGAGAGATGGAAAGAGAGAGAGAGAGATAGAAAAAGAGAGAGAGTACTCACTGATGTTCTGCGGTTGTCAAGTCATTTGAAATGGGTGGGAATATGAGAGAAGAGGGATATGTTTCTGGTCGTCAGTTTTCTTTGCTCTGCCTCAGGTAGCTAAGAACCACAACTATTTGGGTCTCAACAAAGCACTAGACTACTGCACCTATCAGATCCATACTGCACCTAGCAGGATCAATGTACTGCTAGAGCACATTTTAGAGGCAAGTTGCAACCCTACCTCAGCCCTGAAAAGGAGTAAGATATAGACAACCCAAAATCCTGACAAACCACTTTCTCACAACACATTAAATACAATATTGAACACTACCATGCCATTTCACACACATCCAGTGTCACAGAATATGCCGTAGATGGTGATCCTCTGTAAACCGATGACTCCGACAGCTCTGTTCATATGGCCAGTGCAGAGGTGGAGTTCTGATCAAACTCTCTGGGGGCAATACAAAACCCAAAACTCTGCTCTATTTATAGACACAAACTCTTCCGTCACATGGCCTGCTGCGTTCATCTGCTACTTCGTTAAAAGAGAGGTCCCGTCTATAATTTGCTAGAGCCCTCGGTTATAGATGTTCTATAGACATTTGGTCTGCCCTATGATATCATGTGTTCTCATATTAACTGTCATAATATTAAAGGACCATCGCCCGTGTCAAAAATATCTAAAGACACGACTTCATTTCCATGCTGTGTTTGATGGAGAGGTGGTGTTGGGGTGGGCTGACTGAACACTAATCCCCAGGAGGGAGCCACATGGAGAGTGGGGGAGTGGCGGTGTTAACATCCCAGACATAATCAAACACCCTTTTATTCACCCTGATATAATCCCCCTCTCTGCCTGCCTGTCTGGGGCTCGTTGGCGCTGTGATGTTGTGTAGAGGACCAGGAGCTCCGGGAGCCGGGGCGAGCCTTTCCGGGCGGCGCTGCCAAACCCTCCACTTGCTAGCTTCGCATCGGGAATACGAACAACAGCACCGCGTCGTCGCAAATACGGGCTGCGCAGAACCCAACGGCAAAACGCCGAGTAACTACCTACACTGACCCAGGGGTTCTCCAAAAGGACACCACGCCAGTGTAATGACAGCTGATGCTCAGGATGTTTAGGCAAGCCAAAACAAACCCGTCAGGCCTACTTTCCGAATGAATCTATTGGGGGGGGAACAACAAATCATAGACAAACGGAACGTGTGAAATGTGGAACATTCAGCACGTCTACTATGTGGGGTGGAATGTGAGCCTGATGTTAAACTACTCTCAATACGGTTTCTTCAGCACTGGCGACTTGATTATTGTACATTGGTTGAACTGGCTGCATACATTTACCATGGGGATGTGACATATGTCCAGGACACTAAGTTGAGCATGACTAATGCCTACTAAAACAAGAGGGGGTCATACAAGACTAATCCATTTACCAGCATTCAGTATGCATGCAAGCGAATGTGTGTGTGTGCGTGTGTGTGTGTGTGCGATACACAAAAACTAGAAAAAGGCTGTGGACTCACCGAATGTGGACACTGCCTACTCTGCTTACACTCAAGCCAGGGACGCGGAATGCAATAAACGTTCGCTGCCAGGGATTACAGCGCGCAATGTGATAGGCCCTCCCATGTGACGGGGTCACAGGGGTCACGGGCCACCACAGTGCCCCAGCACGCTGATGACACACGGCCCACATCAACAGTCACCCCTGTAGCTGACTCTAATCAATCTCTCATGGCTACTCGCTCACGCCGTCGGATTGATTCATTAACAGGCCATTTCTCTAGTAGGCAACGGTAGGATGAGGAAGAGCAATGAGGATGAGCTTGAACATAAGCGTTCGATATACTTTATATACTGTTGTTTAACCCCCACCTAGGCCATTATTGTAAATAAGAGTTGCTCTTAATTAACTTGCCTAGTAAAATAAAGGTTGAAGGAGAAGAGCAACGCGTGCACACGTAGAAGACAGCTGGGTATTTTGCGGCGCGTTGATTCCCCGAGGACCTGCACAGCCAACGCTCCGAAGACCCACTGGAGGGGCGTGGTAGTCATCTTTTGTATGCGTACGCATAGTTAAAAGCACGTATACTGTGGCCTTAAGACGAACCCTATTGTGTGGACGACAACCTTCATCCTAGGAGGTTGAGAAGTTTGAAATAATCAGAAGAGCGTGGGCACGGAGTGCTTGGCGGCCCCAAAAAAACACTAGGCCCGACAGAACAACTGTGGGAAAGCAGGTTCACAGACGGAGCAACGACACTGACACAGGCAGGCTCGCTCCTTCAGCACTAGAATCTCTTTCCATGTCCAAAGAAAAGTGGGTTCAATTCCAGATGAAACGGAAGGAACCCTCTAGATTCTTAGTTCCATGAGATCGGTTCTAAGGAATCAGCATCACAGAGCTGGCTGAGAATGTATTCATGAATTCGGTGTCTTATCATAGGAGTACGCCACATGCATCCCCCAAGTCATTTCATTCAGCTATAGATAACAGGCGTTAAAATGCCGTAGATCGAGGAAAGCTCTCGGTAGGCCATTTTTGATAAGAGTCAGGCTCAGAAGGTGGTGTAGATGGGCCAAGAAAGCCCTGGCAGGATGGCTTCAGTCCTGCTGGGTCTGTTGTTAAAGTAAGTCAGCAGGCTGCTTTTGTGCTGGCCTACCTCCTCACATTAACAGTGGGACAACAATGGCCACAGTATTTGGAGACAATGGTGACGAACTGGATTGTGAAAATATGATTGATAAGTGGGTCATGTCTTGTTGTCACCACGCGAGGCATGAACTCAAAGAATCATCTCTGAACTGTAATATGCTTGTGGCAGGGATCCTGGGTCTACTTTAGCTACCCCAGTGGCAGTTCCAGTGGACCACTCTAAGGACAGTCTGACATAGCCGGGTCAACTTCATGAAGACCTTCTGTGTAAACTAAGCAAAGATGACCCTTTTCTCTTCTGGTTACTTTTATATTACGTTTCATCGTATAAATAAAATGTAAGATTGAATTCTGTTCCGTGGTCTGAGGCTTTTCCTGCTTTCTCTACATAGCCCAAATTCAAACAGAAGATGCTGCAGTGAGCTTTATCCAGAAAGCAGCAGGACAGGAAAGAGGCTAAGGGCACAATTCTGTTTGGTTAACTTCTACTGCCAAGTAGTGGGGGTACAACAGTAGATATGTAGCATATATCATGATGAAATAGGCCATTATCAAATTACACTCAAAGAGGCTGCAAACTGAAGGTGGCACGTTCGGAATCATTACATTTTACTTTCCCAGGACTTGTGATCCTGCCAATTTGCGCCTAAGTTTTTCCAGCAAGTGTGGGAAAAGAGGCCCATCTACCCTAGTAGGCGTGAAGTGCCGTCTATGCATTCTTGAAAAGCCTGGCAAGGGCTTGCATGAAACGCAGGGCATGAGGTAGAGAGATGAGCCAGCCCTCCCCTCTTCAGAGGCAGCTGATGAAGTCCCCTCAGGGCCTGGGGGGTTGAGCAGAGACTCCACAGCTCTGGATCCAGAACGGGTAAGGAAAGAGGGAGGGAGGGGTACGGCTCCTCCACTTTTTTCCAAACCCCAGCCACCCAGAGGAATGTGCAGACTACGAAAGACTTGACATACTGTGGTTCAAAACCAAATTCACAAGCTGGCAGGAGAATCTTGAGTCGCTGCCTGTAGCCAGCCCTTAACACCCACTCCTCCCTGCACCACACCACTCGTCAATGCCCCTCTGCAGGCCATGCGCCAGCCTCACAGCTGAATGTGTTGTCAGCTATCTGACAGTTGGCAAAATCAGACCTTGTGTGGTGGAGAGCAGCACAATGCATGCATGGGTGGAGAGATGGACAAAAATAGAAAACTGAAATTGGTATAGGATGTTTGAGATGTAGAGGAGGAAGGTACTAGAACCTACTAGGACACCATTGAATTAGCCCACAGCAGAAAATAAAGAAGTTGGCCAAAAAAGCTTGCCCACAGATATAGAGAAAAGGCATACAAAATTGGACAAAACTAAACTACAATATTAACAAATGGCCTACTTCAAAGTTTTTTATAGCATCAACACTTCTATCACAAAAACTAGGCGTATGGTCACAATGTTATTACAGCTTGATAATGTTATTACAGCGTTAATTCTTCTTAAATGATCATAAAGGGGTAGGCCTATCATAAATCTAGATAGATTCAAACACCTTATTGAATTAAGCAGCAACTGGAAGCTCAAGTGGGGGAAACGTTCACCATCATTGAACAAACAATAAGCTAAGAAACATGGCAGAGGAAATCACAGAGAACGTTCCCGAGTTCCCCTTTCCATAAGGGGATACATTTCACTACAATGTTGTAACGCTTTATGTTTACAAACTGTGGCGAGTTATTGTGTAATAGTAACTATTTTGCTACTGTTGCAGTAAACGAAGTGTTACATTGCGAGAAGCTAGCTAGTTAGCTAGTTAGCAATCATTCAACGCCGTTTCCTGCCTCCCAGGATAGCTGCCCGGCTGCTAAACCCACGGACTCGTGGATCTTCGCTATAGCCCCGTGCAAAACAGGGAGTGACAATATTGGAAATATGTCGTGCATTCCAGACTCCCTATGAAAACTTGGCATTTTATATGTTTAAGGAATATGTACTGTTCTTTGCGGGCAAAGTATTCTAGCTAGCAAGCTCAAGACAAAAGCCCTGAATGAAGTTCCTGTGTGTGCAATTCCATCCAGGTACCGCTACCCCGAAAGCAAGTAGCGTTCTACAGCTGATGATTTGCGATATATCTCTCAAATGCTATGCTCCTACAACTCGGAGAATGATTTCTTCGGTTAGAAAACGACAGTTCAGCTTACCCCTCCTGGTCCAGTTTTCTTTCTTGTGTGTTTTATGTGAATAGTGTGTTGTTGTACGAAGGCGTCCTGTTCCGGGGTCACATCCCTCCAGTCGGCAGAGCTGTGTGCTGTGACTCACGCAGCGAGGAGCTCCCGCTGTTGATTCAGACCCATGGAGGCCGAGCACAATACTCGAGAGGACCTTCGACAGCAGATATTATGTGAATGTAATGTATTAACACTATACGATACAAGATATAAGCATATGTGTCTAATATAATAATAGGTAATATCGTTATTTCATAACCATAGCAGGCAGCAAATATAAATAGTATACTAATACATTAGCATATTTTTTTCTCCCAAGGTGATTTGCTTTTGATAAATTGTCATAGGGGTAAACACATAAATAAAAATAAAATAAAAAACAACAACTGTGAAACCTGTCTAAGATTAATTTTTGATGCCTATGGTGTGTAACCTAAGCCTATGGTGTGCATTCTTGTGTCTCCGACAGGATGTTCCTTCTGGGGTAAGGGACAGACATGGAGCTAGATAGACAGACAGATTAACAGACAGAGCCACGCTTCCTCCATTTGGAAATCCAGTGTGGTCATGGTCCTTTTGCACGGTCCCCTACAGCTCTAATGCGACAATGTACTGTACACAAAGCCCCATCAACACCCACAGTTGTGTGATACACCATTATATCAACAACATTAATCGAGTTCCATCAATTTAAACACATGCATTGTATAGATGTATGTTGTACTGTAGTTCAGTCTCTGTTTGGCCTCTAGGAGTGCTATCTGCAAGACTCACCTGTCTCCAAATCATGCAAATGTCTACATTGCGATACAAGGGATATGTCTGTATGGAGATAATAAGCCCTACAGCTGAATAGTCTATCCTGATTATGACTAATCAATAGCCACCAGGGACCAATACAGGATAGTCTCCCTTTTATTACACAAAATAGCTTCCACAGAGGAATGTGCAGTTGAAACAAACACACACAAAATGCAAAACCATACAGGCATTGTTGCACAGGCCATTGCATTCATCCTTCCCAGTGTCTCAGAGTTGAGAGTTCAAAGAGCATTAACTTTAAGTAGGTAGACTCCGATAGACATAGTGTAACACAGATTGTCGAACAACACTGATAAGGGGAGTGCATTTAGATAATTTCTAGGGTTGTATTCATTCATTGTATAGAGCTACAATGAAGAGTAGAGCAGAGCAATTGAAAGCCAATTCAACACACTCATGCTGTCAGCTGCTTCAAGCCGATGATTCATGGGAAATGTAGTTTCATTAGATGTGATCATGGCAGTTATGATTATAATGGCCTCATAATTTACAACGCAGGAAACAGATCAATGGCAAATCAACACAGACGTAAATCTTTATCAAAAGAGCTTTGCTCTTCACTGGCCTTTTAACAGTACCACAGATGTGGAGTACTCTAAGAGAGCTACACCATTCGCTCTGATGCACATTGCACTGAAAAATAACAGTAACAAATGATCTTCAGGTTCAAGCTATTCAGAGTGTTTCAGAGTGCAATGGCCACATTTTACAGTTGCCCCGGGTTAAGAATGCAGACAAACAGAAACAACAAAACTCATACAGTAGTACCAGTGTTCAGTAGCAACCTGTCCTGCTCCAATCCCCTCGTTAAAGTGATCTTTGCAGGACAAAGAGAACATCAAGACCTTTGAGATAGAGTGCACAAATAAGTGCAACAATATAGTAATGTAATACATTATCTTACAGAATGTAATTATTTAGCACAGCAGAGCATTGTGAGCTGATTGAGATTCATATTGATATCGGTATTTTCACAGTCACTCTCACAGGCAGAAAAGTAACACAATGCGTAGGCACATAGGTTAATTTACAGTGCAAAACTTAAAAACCTTAAAGCGCCTAATACAGACAAAGCCAGTACCTTTGACCAAAATCTACTTCCCTGCATTTTCATCTCCAAGAGGTATTTTAGATCATTCAAGTGACCTGGGTTTATAAAGAGATCCTACCCCTTGACGGTTTACAATTTGCAGGTATCTTAATAATAATAATAATAATATAAGATATGGAAAAAAGAAAGAGCAACAATAAGATACTAGGTTATGGCTTACAGATTAAATTTCTGTCCTTGTCTTAGTCTCTGTATTCATCTGTGTCCTTAGTCTGGGTCTAGGTGTAGTCTGGGTCTTGGCACCTGAATGTGTGTCTATCTTGATATGTGACCAAATTGGGCTGAGACAACCATGCATCCCTGATTTGAGAGCATGGTGTCCATGCAATGGCACTTATGGTTCAAATAAAGGTCTATTTTTCAGACTTTTGAAGGTGGTTGATGTGCCAGGGTCTCTCTTGGGTCTAAGTTCAAATGGGTCTTGATCTTTATCTTGAGGGCTTTGGTCAGAACTCTCTGGTGTGAAATGGCCGATATGTTATTCCACGGTGTTTTCAAACACTCCAAAAGGCAAAATCGTACCCACACACCATAAGACAGTCACCCACAGTATCAAGGTAAAACATCTAAAAACTGTTACAAAGCTCAATTCAGCTTTGTAGTTTGTAAAAACACCTTCAATGTACCAGTAAAAGTCTTAAATACAGCAAAACAGATTAATGTACAGTAGCCTGAAAACAAAATTGCTTTGATTGATATGGAAGGAAATCATTGAACTGTCAATAAATGTAAACCATATTGTCCTTAAACACACGTCACAGAAAAGCTAATCATAGCTTGATTACTTTTTTTTCGAGTAGGATACATTGTCCATACTGTTATGGCTCCAATATTAAGCTTGTTGGATCTGTTGCTACCAGTCTGTCAACTTCAATCACTCTTCCAAATGCTGTTTTTGTGACAAGTGGATTGACTCTTCGAGAAAGTGGTTTGTGTTGTGTCGGTAATGTCTCTGTGTATTGAAACAAGGACAAAATGTTCACGAATTGTTTCAGTCTTCGGGTATTTGCTGTTAAATATCAGTTCATAAATCATAACAATCTGTATTAATAAGACAATCAGGTGTAAACATTTCCAAGACGTATTAAGATGCTGAATGGCATCCAAGTCTTCAGTGCATTTCGTCCATTTGTCCAGGTCGTCCATTTGGCTCTATTGGTTCAAATCCAATGAGTATTTGTTTGGTCTCTTTAAGTTCTCCATACAATAGCGATTCTCAAAGTCTGCTTTCTTTGGCCCAAGAGTGCATCATCCAGTTAACCTTCGTCTTCCAGCTCTCTCGCAGAGCCTCGTTGAACTTGACTTTGAAACTCTTCAGAGCTTCTTCCTCAGATTTGCCCAAAGCCAGAGAGTCCTTCAGAGAGAGAGAGAGAGAGAGTGCTAACCACATCAATAACCTTCAAATTCTCTAAAACACACATCTGGATAAATGGTGAATGGTAAATGGACTGCACTTATGGTGCTTTTATCCAAATCGCTTTACAATTGCCTCTCATTCACCCATTCAAACACACATTCACACACCAATGGCGGCGGCTGCCATGCAAGGTGCTAGCCTGCTCATTGGGAACAATTTGGCGTTCAGTGCCTTGCTCAAGGACACTTCGACATGTGGACAGGAGGAGCCGGGATTCCAACCGCCTACCCTGCGATCATTCGATGACCCACTCTACTTCCTAAGCCACAGCCGCCCCTATGTAAAGAACCATAGCGTACTGTACCTTTAGATACTGGATGTCCTTGACGGTGCTGAGCTCTGGTAATCCAGCTGCCTTCATCATGGCAAACAGATTGACAAACAGGGTACCGTTGCGGCACAGGATCTTATAGGCCTGCTCACAGCATTCCCGGAACCTGATGATGTAGCCATGGGAGAGATTAAACATCATTATCATCCAGTTAAAGAATCATATACAGTAGCTCATTCACAGACACAAACTGAACGTGTGACAGATTTTTTTTTTCACCTCTCAAACTTCTCACTGTTGTTGGTCCTCCCTTGTTGAATCACATGGACAAAGTCATAAGTCAGAATAAAAGGCACACGCTCCCTGTTGATTCCAAATTTGCTCTTGAAGTTCCCCAAGAAGTGACCAAAGTCGATGTGGAACAGCTGGAGAGCAGACAGGGCAGGTGATAGGGTTACACACACAACTCAGTAATTTACCCTGCTACCTACTTTGCCATTGGGCTGAAACATGGGATTAAAACAGGCCATTTTTAAGATTAACACTGAAGTTAACACTAAACAGGACATAGATGCCAGTCTTGTATAATGCAGTATGTCTACATTTAATGTATTTTATGCAAATTTATCTAAATCTTTCCTTATATGTATACCCATAAACATCTCCATGTACTATTATGACAAAAAATCTGAAAGAAATAATTATGGTTAGCTATAATCAGTGATCTGAAATGAAAGTCTGCCACCTTGTGGTTGGGGATACTACTACAGCTTTCATAATTTCTGAGGAGAGACTCCTTTGAATCCTTCCCTGGTTTGGCAGGAATTCTAATCTGGGTGTTTTACATGTTTAACATTGACATTAGAAAATTACCACATTCTAAATATGAGCAGTCTAGAGGGACTCTTTGGCATTGTATGTGGCAATGTGAAAAGATATAAATGTTCCGGAGAAGAGGTGAGACTCATGATAGAAAAGATCTTAGCAATAAAACTGGCCTTGAAGCCTAAGTTATTCAGTCTGGGCCTGTATCCGAATGGTATACAGAAAAGTGAGCAGGTCTTAGATTTATGTTTGTTACAAGCCAAATGACTAATAGCTTTTTCGTGGAAGAACATAAATAGACCTTGATTAAGTCAGTGGCTTAGGGAAATGTCTCGAAAATCAGAATATCATCTATATACTTAAAATAAACAGGAGATATTCAAAAAGATATGGGATCCGTTCATACATTTTATTGAACATGGAGACTTGGGGAATATTCTAGCTGAGCCAGAAGAGTAGGGGTGTGTGGGGGGGCTGCAAGTTGATTAACTTATGGTTACCCATATAGAATAAGGTGAAGAATATATAGAATAAGATACTTTGTTTTGTTTTTGTTGTTTTTATTATTATTTAGTGGTCTCTGTGTATTTATGTCCCTTGTGTGTATTATTTTGACTGCACTTTTCAAAAATGCCTGAAATTACGTATTATGTATGCTTAGTGTAAGCTTGTAAATGGAAATATAGTGATGCATTGTTTGTGTTATCTGAAAATCAATAAACATACTGTTAAAAAAAGAAAAAAAAGAAAATGATCCACAGTACTCTTCTATACAGTACGCAAAGTAAAAACAACACTTTGACAAGATTGATTATCTCACCTGTCCGTTTTCCTTGATCATGATATTGTCATTATGGCGATCTCCTATGCCTAAAACGTAGGTGGCTACACAGTACCCAGCACAGGACAGGGTGAACTCCTCAATGGCTTGGTCAAGTTTATCTCTGTTGACAGACAGGCGAAAGAGGCATCAGTCTCCATTTCTCTAAATCTTTATTTCCTTACTTTCCCCTAATTTTCATTTTCAATTCTTTCACTTTCACACACACACGCACACACACACCACACGCACGCACGCCACACGCACGCACACAAACACACACACACACCACACACACACACATCTCTCTCTCTCGTTCTCACTCTCTCTCTTACTGACTCATGAAGAAAGATTTCCTCACTGTTCTGTGAAATATTTGCAGAGAAGGTTATGAGGGAGAGAAATGATTCACAGATAAGTCATGCAATACAGGTGTAGATGGCCACTGGGTTCACCATGTTAAATTATTACTGTACATCTAACCCTCACTCTGTTCTAGTGCCATAGCAGAGTCGAACTATGGTAAGGCTTTTTTGCCTGGATATAGCTTGAACCTGACTTGTCAGAATAATGTCAAAAGGTTTTGTTGGTCTGCTTTACTGAGAGCACTTTACCCTAAAGCACAGACAAACTCATTTGAAGCACAGCCACTTATTGTTGTTAAGGATCCAAATAAATCCAAATACTGTAAATCGAACACTACATTCCCATCGAGCAAAGACTGTATTCTGTTGGCCATGCTTGCATATCTGTCATTGCCACTGTGCTAATGCTAACATCAGCATTCACTTCATGGGCACTCATCCATAAAGGCAGAAACAGTTACTTCCAGCTCATCACTATTCATCCACAGTCTTCTATAACTACATACTGTACCATATATAGGTAAAGATAAATGTTATTCATATATTCACTTCTAATAGGACTTAGTCTAGAAGGTGTATGTTATGTCAGGCTCACTCTGGGTTCTTGGATTTGAGCCAGTTCAGTAAAGCGTCTTTGTTGAAGGCAGCAGTGGCTGCACTGTTGCTGTTGTTTAGTTGGATGTTGGCAATGGTGTCGGAGTTCTTCACCACCTCGATGAGGCCCGTTTTGTTACCGGTGGAGAGGCAGCCATATGGGATCATCCTTCCACAGGGAAAGAGGAGAAAACTGTTTAGCATGACAAAACCATTACCTTGCTTCAAAACATTTTCCAGAGTAATTCATACAGTTCAAACCAAATCTATGTTGCCGCTAAATACCTGAGATCTAGCCCCTCCTTCTTCCACAGGTTCTCCATGAGCTGAATCATTTGGAGAGTCAACATGTCTTGTCGAAGATCTGACCAATGACAAGTAAGTAAAATTAAGATTTAAATAAGTGAAACCCTTTCATGCATGCTTTACCGCATTAATGACCTCAACGGAGTCAACGTCAAAAACTGAGGAGATTGTTGGCTGAATATCACACAAATAAACGGTGAATGAATTTTGATTTTTCCTCTCACCATCTCCATTCTTGAATATAATCCCCACCGCGTCCCCATGCAGCATACCCTGGTTCTTGTACATCAGCCATAGAGGCTTCATCTTGGAGTCCATGAACTTGCATCTGTCCGCACTGCAACATGAAGCATGTCACAAATGTGTTTTTATGCATGTTTGCATATGTGTGTGCTTGTGCGTGAGAGAGATGGAGACAGACACCCACCAGATCTCAGACAGCAGGATGCTGGGGTTGAGCGGGGACAGGAGGTCGGAGAGAGCCTCCAGGTAGGCGTCCTGTTTGATGCATAGCTTCATGTCCTCGGTGGTCTGCTGACGCGACGTTTTCTGGGAGCCTGACTTGACAAAGTCGTTCAGGGCCTTCATCTTACCTAGGGCCTCGGTCTGCAGGGAGGGACGAGGACAAATGAGTTGACCCAGACAGACAAGAGCGAGCACTCTATGCCATCCATGTGCGATGTGTAGTTGTTTGCACACTGCCCCAGCCAACGCCAACCAACACCAACCGACACCAACGTTGGATTGGTGTGCCATGTTTGTTGGTGACTGTTGGCGTTGGATGGATGGATTTTGCAGCTGAATTTTAAACTCCCAACATTCTAACAACAACTGCCAACTTTAGAGTGTTGGAGGTTGGTGGACATCGGTTGGAGCAGTGTCGGCATGCCACGAAAAATAATTGAGTTCTGCTTACCTGTTTCATTAGGCTCTTGATGTGGTAAATGTTCCCTCTGCAGTAGGCCTCCAGAATCAGGCCGAAGCGCAGACTGACCGAGGCCACGTGCATCTCAGACCTGCCACAATGACACAGGACGTAATCCGCCATTATAGCTTTAAAACCACCACCGAGCACTGCAGAGAAACACTGGTACTTCTCAATGTTAGTCAGTCAAGCCCTGACCTGAGGTGCCAGAAGAGGAAGTGTCCTATCCTCTTGTTAGACAGCGCTCTCTCCAGCAGGAAGGTGGCCAGGTCACAGTGCAGGTAGGATTCGTACTTCAGCACCTGCACCAACTGCAGCAGATACTGGAGCAGTTCGTCATCACTGCAGAGGGGGAGATGCCGTATTATTATTTTTTTTGTGCTGCTGATCAACTGACAAGCAGAGGAGATAAAGTACGAGGGGAGAATCGGTGAGAGTCAAAGCACCTGAGCTTCCTCAGACAGCGGAGAGTGAAGGAACGCACGATCGGGTCAGGGAAGCTGTAGTCCAGCAGCTCCAGAGCATGGAGGGCAGGGAGGTCCGGCCATTTCCTCAGCAAATCCACCATCTGTACACAACGGAACACAATACTTACAATACTTACTGTCTTTTCTGTTTTTTTTTTTAGAGTTGTCTAAGGCCAGTTACTGTCTTCTTCTCTACCTGCACCACATCCTCGTGCTTATTCCATTTGGTGATGAGGAGGAGTTTGGGCAGACTCTCGGGGTAGAGCGCTCGGACTTCATCACGTAACTTCCATAGAAGCTCCTTTTCATCCTCAAAGAACTCTGTGTAGTTTTTGTTGTCCACTATCTCTTTTAGCTTCATTAACTGGGGAGGATAATACATATAATTTTATTTTAATGCATGTATTTCATTGCAATTTCAAAAGCGGAACAGAGAACAACAATACAAAAATACACAAACGGTGTAATGAGTTCCACCTTTATAACCCCCCCCCCCCCCACTATATAAACTGTTTGGGGAGGATAATATAACAAAATCAGGGATACAGAGCCATTACAGTCATAGGCGATTTTACCCTCTGAGAGTAGGGGGGGCAACATTTTGTGCAGAAGTGACGTGAGAAAAAAAACAAAACAGTTCTGCCGTCTCGTCCCATCTATTTACAAAGAATACCAGTTGTGAACAGTATGCTAATAAGAAATCCGTATGACAATTCAATATGTACAACGCATCAAACTTCATCTAGACACCACGAGCATGTCAATATGACTTTATGACCGAGCACTAGGCCATACCCAACATCACAACATCAAACTGCAACTGCCTGCTGGTGCTAGCTTCCTCGCCGATGCTGATGTTGCTAGTGCTAGTGCTAGCTTCCATAGCCTCTGGAGCACTTCTGCATTCGATTGCACCTGCTGCGCTGTCATTTCGAGTGGTAGCTTCTTCATTAGCATTGCCAGATTTTATTTTATTTTATGAAGAAGTGGTAAATTGTTTTTATAGCTCTTTTTGCCATTATGAGCAGGTTGGCTAGTTGTAGCTTGTTGAGCACTGAGCAGTACAGTCAGATCTAATTTTTTTCGACGGACGAGTTGTGCCATTAGTGGATTATGAATATATATATATTTTTAAAGGTAGCCTAGTTTGAGTAATAAATACACTTTTAAAATTAATGATGATCTAACACAAACTGGTACAAACCACAATTATGTATTTAATAATTTAACTTTAAATATTATATTATATATATTATATTATATTATATTATAAAATATATATATATTTTTTTTTTTTAAGAATCTGAGCAGAGTTGGGCTGTACAATCAGGGGGGGCACTTGCCCCCCCTGCCCCCCCTATAAAATCGCCAATGATTACAGTATAATATCTTAACATACACTAGGTAGATGCGGCAAACTGAACTGTTGGAGAAAAAAGAGTAAGTAAGTAAGTAAGTAAGTAAACCCCTTACCTCCTCTTTAGTTACAACAACTCTGCCCCCATTTTTTTCATGGTCACTCATCTGAAAGTAGACGTGTAGATGTATTGGGAGCGTGTCTATGTTCCCACAGCCCAATGGTCCCACAGCCCAATGGTCCCACAGCTCTATGGTCCCACAGCTCTATGGTCCCACAGCCCAATGGTCCCACAGCCCAATGGTCCCATGTCCCTTAGTAAGTCTTAGTAATGTGAGACCAATGGGCTGTGGGAACATAGAGCTGACCCCGATGTATTTGCGAGATTTAAAAACATAATAAATAGACCTTTACTTTCCATAATCTACAATGAGATATCCAATTCAAGTATCATTATGTAACAGAAAGGTGAACCATTTCGATAATGTGTGTATAAAAATAAAAAATGAGGTGAATTGTACCTTTTGGAGAGGAGGGTAGTACAGAGGATGGGGTCTGACATTAGGGAAGCGAATGAGAAGTCCAGCTGCACTGTCTATGTTGGGGTTTTTCTCCACTGTGCCCATGGGATTCAGCAGGTCCGTCTTGTCATCTGTGGTGACAAATATCAGAGATAAAACACTTTCTGAAAGTCAGGATCATTTTTTACCTAAAACTGAATAGCTTTTTCTGGTATTTTGAGCACTAAGAAAGCACTAGGGACAAAATCAGTTTCTAACAGAGACAAAAGTCTCCATATTGCATCGCTGATATGCATGCTGTGTTAATATGTGAGATGTGCAGTACGGTGTGTCACTTTGGTTGGTATTTTTCCCCCATTATTCAGACGTTGCCAGTTAGTGTGGGAGAGTTGAGAATAGTGGTGTTGATGGAGGCTCGTATATATGGCTTGAGATGGAAATCTAAGTACCAGGGACTGAGGGCCATGTAGACAAGAGAAACTCCCCGGTCTTCAGCTGGTCCTTGTAGTCGAACACCATGGTGTTGACCCAAGCTATCGGACAATCCTGGTGGAGATAAAGAGCACACACTCATTTGCTCATTAGTCCTTTCACACACTTCCCACCTTGGGCTCTACTTTGAGTATTAAGGGTATTCAATCAGTTACTGAAGACGGTTTTCTTTAACTTTCTTTGTAGGCACAAAACTAAGAAAAAAAAAGATAGAACTGATGTTTTTAGTCATACTTCTGGAACTTTTGGCTACTAATTCTTTTGAATGTACAATAGCTTCCTGGCTTCCTGTTTTGAAATGAATGCGGGCACTGAAATGTTGATGCCGCAAGAAAACAACCGACTCATTCTTGCACAATCACTAGGCACTATGACGATATACAAAAACTTTCCATTTTGGTTAACTGGTCTTGGTAGCAATAGTAGTAATGTTAAATAATGGTAATTCATACACAGAACTACTAATTATAGCATTCACAGTGGTATAGTATAAATGTAAAACAAGACAGGCTAGTGCCACATTATCCTTTTGAACATCTCAAGAAATCCCCACTAATCATTGTCCTTAATAGTGAAATTACAAGACAAGTCTTCTAAAACTAGTTCAGATGGTGGATGGTGGAATGATAGATGAAAAAGAGGAGCTATGGTAAATGGTCACAGAGGGAAAACTCTTTGTGTGGCGACTTCTGCTAAGATGAACTAAAACAAGGTGATACGAATGAGTAGGACTTCTGGCTTCCTGGCGTCTGTCTGAGGGAGCTTCTCTTGTGTGAAACGGAAGAGAGAAGTGACACAGAAAGCAGAAGCAGAGTCGTTGAGGCCTAGCTCCCTCCAGCACACCTGGGAGCATTCTCTCCATGGTGGCCACAGATGCCACTTCAAAAACAAGGCTGACCCAAGAACCATGACGGAGGGGGAATTTGGGGTTTGTGTGCAATACTTTTTAATGTTCCTTATTTCTGTTATTGATACTGTTCAATATTCAACTAGCAAAGCATATATTCAGCATTTCTATCAGGTTCAGATTTTAGAGTATTGTCCCAAATAATTTATAATAAGATTTTTTTATATTAATACTTTAATAGTATTGTTACTGCATAGTTTTAATGCATTATGCTTTTCACCTAATACAGAAGGATTCTTTCAAAACAGTGATTGTATCATATTCATAAAACTGCAGTATATATGATTTAAAACATTTAAATATTTGCTATATTGCTATAATAAATCGAGAAAGATATGTGATTGAGCTCCTCTGTGAAAATCGCAGTTGGCTCTGCTACAGCAATTATAATTACTTTTATAATAACATTTAGGCATGGCTGCACCTGGTTCAAGTGTATACGTGTGCTGAGATCAAATCATCATTCTTCTAAGGCCTTATGGTACCGAACACATAAACCGTGAGATTGAAGCAGACTGAATTGAACTTGTTAGATGGACTTTTCCCTCGCTGCATAGATAGCTTGTGCAGAAGTGACCTACTGCAGCTTTAAGCATAGAGTTACCACACCACCTTTACACAAACATGTCGTGTAAGAACTGTTCTTGCCAACGTCCCCTTAGAGTTACAGTATCACAGCTGCAGATTTAGGAAGTTGTCTTTGAAAATGAAAGAGCAAATACTTAGGAGGACAACATAAATATCTATGGGGACTGAAACCAGAGTTGAGAAATTCCATGAATTTGACGCACTTATCTTCCTTCCTTGGAGTGAGTGTTCAACAGATAAAAGAGCCAAAACGGATGAGACGTTAACCACAAACCTGCCGCTGAACACTAGCACAATCAGGCTCAACACACCCACACAGACAAACACACACACACTACATACTACAGAGGAAATATTATATGTTTGTGCTTGCTAACAGGTTCACACCCACGAACACAAAAAGCAACCTACACTAACTCACACACACAGATATGGCTTGCATCACAGCAGGTTTGTCACGTTAATCTTTTCTAACGGCAGCTACTCACAGCTCGCTTGTTCTTCTTTTTGGTGCCGCGAGGTTTCTTGGCCTTCTCCACGACGGCGTAGAGGGCGAAGCAGAGACGGCTCATGCGAGGCAGGTCCGCAACATTGATGTCAAACACCATCTTCTGGTCCCACAGGGGCTCAGAGCACACGGCAACCTCGCTGCTGGTCACCACCTTACACAGCAGCTCGTTGCCGTGATACAGGCCTGCCTGGACCACCAGCTACAAGAGGGGGGACACAAACAAACAATGGTGCCTTCAGTAACACTTTCTGGGCTCACCACAGCGGTCTTTGTTCAACATTTTACCTCGCAAATATCTCCCGATAGACATCAGGGGAATGTTTAATACAAAATCTTGCGATAGGATTCAAAGCCTGCACGTCCACAATGAAAATCAATGCACCTTCATCATGTCAAAAACATGGTGACATCCAACGTTTAAGAAATAAACACTGATTCTGTGCTAGCAATGCCTCACCATGGGCCACTGCCTACCTTGCTTGGCAACTCAAACAAGGCTGGGCTGAATCCAGATTTTGCTAAGTATATGAGTGGACATTTCCCTGCAGGGTATCTTTCCAAACCTCTGCCTGCCAACAGCAGACATGACTGATAATTATGTGTCAGGACAAATATATTGTGAGTCATGGTCTGCTCTGAGGTAGCAGCCGGAAGTACACTGAACTTAATAACCCCTCTAAACAGTAACATGGTTAATGAAGAAGCTGAATCCCACACACAAAACATTAACACACTTCCAGACATGGACTCTCTCTCTCTGGGTGTTCTCTGTTAAATCCAAGTGTGTATGATGTGCATACATTGCTAAGCGAAATAGATTTAAAATAGAAATGTATTATAGCATCTGTGCTTTACAGCATCTCTATACAACAGATGACAAGTTGTTTTTTCCTGCTTGCGCCACACATCTCCAGACCAGCACCGAAATAGAAACTAGAGTGAGTAAAAGGCAGAGGCATATATACAAGTTTCAAGATAGGTCAGGCCAATCATGCCCTATCTGCAGTAGTAACGACATCCATCTCCCCCTTCAAAAAAAAAAAAAAAGAAGTGTGAAGGCGAGCAACAGTGTGAAGGCTGCCTTTTTCTAAGAATCTAGGCCCCACAGTGAGACATGTAAGCAGATAGGCCCTCCCCACTTCCTGTTTTGAAGAGTTTCAGCCAACCGCCTTGATGAATTATGGGAAATATGTGGTCAGGATCATATGACCCCATCGTTTGCATGTCAACCCTCCTGTCTACACCCGAAATATTGGTACTGTACACAATTCAATGCTGCTTTTCATTTAGTAGGGTGCGAAAAACCCACACAAAACCACACCAACCTTCATGCCTTCATCTGCGTTGACTCGACTGCCCTGGAGCAGGTGAATGTGTAAAGCTTCTTCAATGGACCACAGAGAAGATGTGTTCTGCTGTACATAGGAGAAAAATGTAATTAGGACATTTTCTTTGCTTATACCTGAGACATTTTGGTTACATTCAATCCAGTGTGTGAATTAGTATGAATAATGATTTCAGTTTGTTTGTTCACTTAAAAGGAGACAAGGAAGGAAAGAAAGAAAGAAAGAAAGAAAGAAAGAAAGAAAGAAAGAAAGAAAGAAAGAAAGAAAGAAAGAAAAAAAGAAAACTCATAATGCACACACACACAATCTATAGCAGCAACTCTGTGTGTGTGTGTGTGTGTGTGTGTGTGTGTGTGTGTGTGTGATTGGTCATAGGCATGCTATTATTGTCAAGTCTTTACCACACACTTCTTCCGTCATTGAGGAAGGAAACAGCATTTCCATAGTTACACTGATGTTCATAAATTAGTCTACACCTATTATAACACTCACACCCATTTTCATTTTGACATTTCTTTGTGCGTCTGATGCAGTGAACACACCTGCAAACATTTACAGTTTTACAACTGTCAATTATTGTGGGTACATGGTGCACAATGTGTTTTGGCAAAAGCCAAAGTCCAAAACACTACTCAAGGAACAACCAAAGCCCAAAACCAAAGTGGGGACAAAACATGTGATATTCTGTTAATGGAAGATGACTACGGCCCAAGAGGTTGACCTCTCACCTTCTTCAGGGGCAGTGGGGGCGGTTTGGATGAGGAGCGACTCTTAGACACCTGGCTGCACATGCTGGCCTGTTCCTCTTGGTACTTCAGGATGGTGGAGTGATGGACCATGATCAGGTGAGGATTTTGACCTCCTCTCAGACACGATAAAAGGTACTATGGACAGAGAGGAGGAGGTAGAGGTGATGAAATAGGGTATGGGGGATTTGACTGGTTCACCCACCAACCACACGGCTCACCCACAGATGTTTCCCAGAGTCAAGACCTCACTGGTTGTACCCATGGTTGAGTCCTGGAGGCTGTTCGTTTACTGTGGGGTTAATGCAGCTGAAATCTTATTATGTGTGGATGTAGTTCCCTTCTGAAGGCTGCTGGAGAGATATGAGTCATCCCTGCAGGTAGCTGGAGTTTCAAAATCAACAACAGAGTCTCTAGACATCAAGGCCTTGACTCACTCCACTCCAGACTTTTATGCCAAGCCTCACAATTGAGAGAAAACATCACAGCTTAGACAAAATAACCATCACAAAACAGCCCAGACAAAATAAACAACAAAACAGACATATCAGACCGATATATTGACAAAAACCTCTGCTATTTGTGAACAATTTGGGTGAGTTCAAAGAAACTTATTTAATTTGGTCACTCACTTTGAACTGGCACAAGGGTTGTTTCCCATAGATGTACTCCCCCCTCCCGTTGACCTGCAGCGTGTAGTCCTCTGGCTCCTGTTTGAAAGAACTCCTGAACACTGTGGCCTTCTTCTTCAGGGCACTCCGCATCAGATTCACTGGCAAGTCGTGGGGATCCTGTTGTAGCATGAAGCTTTCCTGAAGAAGAAAAATAAATGTTAAATTATTACATTCACACTATATTCGCATATTTTTGTTATGGTTAATTTGTGTGAGCTAATTTTCATGGTGGTGACGCAGAATTAGAATAAGAACTAATTATGTGTCTCTCAGTGGGTTGTGTACTGTTTTTGTGCACACTGTGAAACCATTATTTCACTGCAGCAGTTCTCATCTTGGAGCTCTGTGACTTATATTCTGTCATCACTTGTACAGGTAATTCCAAAGTAATGTTTTGAAGACTTGCAAAGTAATTGCAATTTGTGATGTGGGAGGGGGATTTCCAGCTGACGTTACTTTTACTTCAGGTCATCCTCCACAATTACCTACACAAGGTGAAACCTCTGAAAGATCCAAACAAAAGCTTTGTGCTAAAAAACTTTGTAGTTCAATACTCATGTCTTAAATCAAAAGGATGAATTTCCCCTCCAAGTCCTCATAAGCAAGCTTCACTAGGCTTAGGACAGGCCCAGAGTCAAAACAGGCATAAAGAATAAAGAACTCACATCGCATGCCTCAAACTTAACATTGATGAGGATTTTCTTGGTGCTTTTGGACTTCATGCTCCCTGAGCCAGGCAGAGAAGAACACGGCTCTAGGTCACATGGAAAGCTGTACTCCATCCACTGGTACCATGGCAACCGCTGGCGTTCTTGGGCCTTCTCTTCACAGAAGGAGCGCATCCTGGCCCGGAACTCATTCACCTCATGGTTCTTCTGGGACTCAAACTCATGCAGGCCTGAGAAACACATACAGTATGGACGTACATGGAAGTTCATATTAGCGCATTAAGACATAGTGTCCCAATTGGCAAAATGTGTTGGATAATATTTGAAGATGTAGTTCCCCATAACCATGATGTTCCCCCATAACTTCTTCCTAGTCTTTAAAGCTACTATGTGTCTCTGAGAGAGCAGTGCAGACCTTTGCCAATCAGGAGGCTAATTTGTGTGTTTGTGAGTTTCTCCACGCGGTCCCCTTCCCGTGCAACCAGCCTCAGCACGAACATGAACGGCCGGATATCACACAGGCGGCGCGTCTCATCCTCCAGCTCCTCCCTCTCTGCCGTTGAGTTGATGCAGGTGAATACGTACGCGTCTGGTTCGCCCAGGGCACCAAACAGGGGCTCGCTGCTAGCGTTTCGCCACACCATCTAACCAAAGTACACAAACACACACCCATACTGTACTGTACATGAATACATGGTTTCCTGACAGGTTACTAAAGACTACTGCATACTGCATACATTGTACATATTCTTGCCACATTCTGAGCCACAAACCAATGAGTAACCAACTACTCAATCTGAATGTAGCCTACAGTAACACAAACATGCTGACCAAAAAGCCCTACAGAGGGCCTACGGGGGGGGGGGGTCACTCCCACACCTCCAGGACATCTACACCAGGTGGTGCAAGACCAAGGTCAGGAGAATCTTGAGGGATCCCAGCCACCCTGACATCAGAATCTATTCTCTGCTGCAGTGTGCTGCATCCACAAGGCCGACTCGGAAAGGCTCTGGAGGAGCTTCTACCCTCAGGCCATTCGGACCCTGATTGAGGATATTGTCTAGGCCTGCTCTTGCTCTCAACAGGATGCCACCCTCATAAAATGTTTAAATTACAGTCATTTACAGTAGCAGACACTTTTATCCAAAGCGACTTACAACACTTTAATCTCACTATTCGCTCACCTGGGACTTACACAGTAGCTATACTTCTTAGCCGTTAAACATACTCCAGGAGCTTGCTCGATCGCCTTGTTGAGAGGGGTCAGGCAAGAATTTTTACAGCTCACTTTTCTGGCGCCCGGGTGATACTGGTTTTTGCTTCCCTCTGGAATATGTAGGGGTGGGACGTATGCCCACCTCCCTTGTTCTCTGTAAAGCGCATTGTGTTGCCTCTGGGTATGAAATGCGCTATACAAATAAAGCTTTGATTGATTGATTGATATACTCAGCACAGCAGCACTTTATATCTATATCACATTGCTTGTTAATATATACATATGTGATATGTGATATATATTCAGTATGTGATAAAGAAAAGTGTCCTTTTTTGCATTTCATTTTATATGACCTTTTATGTGTTGCACTTTGTCTTGATGCGTTTAATGTCTCATGTAAAGTACTTTGAATTGCCTTGTTGCTGAAATGTGCTATACAAATAAACTTGCCTTGCCTTGCCTATATCAATCAATCAATCAAAGCTTTATTTGTATAGCGCATTTCATACCCAGAGGCAACACAATGCGCTTTACAGAGAACAAGGGAGGTGGGTATACGACCCACCCCTACATATTCCATATGTACAGTGGGCTTGAAAATTACTGGCACCCCTGACAGGCAATGCGCACACAAAACCAAAAAATCTAAACAATATAGTTATAGAGAAACTCCAGATCCCAGCATGTGATAAATATTTAATTATGTGCAGATGGAACCAATCAGAACCATTTACTGATTTAATTAAAAAATCAATTTCCTCCAAATCAAGGTTTCAGAATTAATGGCACCCTTAAAGTTACAATTATTGTAAATAACATCTACCAAAATTAAACCAGGTATTAATTCCATTTATTTAAGTTAATCAAAGTCTTAAGGAACTATATTGAGCCATTACATTCACTATGGTATTAAAATGAGGTAACACGCATGCAATATCCCCACCATGAAGAAAACAAAAGAACGGGCAGTTCAAAAGAGACAGATACATCTGGTTATGGCTACAAGAAGATCACACAAATGATTAAATATACCACTGAGCACTGTCAGGGCAATTATTAAAAATTCAAAAGACATGGAACCCTTGAAAATCTCATGGGTATTGGACGCTACTGAATATCACCCCTCAGGATACTGAAGAGGTTGGTGAGAGAAGCAAAAAAAATCACTGTGAAAGAATTGCAGGCCTTGGTGGTGTCTTGGGGTCACCAGGTTTAAAAAACCCCCACCTCCACAGCCACAGGCTCTTTGGAAGGGTTGCCAGAAGAAAGCCTTTTCTGACCAAAAGACACAGAAGCACGTGCTTGGAGTTTGCCAAATGTCATTAAAATGATGACTGGATGAAGGTGCTTTGGTCAGATGAGAGCAAAATGTAATGTTTTGGTCAGATGCAGCATCGGCATATTTGGCGTTGAAACAGAGATGCATACAAGGAAAGGCACGTCATGCTCACGGTGAACTATGGTGGTGGGTCAGTGATGATTTGGAGCTGTTTCAATTCCAGAGGTCAAGGGGCACTGGTTAAGATTGATAGCATAATAAATTCCACCAAGTATCAGGCAATTTCGGTTGATAATCTGTCTGCTTCCGCCAGAAGGCTGGGACTTGGCTGTAGGTGGACTTTCCAACAGGACAATTACCCAAAGCATACCTCAAGATCCACACAGAAATGGTTCCCTGACAAAAAAAAATCTGCAATGGCCATATCAGTCGCCAGACTTCAATCCAATTGAAAACCTGTGGGCTGAGTTGAAGAGGGCGGTTGATAATAGCAAACCCAAGAATATGAAGGATCTTGAAAGGATCTGCCTAGACAGAGGAATGGTCCAAAATCTCTTCAAATGTCTTCCTTAAACTTGTCAAACATTACAGGAAAAGACTCCATGCTGTTATCCTTGCCAGAGGTGGTTGCACTAAATGAGGGGTGCCAATAATTTTGAAACCTTGATTTTGGTGAGATTTATTTTGCATTAAATAATTATGATTTTGGTTGATTTCATTGAAACATTAATAAATTACAGTATTTCGCTTATGTTGGTATATTCAATTTCTCTACAATTATTTATATTTTTTGATGTATTGTTTGTGCATTGCCAGTAAATTTGGATATATATAGTAGGCCTACTTTGGTTTACTTTTTTCTGTATCTGAATGATTAAAGTATGTGTCAAATAAAACTTTGAACTTGAACTTGAACTGATGAACTGACAATATAATGCCACTACAAATTCACCTGTGATCCATAACCCTTAGGCTATGTCATGGGCATTTAGCCAATTTAGATAGACCGAAATTATGTTTACTTTAGAATTCTACAGTACGCCATTTTCACAGGAGAATAATTTCTGAATAAAAAAACTCAAAACAACAGTTAATATTTAAAGACTGTAGCTCCCAGCAGTACCCTTGTTTAATGCAGCCTAACCAAACAGTCTGAAGTGGCATTCAACTGTTGGCATAGTAACAGGCATTCAATAGGCTCAAGAACAGATCTGCTGGAGCAAACTGTCAGACTTGTGTGTATTAGAGAGACAAAAAACATACTTCTCTTCTCCATCACTGTTAAAACAGTCAATTTCATAACCAGTGAGCAGCTGAATCAAGGACCTAGTACCAGTTGCAATGCCTTGCTGCATTGTGCTGGCTCAGTTCCACTTCCACTGACTCTCTCCACAAACTATAAATAACCCTTATGTGACCAAGCTACTATAGGCAATACCCAGTGCTGCTCTGAATTGAGAGCAGAGACCTGAACAAAACATGTAACCCCCTAACAATTTTGTACATGCTCTTTATCTGCCATTTCAATTAGTAGACCCAATTAAAGTAGATTGGACTCAATGACAGTAGATTGGAGATGTTGACTAATAAAGTATGTGCACACATGAACAAACAAGCACATCAATACCTTGCGTGTGAACATTTGCATTCATATGTAGCCTACGTATAACTATGAATTCTGTTAGGGGTTAAACAGGGGAACGAGGAGGACCTACTTTTTTGATGGCCCTGATGGTGTTGCTGCGAGACACCGGGAATTTCAGGAAGATCCCAGTGGGCAGCAGGAAGTCGATCATGATCTCCTGGTCCCCCTCCTTCTCCCACTCCTCGTGCATCCCATACTCCCCTGGGGGCATGGTGACGGCTTCTCATTTACCGTCAGCTCCGCCGCTGCACACAGGAAGGCCAGCCAGCCAGCCGTGCACATAACACACAAAGACAACGCGACCTCGCTTAACACTCAATATGAGGATGTGTAACAGAGCCAGTGTACTCTGTGACCCTAGTCTGGGTGCCTCGCATACAGTTTGGTACAATGACACGCAAATTACAATAGGCTATATGTATACGTTCTACGTTTAAGATAGTTGCCTATATATAGGCTACATTACAACGGGTGTATAATTGATTTATGAAGTGTTCATTATTAGGCTTGTTGATAGACTGATGTTAGACAAAGTGAGAGTATAATTACCATGCGTCCTCTATCATTGCTTTTGAAATCACTTATAAACATTTCAAGTTACGTCCTCTTTAGCCTACCCTTTAGATAACAGAACTGGTGTGCCATCTAGTAGGCTAGGTCGTCTAAATTATAATCCTGACACCTACAACAGTGCTGATTGCTACGGCAATGTGCATAAAATAATTGTGTTTAGGCACATCCTACTGTGCGCACAACTTGTTGTAACACTTTCAGGGGTTACAGATCAAGGTAAATGCTGCCATTATATTGAGATGTAGGCTATTAATATCAACTATTGTAAAATGTGTATGAATAAAGTCTTGGTAGGCTACTAAACTGTGCCGTGTATAGGCAAGCATCGAGCATTATAGTATTTGTGAAACTACCATGTAGCCTAAAAGGAACTGTATGTTAATTATTTGCTACATAGCTATAAGTCAATGCAAGTGCGGATAGAATGAAGATCAAAATACCCAATTTCTGGAATCAGTACGAGAAAATTCAAACAGGTCCTACACTAAAATCATTACAACGAAATTAAAAATCACACGCAATCGATTACACGGGAATATTGGTTGAAATAGTCATACCAGCATGTATCCTTTCGAATCAGCCACTTGCCTTCGCTCTACAAGCCTTGCCTGTCGCTCATCTTTTCCGCTTTTGCATTGATGCTTTGCTTTCCAACGTTGGAATAAAATAACCTGACCATAGATTGTAATATCACTATTCCAACGCCAGAGACGAGTAATTTACAATACTGTAGGCTACAAAACAAAACCGCTTATCGGACGCGGCGTGAGGCAAAACAAGTGCGTTGTCATTCAACCGGTGATGCTCACGCACTGAACGACTGCGCTTTGCTTCATCATCCCCACGGACGCCAAGGGAACGTCGACAAAGTTTGGTTAAACATAAACGTGTGTGTACACGCGTGTGTGCGTAGGTGTGCGGGTGTGCGTCTGTTTAGTTTTTTGCGGGTACGTTTTTCTGTGTGTAAAATAAAATGCATAGTAGCCTACTGTTCTTTTCAATTCATCTACAACAGCTGTGGGTAATGGGAACACATCTAATGCATGCATGATTCACTGTTCAAAATCAATAAATCAATATAGATTGCTCAATAATGTTCCCACTAAAACATGTGGTAAATGTAAACCGACGTTCTTATATAAGATTAACATCTGTGCTTTTTGAGGTACCGTCATGTATAAAAGTAGCCTACATTACAGCTTTACAAACTTTTGTGTATTTTGCTTTGCACTTTGCCTGTGATGTTCCACTAAGCAAAGGAAATATGTTCTTAATTATTAATTTCAAAATGTCAACTGTAGTTTTGCTCCTTTGACAGTCAAGCATCAACTATTGACACATTCCATCATCAGTTTAAAAATTCATTACCAATTCATGAAGAGGTGAGTATGTGCCCTAAATAACTGGCCTCTGGAAGACGTCTTGTCATTCAGAAAAACGTGGGCGTTGTCAGCCATGCAGTGGGATTCCAGTAAAGCCCTCTGTCTAACCACTAGCTGCAAGTTCCTGATTTCACTGAGGGGAAGCTAACAATCTGAGAACTGTGCATTTTGATGACCATCCATTCATAAAAAAAATAATAAAATAAAAGCAACGAGGGCCACACAATAACCATCTAAGAGACTCATTAATGTTTTCACCAAAAGACAGAATTTTGGAAAGTCAAAAAGGAAGTAGCAGAAAGGAGTTTTACTGCTAAAATATGAATATCTATTTTTGCAAGTGAATCAGACAATTTCAGATGCATATGGGTCAAATATGAAGCATGTTCGTTATTACGACATTATTATGACATCTACAATGCCTTACAGTAGCCTACCAGACAATCACACCATTCCCAGGGGAAGTAGAACTTAAACCACGATAGTACTACTGATGAAGGGGGAAATTGTGAGGGTGTCAATGAACTTCCTGAACAAAATGTTAAGTCATTCATATACACCAAAGGGGCAAAATAGGCTACAAACTAATACATGACAATGAACACTGAAATCAACAGTAGGCTACACTCACATATTTAAAGTAATTAAATGTAACACCAGTTACAAGTTTTGATTAAGCATGGCCTTGAGCCTTGTAAATAGAATAACGCCAACAACAGACCTCACATCAGTGTACACACCATTGGTAACACACTTGCAGCCAGCTGATAAAAACAGGAAGTTAGTGTGCAGAAGAGAAACTGTCAGCTATATGAAGTTGCAGACCCTTAAACCTGCACTCATCCACCTACTGTAAGTCATTTCAGAGCAGACAACAGAACCACAAACAACAACAAGAGAGCTACAGACAGTTACGAAGTGAGAGACAGTTTAGATGATCTGTCTTACAGTATGATCAGTGCAATATACATACATACATAATGCACAATACACACTAGTACAGTAGGTCCTAAAATAATTTGATGAAAATGATTAGATAACAGATTATATTATTTATCCTAGATACCATTTTGTCAGTTAAAAACTTTGTGGTTTTGAACACAAACCTGAAGGACTCTAGCCTTACTAAATGTATATATTTTGAAAATGTACTTGAAAAGACAATATATTGCCCATCCCCAAGGAAAAAAAGAACTTGATCAAAATTATGATGTCAAGATTTTGGACAAGTTTATATTCCCATAGACATTAATTTGGTACTGTTCAATCTTGTCTGGTGGTTGTAAAAAATAGATAGCTTTGCATTGATGCGAATTAATGGAAAGAAGTAAGTGAAGGAATATGGTGATTACTTTTGGACTGCACATACTGTAGAACATTCTGCTGGCTCCTATTGTCAAGGATTCCTAATCAAAGTAACTATGTTACACATGGCATAAATAAACAAACATTATAATCATTGTGACTAAGAATCATAATGCTTACTCTTGGTTTGGTGGAATTACATTGATTCTTACTGGACGCATAAAAAGGGACTAAATTCAAGGCTCTTGAGGTGTAACAATGCCAAGTGTGTCTGTAAATGCAGAACTGTGACCATTCTGAACCCTTCAGACCACGCTGAGATGATTCTAGATCTTCACTTTCCATGCTAGAGCTATCGGCACCTCCTATAGGCTACAGCCCTGCCTCAGAAACAGCACTGCTGATAGTTACAGTATTACCACCTCGCTGTATGACCTTAAAAACATGCTGCAGTTGTTCAGAATATTGTCTGTAAAATGTCACTGCTGAGTTGCCAGTAGAATAAACCACACCAGTAACTGTTCCAGCACCACAAAGACTGAAGCTTGACTGCTCTGCCACACAGTAGGGTTTCCCACCTTCTGACTCAGTATCTGACTTAACCCTCCATTGCCAGAGGGTTTTAGCAGGTCTCAAGTCCCTGGCAGTATTCAGTTATTTTCTCAGCCCTGGGTCACAATGTGTGGCCATCCAAACTCACAAGCCTCAATATTTGAAAGGCTATTAAGATATAATGGAATGACAGGAGACAAAAGCTCACCCTGTTCTACAAAAGTATTTGAAAGCAAATTGAGTGTAGGATACCATTACTGCCCGAAGGGGGCGTACTTGATCATACTTGGATAACTGGAGAACCATCAAGCAAACCAAGTAGAATACAGATCAAGACTAAGCCAGCTCCATCTAAATGGTGCAGTACACAAAGCATATGATACACAACACTAAATTCTGTAAAGCTACATTTCATTTGTTTGAACAATATTGTACCTATCATGAAACAAGACTCGAACACAGGTAAACATTTTATATTAAAAAAAAAGAAGATTTAGTGGATAAGCAAATAAAGATCAGAGCAAATAGACAGGTGAAGTCATACAGTACAACACAGTACAACAAAGCATAAACCTGATCTGAACTTCAGGTAGGCCTTTGACAGTCAGCCAGTCAAGATTTCACATCATATTAATACATGTTTACCAACAACCACCAATCAAACAAAGTGATTCTTGGATTTGTGTTAGCCAAGACATTTTATGTAAACTGCTGAACTAGCTGCTTATTTGTGTGCAAGGCAAAACCTGGATGTACAAGCTTTAAAGGTGTGCCACATTTTCTCACCTTAAATACAACAATTTAGGTTCATTTAAACATCGGCAGTTGAAAACAATGCTGCATTTCAGCCGTATAGACACCATAAGTTACAGAAAGTCCAGTTAAGTAAGACATTTATCTGTTTAAAAGCAGCTTTGGTTTGAACAATACGTCTATTGCACATTTCACAGCATGACATTTCCTCTCTTAAATGGCCTAAAATAAATATACCAAACAGTGCAGAGAGGGTAACTTTCAACTAGTCACTATTATACATGCTCATTTTGTTCTAGTTAAAGGAGTCAGATGTGGCATTACCAGCTAGAACTACCTTAAATGTGACAGTACAAGGCCAGTTCACATAGGGAAATGACATCGCAATTCCATTAGCGTAATTCAGAATTTCGGGTTAATTTTGCTGTCCACCATGCGTAATGCGTTCCCTTGACGTCTATGCGGAACTATGACAAATCTGTGCATAGAAATCCTGTAAGCTGGCGTCCGTTTCTTTTGCTGAGCAGCAAACCCAACCCAGAAAATTGACAAGACACTCTCCTTGGGGCGCTGTTGGAGCACCCCTGTTTTGTGGTGTCGCAGGGCTGAAAGACCCATGGCTGGATCATCAAGTGCCGGTGAAAGAGGAGAGAAGCCGATGCACTTGTGGCTCAAATCCAGTTGCGGTACAAGTACAGTGATGAGAAGAACAAGTTAACGCTCAGGCTCACTACAAAGAGACCTGGCCAAAGACAACGACCCAGGAAACCTGTGAAAAAATAAACACAGAAAAGGGATGTTATTCAAGTGCTAAACGAATTTTGAAGTAGCGAGCTCAGTTGGTCAGGAGGTACCTTGACCAATGCTGCAATTTAGCAAGGAAAATGTTCAATTAGCTACTTATCATCCAGTCAATTATCTAGCTAATCCTTGTCAAGTAGGCTGCCCATGAAGTGGTCACACCACCATCTCTTTCCGAGCCTGCGCAAAGCACTCACCCTTTGTTCCGGGTGGGCTGTCTGTCACCCCCCCTGTGGTGGTGTCCACCATGCAGGCTGAGGAGGCGGAGGAGCTGCCCCTTCTCTTCTGTTCCTCCTCAATCACACTGCCCTCCCTCCGAAGGGAGCTCAAGTCTGAAATCGCATCACAGTCGATACATAAGTCAGGCAAATGCGCACACACCCGAAGACAACACAGTTATGTTACATAACGGCAGTCACCGAAAGGGCGCTGGTGGTATAGTTCTAGCAGTGGTTTACCATTCTGGCTGTGGAAGGGGGATGTGTCTGGTGAAAAGCGCCCGCTGTGGAAGGGGGCAGGCTCTGTGTGGTAGTGAGGCAAGGCGGTGGGCGTGGGCTCTGGGTCATGTGAGAAGAGACGGAGTTTCTGGCCACTGATGTTGAGACGGGCGGGGCTGATGAGGGGGCGGCGCTGGCGGGCAGAGCTTGAGCTAGAAGTGACGGAGCCGGCCACTGAGGGGGTAGGGGAGGGGCCAGGGGATGACGGGCGGCTCCCAGACTTTAGGGAAAAGTAGTCTGTCCAGAAAGAAAGCGGCAGGTGTTACTGCAGCATGCCTTAAATGAAGCAAATTTACAGTAAATTAATGAAATAAGAAACTAAATGAAGTCCTTATCGTACAGTGATTAACTAAATGTGCTGTAGGTCATAGGCAAGTTTCAAAATGTTGGAAGAAATTTGAAATGCACAACATTCACCTGAAGGTGGGGAGTCTTTGCATTGTGAAGGTGGCCTACTTCCACTGAAGAGGTAGCCCGAGTCTGAAACAGGTGAGCATACAGTCACTAGGCTCACCAGGAAAAAACAACAACACTTCGGCCAAAAACTGCAAGGAAGTTGTGTATAACACTATCCTAATAAAGTTCTTGAGCCCCGCACAGGTGACATGCTAAAGGCTTCGGGCCGCTCACCTGTCCGGGCCAGAGAGGGGATGGTTCCGAGGGAGAGGGCTCGGTTGAGTCGGCCAGGCAGAGATGAGGGGGAGGCTTTGCGCTCTCGCGGGCCCTGCTGGCGGTTGATGAGCTGGGAGAGGTTGGGCGGCGGCGTGGGGACGAAGGAGCCAGCGGAGCCGGGGAAGCTGAAGAGGGTCAGCCCCCCGTACACAGGGTCCAGAGAGCTGCCTGACAGGTACCTGCAAGACAGGAAGAAAAACATCTATCCACGACTGATCGCCACACGCAGTGGAAAGTCACTATAATCGTCTCTTTGGGGACAAGATTCTGCTCATGACCAAATAATAGTTAATTACCCTAATAGGAGCTAAGAGTATAAAGAAGCACTGGGGCACGTAGAGGTGGTGAACATTAGCCGATTGTGATGCTTATGTAGTGACATGTGACTAAAATGTTTTGCAAAACAAAATTGTATATTATACTGCAAACTTAGAAGTCCAGTCCCAACAGTGTAAAGCTCAAGGCTGATTAAAACCACCCTCACAAAAAACACAAAGCAGACATTGAAGCAAACTTTAAGCTCAATGAGGATTCTATCTGAAGTCATCTTGATTGACCTATCAATCAAAGAGTCATCAGGTCCGATAATGAAGCAATAAACTTGACTGACTTTATAATGGCACACAGTGATTCATCCTATAGGCTATTTCAAACCTCCTGTGTTTATACAGTGGTCAAACACGGTTGATCGACATAACAGCAGTTGCATGTTATGACAGACAAAAGCAGTGGGCTGATGAGGGCAACCACTGACAGTTTGTTGCAGCTGCTGGACAAACACAGGACAGATGGCAGTGAGCAGAAGAACTGGAACACACACACACACACGCACACAAGGGTTTAACTCAACACTTGGCTATCACGTGCTGCTATGCTTCAAATTACCATTGAACTCAATAAGTCTTTATCAGTATATAGCATAATTAGCACCAGCATTCAGTATTTTTCACAACTTGTTTTTCAGACGTTCTCAGTGATATAGCCAAGTCATTTTGTTAACTGACAAGGTACATAAACAATTTTCTTTTAATCGAAAATGCTTAAGATGATAATTCCCCAACAAGGCATCAAGATGTTGAGGTGGTGAGCTGACACTCAATGAACTCATGACAAACCTAATATTTTACATCCATTATCTGAAGTAAACATTAAGAGTTAGAGTTTTTGATAAACTCAATAAAAGGGACATAAATAGAAAAGGCACATCATTTCACAATAGTTTATTACATTCGATATACAGCCATAAGTCGTACAAGAGGGTTCAAATACAAATCCCAGTACATGATGTGCAGTATTAACCTACTTGAAGATGCAGTACCCAAAAGAGAAAGTGTTGAATTTAGAATGCAGCAGAAAGTACATTAGATTGGACGGAAAATGCCTACAGTCGGACGATCAAATGAACATATAATAATATCTTATCTTGTCTGTTCTTAGGAGATTCACAAAAACTTCCAGGATTCAATGTTGTTTATGTGTCATTAGTATATATTAGATACGGACACCATGCACAATTGCCTTTGTAATACCGTCTAATTTGGGCAGAAAAAGTACTTCAATATATTTGGTGTAAGATTCAAAAAGCTTTAAATATCCCTTCATGGTACTGAATCTTTTTGGAGTTTCTACAAATACAGAAAATATATAAAATAAGGTCAAATTAAATATAGTACTACAATCACAATCGTTACAATAAGAAGTTAAGTCACATTGTTAGCTACAAAGTATTGCAAAACACACAAAACATTGCTAAAACTACACACATTCACAAACATAACTATCAATTAATGCCTTTCTAACACACCATGGTAGTAGTACATTAAAGGTGGCTAAGGAAAACCTTAATAGCATGTGTTAACCTAACCTTTTATTGATTTGAACTGATGATACAGTTCAAGTGTAGTTTAACTGACAAGAAAGCCACTCCTCTTCAGTTAGGCACACTCATACGACCCAAAACAGGAAGACACACATTTAGGATCAAACTATATCAGGACATTCACAATGGATGGCCTGACCATTCTCTATGGAGTGCCTAAGCAGAAGCAGGAAGAGAAAACCACCATGGGACCTTAAATCAGGAAAAATATGAATGGTAGTGAAAAGCGTGAGAAATTACACATTTCTTGATCCCGATTGAATTGTGCCATGACCATCACATATGATATTTGTCAATTTGAAACAAACTAATCTCGGTTAACTCGCACGTTATCTAATATTAGCTACATCGTATCTCACATTCCAGCTCTTACAGAACTGACTAACTCTCCTTTCACATTCCTGCAGCTCTCAACATGACCAGACTAATAGTGATTTTCACCTCTTTTAATAATTTTAAACTTGTTCTGGAATAACTGCTTTACAGTACAGTATTAGGACAAACTGTGAATTTTTTGACTTGCAAAATTATGTTTCAAATTGAAAAACATATCATACAGTACATCATATGTGATGGCCATGGCACAATTCAAACGGGATCAAGAAATAATTTGTTTATCGTCATTGACTACCGGTCAAATTTTTTCCGAATTAAGGTCCCATGGGATGGCTCTTCCTGCTTCCACTTATGCACTCTATTGTGAGCAAATATACCATTCAAAACCAGCAATGAGTGAACTAGAACGGGCTTCAGTGAAATAAATACACCTCGCATAATTGTACATCTGCTAAATAAGGCCTAGGTTACTCATTGTAGTGATTTTGCAGATTGAAAATAATCTTTGTCAAAGCTGTGCTCCCATTATTATTTGCTCATTATTATAACAGTATCCAGGCGTGTGCAATTCAGTCTTTATGAGCAAGAGCCAGAGAGGTGCTTGTCTAAGTCTATCGTCCACAAACAAATCTGTAGCACAACATGCAAGTAATGAGTTGGTGCCATAATATTACAAAAACATGTATCTACAGTACTGACGTTCTTCACATCAACCACTTAGAAACGAGGCTCACTCACACGTATCCAATATTTTTTTATACTTACTGTCAAATGACAGTATTTTCCCTCAGTACAAAAACAACATTCAACAATAACATGCAATTTACCAAAGCGAAATAGGCCTATAGGCTGGCTGAAATATTCGTGCATGCTTAGGAACGGAGTGAGGCTGTCAGCGGCCTCTATGTTCTAAGTGTCTGCTTATGCTAGTAATGCTACTAGTGAGTACAATGTTAAGAGGAACACACCAAGGCTACTACGGACATATGGTTCACCAAGATTTGTTGTCAGAGCCTACCATGCAAAACTGGACACCAAAAGCAGACATTAATTTCATATAAACTCTAAAAAGAGGACCCTGTATCTCTTAATACTACAGAAGCCAACTTATGGTCTCATTTCACGCAATAAAAAAGTTCATAGCAAGGCCAGCTAATCACAAGTGTCTACACAATGGCACAGAAACAGCACAAATCTAATCAGATATAAAAATGCAACAGTCTGCATATTGTGCACTACTTGGTTTTAATACCAAGAGCTGTTTCTTACATTTAAGGTTAGATTTTCCAGAAGCAAAATACAACAGAATAATCTAACCTATGGCACTAGAATGACAGTAAGGTATTCTATGTAAATAGCAGTAACGGAGGCTGCCATAGGCATGGGAGCTAATCATACTCAGGCTCCCATGTCACTTCAAGCATATACAGTAGTAGTCATCAAAAGTACTACAATACATTTTCTTCAACTACTATAATCATTAGAAGATTCAAATGTAACAAATGAAAGGAAGCTGAAAATTGAAAAGTTTTCACATTATGGCTAAGTCGCTATCGATAGGGAGAAACAGAGCAAACCTTAGTATGCATTCACTGCAAAACAGCATTCACTCCTGAATTCAGTACAACTTACTGATGTGGGCCACAACATGCAGAAATGGAATGACAAAAGGCCGGCATGTTCCTGTAGAGTCAGATGTACTGATTTTTGGGTGTACTTTACCCATTCTACTCCAGTTGTACAGTAAGTTCACAAGAAGAAATGAGCTTTGAGAAAAGTGACAGCACTGAGAGGAGTTGCCAAGATTTAACCTAAAGCTAAGACATTTTGCAAATTAATTTTGACCACTGCTAGAAAAAATGTTTCTGCATTTGTTAGTTTGTCTATCTACGTAAAAGGAATAGTGCTTATGGCTACAGTTTTAGTATTGGCATTATGTATCCATGCTTAGTATGTTCTTATGTAGTGATGGCAAGGGAAGAGCAATATGAATAGATCCTCAGATTAATGACAGTGCAACAATTAGTCAGTTAACTGTATCAGCTGGAGGGAAAGAATGATAGATGGAGGGTCAGCCTGGCTTGTTCGGGTCCTGTAGTGGGTCCTACAGTAAAGTGTAGGTCCTATAGTGTGATTGACGGGTCGTAAAGCAACATTCAAACATTTAAAATGTCACTGTTCAGATTCTGACCTTCGACCTCTGGCTCGTCTCGGGCCCATGGATTTGCGTGTTGCCACTGCAGCAGCGAAGCTGACCAGACAACACAGGGAGGTGGTGCTGAGCTTCGCCGTGTCCAGCCAGCTTAAGACGTCAGCCTCCAGGTACCTCTCCACCAAGCACAGGCACAAGACCAGGAACCACAGGACGGAGGCAACAGCATCGATACGCCTCAATCTGAAACAAAGGAACAGAGAGCCCACAGCGGCGCGTTAAAGAGTTTTGCATACCTTACCATTCTTTGGGGATAAAAAATATGATTAGAAGTTAAGGGGTACGAAAAGCTGGCGTGCGTCGAATGTTATCTTGGTATATAAAAGGTGCTCTTGGTGAGTTCAAAGAGTGACAAAAAAGGCCAAAAGAGACCAGGTTCCGTGTAGATGACGCTGTGGTCTCTTTAGCGGGTCCAATGAAGACTTGTTTAGGAGGGGAGTGTAGGGAAGAAAGAAGACAGACAGAGAAGTGCTGATGCGTTTCAGCCGAGTGGTCTTCGTCAGGAGCTGCTGGAGAGGATCTGCTCTGCCCTGATGAAGACCACGTGGCTGAAACGCGTCTGCATTTCTCTTCCTATCTTTCTTACCTACACTCGCCTCCTAAACAAGTGTGTATTGGACCCGCTAGAGACCACATCGTTATCTACAAGTAAGCTGATCCCTTTTGGCCTTTTGTGTCATGATTATGGTAAATGGACTGCACTTATATAGCGCTTCTTATCCAAAGCGTTTTGCAATGAAGGCCTCTCATTCACCCAATCACACACACATACACACGCCAAAGACAGTAGCTGCCATGCAAGGTGCCAGCCTGCTCATTGGGAGCAATTTGGGGTTCAGTGTCTTGCCCAAGGACACTTTGACATGTCGTCAGGTGGAGCCCGGAATCGAACCGCTGACCCTACGATCATCTGACGACCCGCTCTACCTCCTGAGCTATAGCTGTCCCAGTTCTGCCCTAGCTGATTAGAAGTTCCACAGGACCATGGACTGAACATTAACCCTTTTCTCCCCTTAAAAGACCTAATCAATAAGACCCCAGAACCTCACTGTATCGAAAGGAATATGAGAAGGTGTCTTACCTGCTGGGTCCTGCCAGGTAGATACCGGTGATACAGGTCAATAAGCCCATGGACACCACTGCCATCTGGTGGCTCCTCCCAAACTGCCAGGCCAGCTTTGCGTTCTCTACAGCCTCCTTCGGGAGCAGGTCCAGCAGATCATGCAACGCCTGAGCGATTGGACTGCTGCCATTCGTGGGGGTGGACTCGTTGACGGTCGCAGGCTTTGGTGGGATGACCCCTCCGCTGAGTGTTTGAGGGCCGTCGGTGGTAGCCGATTGGTCTCCGGATCCGTAGACTGCCGCAGCAACCAGGAAGGCACAGGTTAGGAAGGCCAGGACACGGAGGAGTATCACTCCAACAGGTGTGGTGTAGGAGTAGGAGCTCTGTAAGAGAAAAAAACGCCATTAAAAAAAACACCACCACAGACCTACAGTTGTGGTGTAAAAGGTGGTTGTCAAAAGTTTACATACACTTGTAAAGAACATGTGTCATGGTAGTCTTGAGTTTCCAATAGACCCATAATAAATTAATAAAAGAACCACACTTCATGAATGTTTTCTGTAACAAAGAAGCATGTGCTCCAACCACTCTATCACAGAAATATAAGAGTTGTAGAAATGATTGGAAACTCATGATGACATACATGTTCTTTACAAGTGTATGTAAACTTTTGACCACAACCGTGACAGTTGACCATAACGTTACAGTTCCCCTGTTGAAGCCATCATTTTGTCTGCAGGAAGTCGGGACTGGGACTGACCTTGACGAGGGCCTTGTCGGACTCTCTGCTGCGTCTGAGCTGATGGTTGAAGAGTGCAGCGCGGAGCTGCCGGTTCTGGTGCTTGATGTAGTACTCCACTGCTGTCTGACATGGTCTGCATAACTTGTAGGTCTGCTCCACGTGATGCTTGTACACCTCAATCTCCTCATCATAGTTTTCCTAATAATAAAAATGGGAGGGAGAAAAAATAATCACATTTTCCCAAATATAACTCTCAACCAAAGTCACTCAATCAAATATCAAACGTAGGAGTTACAAAGAGTTTAACATACATCCTCCCTGGGGATGAAAGACGCCAACTGCTTGATTTTAATAGACTGGTTGTTGTTGCACTTCTTGCACAGTAGCATCTGACAGTTGACCCACTGCAGGGTCTTGGGAGTCTCAGACAAGAGAAGGCCCGCAGACACGCCGTGGTTCAGGTGCTCCATGGACTGAGCTGGGATAGGTTTGTTGTAATCTCCGTTCTGGAACACAGCGAGGTGAAAGAATGAGATGTTATCACAACTCATTAAATATGCTTTTAAGATCAAGCTAGAGACCAAGGCAAGTGACCCAAAATACTCAGGAGCTCTGCTAGGGACATGTACTGCCTTACCTCCTGGAAGCCATTGTACTGGTCACAGTTAGGACAGTCCCAGCAGTTTCTGTTTCCATAGGGCACCACTGTATCCTGGTTGCAGAACCAGCAGTTGACATTGACATGAGTGGGCTTCTTTCTGCAAAGTAAAGAGTAACATATCGCAGGAGTGGCTGCAGTTCAGTCAATGCACACTTGTATGAATGACACCTGTTTGCAGTAGTTCAGTGTGATATGACAAACATGTCCCTGGAACTTGTTACATGGTTTTAAAGCAACAGTTGACAATTTGTGAGTGTGCACCTACATGGCGCACACGCACGAGCGAGCTGACGAGGATCCAGCCACCAGCAGACTAGTGGCGTGCAGGTTGGTAACTTAAGATAGCTAACTTAGTGGTAAAACCCTATTTGCCCGAGGGGGCGGCGTTAGCTAGATACTTGCTGCATTTGCTTACTTACAACTAGTTAATTATTTGGCTGTTTAAACTATTGCAAGGAACCAAGCTAAGTAGCAAGGAACAGTAGTAGATCACTAACGTATTAGGTTATGGACAATAACACGATAGGCCACGCATGGCATTTTAGCGCCTTAACGTTACCTGGTCGCAATTTTGTAAACCAGAGTTGCTCCAGCGACGAAGGCCGTTGCTCCTGCTCCACCATACATTAATTGAGGGTATTCCAAGAGCAGCTGGTTAAGGGTCTCCATTTCCCCCAACGTTTACTAACAAGACATAGGACAATTGTAGTGTTTCCCTATTTTCTACCGCGCACGCGGTAAACTCCTTTCTCGACCTCCTTGAGCCTCTGCAGGAAGCGGAACACCGTCGAGTGGGTGTCTCCGTTTTGGAATCCGGCGTAGCCTGGACGGGCGGAGCTTTTCGTTTTGCATTGACGCAAAGGCTAAAACTCCTTCCAACTCTAACCCGGGCTTCCCCGGAGTTCTAACGTCAATGTTACTTGAAAATAGCGTCATAAAATCATGGAAGGAACACAAAGGATCAGGGTCTAGCGTGTTAAATAGGTCTACCAAATAATTGACTTATCCTAGATGATCTACAAACAAATAGTAGCCTACAAACAAATAGTGCAACATAATTTATAACCACATAGCCAAGTTATTAATCATTGCGCATGTCGCGAGCTCAGCAAACCATCTCAAGATCTGTTTATTATTGCCATGTATATATGGTTCACACATACTAGGCGCGTCAGGTTACTCTGACGCGTCACACACTCTGGCGCGTCGGGTTAGGTGTGGGCTAATCTAAGAAACATATTTTCTGTACCTCTATTAATAGTCTGTGTAGGGGGTCACAGGTAGTCAAATATGAACAGATAGCCTACTCGTGCGTAATTTGAATTTCACATTACGCACGAGTAAGGTAGGGCAAAGGTTTATTCAATATGAGAGCAATCCACACAATAGGTTAAAATGGATGGTCATAATCGTTTACACTAGATAGCCTATATGCAAAGAGATGAGTCCGTTTTTAATGAACAGATTAAAACATTTATTGAAACAAATGCAAATATTAACAATTTGATTAATATTATTTGATGTAGGCCTGGCCTATATAACAATAATTTGATATATATAACAATAATTCTATATATTCAAATATATAATTAAAAATAAATAACAGCAAAACATCTGTAGGAATACATTCTTAAAACTCGTGTATGAAAACTTGAACAACTGGACATCATGCTACAGAACTTGAACTTGAACACAACAGGTGTAACCTACTATTAGGATAAAAGCCTAAACAACTCTGATAATTCAACTCTTTGTGCAATGCAGTTTGAAAACCCGTATCAAAAACATACTAACATCCAAAATAATCGGAACAACTGAGTTTTAACTAAAGAGTGGCAGGTGAAATGGTGGTCAGTATCCGTGCACATGAACTAGCCTAGGCTACTAGTGAGTGAGGTCTGGCTGCACGGAGTAGGATAACTGCGAGTAGGTGGCTGTGGGAGCTGATGCGCCGCTGGGACTCATAGGCGGGGTCATACCACCGTAGGGGCATCCGTTATGTGGCACCAACACGGACGGGTGTCGGTGATAGCCAACGTAGGCTGAGTGGAAGGGATTATGGTAGCAGGTCACGGGGCTGTTGGCATATCCAGTTGGAGGAACTTGGAGCGTGTGTCCGCTCATGGCTTGTTGAGTTGGGAAGCTGAAGGTGGCAGCTTGCGGCGAGTGCGACCTCGGCTGGGAAAGCTGGGTCCAACTGGGGCTGTTGGCAAAATGCGTCTGCACGTACACAGGTTTCTGCTGCAGGTACAAGGGATCAGCAACGCAGGGGTTCCCCGGTATGTAAGGTAAGGAAGAGGGTCGGTAGGGTCTCCTCACTCTTCTCCGCCGCCTGTAGTTACCCTTTTCGAACATGTCATCGAAAGCAGGATCCAAAGTCCAGAAATTACCTTTCCTGTCACCCCGTCCTTCTCTGGGAACTTTGACGAAGCACTCGTTCAGGCTGAGGTTGTGTCGAATGCTGTTCTGCCACCCCTTCTTGTTTTTCTCGTAGTAGGGAAATTTGGAGATGATGGAGTCATAAATTCCGCTCAGGGTCAACCTATGTTCACTGCTTTCCTTGATGGCCATAGCAATGAGGGCCACGTAGGAATAGGGGGGCTTGTCTGGTTGACCGCCTCCGGCCGCCTCAGTCCCGTCCATTCCCTCCGGAGTGCTGTCTGCGCATCGCACGACCGATGAGCTTAAGTCCAAAATGTCCTCTTGTTCCGGGGAGTTATCCTTCAACTTCTCCATCTGGTAGGCTTCAACTTAAAAGTATGATACAAGTATGAACTGCAGTACGCGTGACTATGCGAGGAAAGTTTCTGACAATTGTGTTCACATGTAATTCACAGGTGAGAGGCACGACTGGCAAGCCTACTAAAACCCTCCCACCACAGGTGAGCGAGACGGAGGCTGCTGTTCCCTTTGATATAGCCGCTTTTCCCACACTATCAAAGATTTCTCGGGGTCAATAGTTATTTGTTTATGTTGAAACGGATCGAGGGCACACACTGTTATGTCTTGAAGTAGCCTAGACCTGTTACGGGTTTTTTTTAGAAAGAAAAAACAAATTCAGCGGTATGATCTAATGATAGGATTTGGTTTTCATGTAGCCTATAATAATATATATAGCCTATTTGCTGTCTTTTATATCGAAGTGTACATTCTCCATAATTCATTGTATTGCAAGTAAAAACGATGAAACTCAAGCCTATAAGAGTGAATGCAAAAACTTAACTTCTACACAATTCATACAAATGTAGGCTTAATGTTTTTGCAAGCTTGTGTATTTAAATGTGGAAAAACTAAATCTTATAAAATAGATTTCCCATTGCTTTTGTGTGGGTTATTTACTGTATTTGAATAAGCCCTTTGGTGTTTCCTCGGATTCACATAACAGGAAATGAAAAGAACAGAAATGTTCCAGGACGATAGTAGCCTACTATGCAAAAAATATGTCGAGGCAAACCGTGTTTCTGACACGTAGAATAGATTACTGCGTCAACAATGTTGTAATCGAAATGGCTAGTATTCATTGCAACATTCCTTTCCACCCATGGCACAGTTACAGTTGGCCCTCTTCAGTTCTGCCATGACTACCTTGTTTAGACACGTACACACGTACGTGTAGGCCTACACACACACACACACACACACACACACACACACACACACACACACACACACACACACACACACACACACACACACACTTAACCTATTTTGGAAATGCTTTGTACTACATCTACATCTGTACTGTATCACCAATACCGTTGAGGTTAGGGTTAGGGACATTCTGCTTTGTTCTGCAGGTTACCAGGATCCAGAGCATCTGTGTTCATGGTGGAGCAGAAGCCAGCGGAAAGACTGTGGGGAGAAAGGCTGAGTGAGTCTACAGTGCAGGTAGCTTGGCCTAGCGTAGAGCCAGCTGCCACCCACACACAGCGAGGCATGAACAGCAGTCCTGTCTGTAGGAGACGGTAGATAATGATCACCTGCTCTCAGGAGACAGACTGTCTCCCCTGAGTGACTGATAGGGAAACACAGAACTCAGGGGGAACTGGCTTACTCACTGGTTTGATGCAGGTCAAGCTATCTGTCTCCTATAAGATGAGGCTCACGTTTCCTTTTTTTCTTCTTTTTATTTTTATTTTAAAAAAAAATACATTTTAGTAATTTCAGTCACTTTTATCCAGAGGGTCTTAGAGGAGCAATTAATGCTTCATGGTACCCAAATAGAAACACACTTCATGCCACTATGATTTTGTTCTCTTGTAACACTTTTTCTGTTTGAGAGACTGTTTGAAGCCCTCAGTCTGTCATCAAAGGACCAGATCGCCTAGCAGCAGCTAGCCTGTCGGTTAAGAGCTTTAGGCCAGTATCTGAAAGGTTGCTGGTTCAAATACCCAAGCAGTGTAGGTGAAAAATCTGTTGATTTGCCATTGAGTACATTTTCCAACCTCTAACTCTCATGAGTTTTTCAAAGGAGGGCAGAATATTTTACTCTTTGGTCACATACTGTATATTGATACAAACTGTTGCTGTATGCTCAGACTGCAATCTCTAGATACCATTCTCAGAGATACTGCTATTCAATGAGGGGAGGTCGGGAAATCTCCCAAGCTAGATTTACCTACTGATGTCATGAGACCGAAGCAAGGCGCCAGGTAAAAAACAATCTGCACAACCTAAGCCACCTGAGACCAAGGAAGAATGTGTGAAAGTGCCAAAACCAAGAGCATAGGGGTTTAGGCCAAACAGGCCAGAGATACGTTTAATTAATCTATTATTCAAAACCTGAGTGAATTATACCTTCTCAAGCACTAGAAATAATATTCAGTGCTTTTTGAAGCCACAGCTCTCTGTGTTTCAGGCCTCTGAGATAAATAAATAAACTGTATGTTAAGCAAGATCTTTAAAACGGCTTTTATGATAAATTGTGGACAGAAGTCTTCTCAGTATCCTCTGCCTGACGTTGTCCTCCATTCCCGCCCCAATTAAGACCTCAAAGCACAGTCTCAAAGATGAAGGGAGATCAAAGGATTATCAGATCAAAAGTCTACTTGCTACTTCTGACTTTGTTCCATTTGGGAATGTGAGAACTCCAGTGGTAGGAACGGTACATTGCTGTGTTAGAGGTTTTCGCTGTGTAGCATCTATCTTAACAGACCAAAACTAAGAGAAAAGCATCATGGAAGTTTAAGTGAAGTTATATTCCAATGCATATTATTCATATTACACATAACCATTCCTGTGGAAAGTCTCATTCATAGTTCAAGGAAGCCTAAACTGTACTGAACAGATGAGAGATAGAGGGAGAGGTTTGGGAACCTGTGGAGGTAATGTTGATGCTAGGAGTGAGTTGGGTCAGTAAGCGTATCAGCCTTATAAAGAGACGTGAATATGGGAGTGTGTCTATGTTCCCACAGCCCAATGGTCCCACAGCTCTATGGTCCCACAGCCCAATGGTCCCACAGCCCAATGGTCCCACAGCCTTAGTAAGTCTTAATAATGTGGGACCATTGGGCCTAATTTTGAAAGAAAAAAAAAGTCTTAGTAATGTGGGACCAATGGGCTGTGGGACCATTGGGCCTAATTTTTGAAAAAAAAAAAAAGTCTTAGTAATGTAGGACCAATGGGCTATGGGACCATTGGGCTGTGGGAACATAGAGCTGACCCCGTGAATACAATACCTATCAGCTGCATGGCTTAGGCCTGTATGCCAGACCGAGTAATATGCTTCTCAGAGTAATCTTTCTCAGAGAGATCCTTTTTAGTATCTCTGTTTTTCAATGGCACAATACTGTGGAGCTACGTAATCAGGCATTTGTAATAGATTTTGTGCATGGTGATCAACGTATTAGTTGATCACCATTAGTATTCATCCTGCATTAATGTAAACAAGTAAGAATTATGATTTCTAGGAAAAGGCATCACACCTAAAAGCAAAAAAGATCTGAGACACCTAACCTGACCGACCCGTTAATGATGCTTGCAAAAGACAACATTGTCTATTGACGAGCCGCAATGAGGAACTTTCCAGTTTCCTTCGTTCTCATTCCAAGAATACCTTCCATACACAGCTGCCGGTCCCACAGCTGCATAGTAGAACTCCAGCACCTCTCAACAGCTCAGGTGGCTCAACGCCTTGTAGCCTGTTCCACACCTCACGCGCTGGTACGGGTGGGAACGCTACGGAGAGAAAGTGTGTGAACACGCTGATCCTCTCCAGATAGTTAGTCAGTAATATGATACCTCGATGTTTGGAAGATGAGTGATGTCCAGCTGGCCCCATTGTTTGGAGCCAATGGGTTCAGTTCTCTGGCTTCTTGAGAATGTCACGTCGCGTCTCAGCCCAGATGGATTACTGCAGACACGTCAACCTATTTTTCTTAAATCTACTGTAACATGTGCCCCTAATCACCAGCTGTTACCAATGTAACTTTTTTGGATCAAATATTTTATTTTAAAAATTACATATAGGGATTGTACAGTATTTTGTATATGTGACTTTTTTGATCAGAATAATGTTTTATTTAAAAAGTGCTTGTAGGGATATTGTAATTTTTATTTTATCGTGAAAATAGGACCAACTAAAAGAGTCTGTGGAGTCAGTGTTTCAAACGCAAGGAGTGTAGCTTTAATGAGACACCTGCCAAGCTGGCCTCCATGATGAAAGGAAAGGATCGTGTGTTGGGGCTTTTATTTAGATACAACACATAGAGCAAACTATGGTTCTCTCCTAGACGTACAGTAGTCATTTAAGAACCACTCCCAAACTCCTCTAATCCTGGGATTAGAGAGCCACAGCTTTCCTGTTACTCTCAATGCCAGAGAAACACAGCACACGTACCGATCCAGACAGCGCAGACGCTACCTACAGTACATACACGCAGAACACGTGACCCCCTCTTACTCTGTGCATGATTTGAGCATGGGGGGCCCCATCATAGAGCCCACCCTGGATCCAGAGAACTTCCTGCTGAAATGCATGAATCCACAGCATCCCTCTGCTACATCAGACACTGCATGTAGAGCATTTCAGAACAACATTTCACTAGTGGAAGCTTTCGCACACCTGCGAAAGGTGCGTAGGAAATTACTGTAAGTCCCATGTAGTAAAAAGAAAAACTCCTGCACACTATCTTTCACCTCAGTGAGAGAACTTTATTAGATGTTCAGTGAGAGAACTTTATTAGACGTTTCGCTTCATCAGTAAAATCTTTTTACAAAATCAACGTCTAATAAAGTTCTCTCACTGAGGTGAAAGATAGTGTGCAGGATTTTTTTCAGAACAACCTTTCAGAAAGAAATTCAAGTATGATGCCACTCTTATGACTTGCCAAGGTCAATAATATATTGCAGAGGAGAATTTGCATTGACAAAGATTAATTCAATGGCAAAAATGAAATAGTTTGTTTCAATAGAGATCTGATGGCTTCTCTCAGAGTCAGTGTTCCTTGGCCGAATTCCCCTGCTAGGTGCGGCCTTGTCTCGAGTGATGAGAGACTAGTGTTCCCTGTTCAGTTCACAAAGCCAGTGACCCATACGTTTTCCCACAATGCACCCGTGTGGAGGTTCTACATGACAGAACTTGGGCCTATCCTGTACCAGTCTGGCCCGCAGCCCACAGAACTCACAGGACAGCAGCCTGCTCTTCCAGTCCAGAAGCAAGTCGACTACCTACACTTTACAAGATATTTATCCAGATAATGTCCTTTTTGCCCTGCATGCTCCCCCAGACATACAGTGCAGTGCAACTTAACGGATTCGAACTGTTCAGAGCTGACCGTGACGCAGGACTCTCCGGCAGGAAAAAAGGTGGTGGGACTTGTTTTTACGTGAATAACTCGTGGTGTCGGGACGTGACAGTGATACAGCAGCACTGATTTCCTGTTCTGGAATCCCTTTTCATGAACTGTAAACCATTCTGCTCCCCCCGTGAGTTCACATCCTTTGTTTTGGCTAGTGTGTATATTCCTCCCCATGCTGCAGTGCAAGAGGCACAATGCATGCTCGCTGACCAGATCAGGGGTGTGGAGTGTAACTTCCCGGACGCCTGTGTTATTGTCCTAGGTGACTTTAACAGAGCTAATCTCAGTCATGAACTCCTCAAATACCATCAGCAGATAAAATGCCCAACCAGGGAGGAGAACACTCTGGACCACTGTTACACCACACTATCTAACGCCTACCACGCCGTCTCCCGTGTGGCGCTGGGCCACTCTGACCACGCCAACGTCCACCTGATCCCTGAATAAAGGCAGAAGCTGAAACTCCAAGCCCATCGTCAGGACATACAAGAGGTGGACCAACGAAGCTAAGGAGAAATCATGTGCGTGGCTAGAATGGGCTCGCCATGATCAGGGCTATGTTGACTGGGCAGGCACTGTAGCTGGTAACAACCAGGATGAGTAAACACACACTGTGTCGTCATACATCAGCTATGTGGAGAGTGAATGTGTTCCCACCCGCTTCAAGATCATATACAACAACGACAAGCCCTGGTTCACTGCCAGACTCAGGAAGTCAAGGCTGTAGAAAGAGGAAGCACGTAGGAGTGGAGATAAGGTCCGGTCCAAAGAGGCCAGGTACAGGTTTAGCAAGGCAGTGAAGGAGGCTAAAAAAGGCTACTCTGAGAAACTCCAACACCAATTCTCAGATGGTAATGCATCCTTTGTCTGGAAAGGCTTCAGAGAGATTACAAACTATAAACAGAGATCCCCCCAGGCCACTGATGACTCACGCCTAGCCAACGACCTGAACAAGTTGTACTGCAGGTTTGAAAAACAACGGGTTCACTTCGCCCCCCACACTCAACAGCTGCTTCAACCCAGCCCCCCCCCTCCCCCCCAGGAGGGGGACAAACCTCTCCACAGCTGCCCCCCCCCCCCCCCCCCACACACAACTGCCACACAGCCTCTTACCATCATAGAGAAGGATGTACACCGCCTGTTCAAGAGACAGAACCCCAGGAAAGCGTCCGGACCGGACTCTGTCTACTCCTCCATGCTGAAGTATTGTGCTGATCAGCTGTCCCCGGTGTTCACTGACATCTTCAACACCTCACTAGAGACATGCCATGTTCCAGCCTGCTTCAAGACCTCCACCATCATCCCCGTCCACAAGAAACCAAAGACCACTGGCCTCAACGACTACAGACCCATCACCCTGACCCCTGTAGCAATGAAGGTTTTTGAGCGCCTTGTTCTGCGGCATCTCAAAAACATTACAGACTCCCTCCTGGACCCTCTGCAGTTCGCCTACAGAGCCAACGGGTCAGTGGACGACGCAGTTAACATGGCCCTCCACTTCATTCTCCAGAACCTGGAGTCCGCAGGCAGGCTTTCAACACCATCCTTCCACTCACTGTCCCAGATGCGTGTGCCCGAGCCCACCTGCAGGTGGATCACAGCCCAGATAGCAAGCGGATCTGGGCCATATATGGGCCGGAACTAAGCCACAAGGGCCAAATCTGGCCTGTATATGGCCCAGATCCGCTTGCTATCTGGGAGACGTCCTGTCTGACAAGAAGCGGCGTGTGAAACTGGACAAGCACGTCTCTGACTCCAGGACCACCGGCACAGGCTCTCCCCAAGGCTGTGTTCTTTCCACCCTACTCTTCTCCCTGTACACAAACAGCTGCAGCTCCAGCCACTGGTCTGTTAAGCTCCTGAAGTTTGCAGACGACACCACTCACATCGGTCTCATTTCTGAGGGCGACGAGTCAGCCTACAGGCTCGAGATCGACCAGCTGCTGTCCTGATGCGGCCAAAACAATCTGGAGCTCAACGCTCTCAAGACAGAGGAGATGATTGTAGACTTTAGGAGGAACCCAACCCTCCCCCCTCACACTGAATGATACCCCAGTGACCACTGTCAACTCCTTCCGTTTCTTGGGCACCATCATCTCCCGGGATCTCAAGTGGGAGCTGTACATCAGCCCTCACCAAAAAAGCACAGCAGAGTATGTACTTCCTGAGGCAGCTGAAGAAATTCAACATGCCAAAGGCAATGATGGTACTGTTCTACACCTCCATCATCGAGTCCATCCTCAACTCCTCCATCACCATCTGGTTCTCAGCTGCTACAGACAAGGACAAGGGCAGACTGCAGCGCATCATCCGCTCCGCTGAGACGGTGATTGTCTGTAGACTGCCATCCCTACAGGACCTGCACGCCTCCAGGACCATAAAACGGGCCAACGAGATCGTGGCCGACCCCTCCCATCCTGGTCACAGTCTCTCTGACTCACTCCCCTGCTGCGGCCTATCGGAACCGGGTCCACCCGCCACAAAAACAGCTTCTTTCCCACGGCTCGTGTCCCCCCGCGACACCCGCCCCCCCCCCCCCCCCCCCACACACACACACACACACACTGACTCTATACCTCCTGCACCACTTGCACACAACCCCTGATTGTTTCACATACCTTAATGGCACACACACACACACACACACACACACACACACTCACTCACTCACTCACTCACTCACTGTACATAGCACCGCTCACCCACCACACTACAGTCTGCACACACACTGTACATACACTCACCACATTCTGTATATAGTATACATACTGTATTTCATTTTATTTATTATTATTTTCATTCTTAACATTATATCATAATTTGTACATTGCACTGCATTTTCTTGCACTGTTTTTTTGTATGTTGTATTTTGTATTTGCATGTTTTTTGTACTTTTTTGCCCTGCCATGTCTTTGCACTGTCCTGTCCTGTCCTGCACCCTGTCCTGTGTCATCTACAACAGCGCATGCCTTAACCCTAGTCAAATTCCTAAATCATATACATACATATATATACATGGCAATAAACAAATCTTGAGTCTTGATATACACATACACTATACTGTTTCAGTTGATTGTCATGCATCTCACCCGAACATGCCAAAGTTATTCCCTGCAAGTGAAGAACTTTTTCCCTCAAGTTGTAGTAGAACATTGTCAGTAGCTGATCATTGCTCTTTCCAGAAGAATAAATGTCTGGCTGTGTGGGATGGTACAGTGCACAGGAGCTCTTTCAGCTAGCTATAAATTTACAAACACAACCCAGCCAAGATAAAGTTCCCATGGATTTTTCTCTGACACATTGTGATCTGACAAATCAGATGTCTGGGCTGAATGATAATGAAGCAAGAGGCAAAACTCCCTCATTTGTCACTGACATTCACGTAGTGGCATATTCCATGGTTCCTCCATCTCTCTCAGGAACAGTGCAGATATTCAGTTACTGATGAAAGAGTGTTGTCAGGTTTGCAGCCTGTCCGGTTCAGTGACAAATGATTAAGCACAACAATGTTTGTGTCCATTCCAGATGACGTCATATTCCCTATGCCATTCTGTGGAGTCAAGTGGAAAAGAGAGCTTGTAAGGTTTGTCTCCAGGGTGAAACTAACTTTAGGTCCTGAGGATCAGCTAGTTTCCCCATATATAATATCCAAACCCCAACCATCACAAGCCAGGAACATCACCCAACTCAAATATGGTATATGTATGAAATAAACAGCATTGACCAAAAATTGAGATGATCCAGGATTGGATCGACTTGGTTTTTGTTCTACCTGCATGTGTATTATACTACTTGTATGTGTATGGTGTGCTGTTTGTTCAGATGATTGTTTTTGATATTGATAAGCGAAATAAGACATATTCCTATCAACTTATTGACATGGCAATAAATTATTGAATTGAAATTGTATTGGCTGAAAATTTGAAAAGTTTCTTAAAGGTGCTATAGATAAAATTTTTATGTAGGCCTATAGACAACTCATAAAAAAAACTATTCCCACTTAGGAATAAGGCCCAATTAGGCTTGTGAGCCAATAATATTACGACTCCTGAGACAGATACGGCGTGGTACCAATGTTGTAATACTATTGGCTCACAAGCCTTGTTAGAAGTGGGAGCCAAACCTCAGACATCTCAGACAAAGATAAAACCACAATTCATTTAAGATAAGATAGATACTTTAATGAGTGATGGGACCTGACAACATTTTTTTCATGTAACATGATAAGTTCATTATCATGCAATACTTTTATTCCACACCTTTCTAAAAGATTCAAAATTCAAGACCTGTTCATTCGCCATGTACATGTTTTACACATACTAGGAATTTGACTAGGGTAATGACATACACTGATGAAGACAACAGGACAGGGTGCAGGACAGGACAGAAAAGTGTAAAGACATGACAGTGCAAATGCAAAATACAATATAACCGTAAAAGGAAAGTTTCAATGCAAATTACTCAATATATACAGAATAGAATGTGGTGAGTGTATGTACAGTGTGTGTGCTGAGTGTAGTGTGATAGTGCAAGTGGTTCAAAGGGTACAGAGTCAATGGGTGGGGGGGCGATGTCGGGGGACATGAGCCTCGTTAATGAGTCTGATGGTCGTGGGAAAGAAGCTGTTTTTGTGGCACATGGACCCAGTCCCGATGGACCACAGTTTCCTGCCAGAGGAGAGTAGTTCAAAAAGACTGTGACCAGGATGGGAGGGGTCGGCCACAATCTTTCTGGCCCCTTTTAGGGCCCTGGAGGCGTGCAGGTCCTGTAGGGATCTACAACCGATCACCCTCTCAGTGGAGCGGATGGTGCGCTGCAGTCTGGCCTTGTCTTTTATCTGTTGTGGCGGAGAACCAGACGGTGATGGAGGAGGTGAGGATGGACTCGATGATGGAGGTATAGAAGAGTACCATCACTGCCTTTGGCATGTTGCATTTCTTCAGCTGCCTCAGGAAGTACATCCTCTGCTGTGCTTTTTTGGTGAGGGAGCTGATGTTCAGCTCCCACTTGAGGTCCTGGGAGATGGTGGTGGCTAGGAAGCGGAAGTAGTAGAACAGTGGCCACTGGGGTGCCAATCAGAGTGATGGGGGGGCGTTCTCTCTAAAGTATACAACCATCTCCACTGTCTTGAGAGCATTGAACTCTAGGTTGTTTTGGCTACACCGGGACAGCAGCTGGTCGATCTCCCACCTGTAGACGATGATGGTGGTGTGAGATGTGTCCGATGAGGGTGGTGTCATCTGCTAACTTCTTGACAGCCTGGTGGCTGGAAGTGCAGCTGTTTGTGTACAGGGAGAAGAGTAGAGGGGAAAGAATACAACCTTTGGGGATGTCTGTGCTCCGTGGATGTATTATGATTATTATTATTATTATCATTATTATTATTATTGTTATTATTTTTATTTATTTTTATTATTATTTTTTTGTCTACATAGAAATGTTATCTACAGTATTGCACCTTTGCTATGAAATTGTCTGTATCCTTCTGTACTAGTCAAGAACTGTAGGCCCTCAAGTTGTGGCAGAACACTGACAGTAGAGGGCAGCAAAGGAACACTGTCAGAGCAGAAGAGCCTGAATAAAACTTTCACTACACATGTTCATTCCTCTACTTCTTCCCCTTTCTGCTCATTTGCAATGCTAGTGATGTTTGGAAGTGACATGTCAAAGTTTGTTACATTATTGTAACAAAGGTACTGTATGTATGAAATGGTGACAATTGTGAATGTATGATTTCTGCACCTGATGTCTGCAGACCACATTTCCAACACTTGTATTCATTAGATATTAGGTTGAGCATGCATTTCCTCCAATTAGTGCTCTTCCACTTTAAGTAGTTTCACACATATAAGAGTTACAAAACAGAATGTACAAATATAAAACTTAAGTATAAACACTTGTTTGTAGCAGGTCATGCATGCAACTGTTTCATATGACAGTAGCTTGAATACTCGTGTCAGTCCCTTTTAATAACTGACTTATCGTAGCCACTGTGGCGGCAGTGTGATGCATAACTCATGGATCATCATGGTGAGCAACCACAGAGGGGCCTCTGTTTCACTGGACCCAGAAAAGGAGGAATGTTTCCCCCTTTACATGAATACACGCATCAAGACACAACGCTTGAAAAACGTTCCATGTTCTGTCCCATGGTGATTCCATAGTTTAACAGTCCGTGATTGGCTGGGCGGGTTAGTAAACAACACACACATTGGACCCCGGTGACCCCATGATTCCTTCATTCCGACACATTCCGTCCAGAATAACTTTGATGTTAAAGACAAAGAGAAAATGTAACCCTGGGGGTTTTGGAATTCAAGAGCGGGAGCACAAAAACAACACTTCATCAGGAACACCATTCAAACGGGTGATCACCAATATATGGGTAAATTCAAATGAGAGGCATTGTGAGGGGAAAAGCCAAAGAGATTTGTCTGGTCCCTGGCCCCTTCCTCCTTTTACATCCTCTCAACAGTGACTTTGATGTGGACAAGATGATTGAAAAACAGAACAGCGTGGTTCGATTTAATTTAGTGGAGAATAGGTTAGTAGGAAAGACGGGTGTGGGGGGTTGGGGGATGTAGAGGGACCGGGGGGTGCGGCTTCTATAAGAAAGTCAATTCACGGAGAACAGGAAACAAAAATCACATTTCAGCTGCTAGTGTATCAATCTGCCAGGCCGGAGAAGAAAGGGGGAGGGAGGGAGGGAGCGAGTGAATGAGAGAGTGAGGGTGAGACGTGGAGGAGAGAGAGAGAGAGCAGGGTGTGAGAAAGGGAGCCTCCAGTTGGCCGCTCTTTAGAAAAGGCCCCCTCTCTCCTGCTGGGTCCCACTCGGCTCCCGTCCCTCTCGGTACAATGCTGGGGAGGGGGTGGCGGCCCCCCCTGTGCCCCCCCTGTGCCCCCCGTGTGCTGGGCCTATGCTGACAGCCTGGGCCCAGAGACCCGGCATATGGATCCCAGACCAAGGGTGCTGCTCGCCTCGGTGGACCCCAGCTGGACCTCCAGAGCATTGGGCAGTGGTGCAAAAGCACACCCCTCCTTCAACACACACATACATACACACACACACACAGCCAGCTCTCCACCATTGACCTATAACATGATGTGATGGACTTGAGAACTGATGTGCGCAAGAGGGCAGCTCCAGCTTTTCAGTCACTGACCACGACTGAAAAGCGGTCAGTCACTGACCGCTTTTCAGTCACTCTACGATGTTCTCCCATCGTAGAGGGGGCGACTTTTCTGATGCACCTTCACCGTCAAAGCCACTCGCAGGCTTTCGGGAGGCTTTCACGAGGAGCCGGTCCTCACACCACCGGGGAGGTACTGTACAGCCAGTGTGGAGGGATGAGGGTGGAGGGATGAGGGTGCTCAAGTTTCTGGGCTGCCCTCAACCTCTCGATTTTGAACACGAACTAATGTTGACTCACTGCAGGAATATGTGTCCATTCTGATGCTAATGGCGGCTTGAACAACGTCCTTAGAGCATTGGCCCTCTCTGTACAGCACCACTCAACCCCGGGAAAGAGAGAGAAAGAGAGAAGGGGAAGAGAAAAGGAGGGAGAGAGAAAAGAAGAGTGGAAATCGGAAGAGAGGGAAGAAATGGTGTGTCCAAGAGCACTTGTTAACTTTTGATGGCAAATTGTCTCTTTTTCCAGGCAGAATTCCCTGTTTGACTCCCCCCCCCCAAATCGCTGTGAAGGTCCAGTCTGTGTATGTTTGTATGTGCACAAATTACATCGGGTGTAAGTTAGGGTACAATGAATGTAGCAGTAATATTAATGTTGACACGATTCATAGTCTCTGATTAATTTGTTGAATTTATATGGTATTGTAGTGCCGTAAATACAAGGCTTTTTGGCCCTTCATCAGATATAATCATGTATTTTGTTAAAATTGCTGTGTGACATGTCAATAACATGATTCTTTGACAAATATTTGTCTAGCTAATATTAAGGCCTCCAATTTTTTGAAGCCTGGCGCCCCCCTGCAATTGTTTGGCGCCCCCTTAAGGGGGACCTGGACCCCAGGTTGGGAAACCCAGCCTTATAAGACTCAGATTTCATCGAAACATTTCACATTGAAAACCCAATTTCTTTTGCATATTTCATAACAAAAAACAATAAGGCTAAGCCTTTGGAATGTGTTGTTCTGATGAACGGTTGCATGACTGGCTATGCCCGCCGGCTCCTTTCTGGGGGGCAGTGCCCGTCAGGTCTGTTGATGGTGGAGACAAGGGTCATTAGTTAGCGGGGACTGTGTGACCCTTTAAGACCAGAGGGATCCTAGCTGGTCGGCCCGGTCCTGCACAATACAGTGGAGCAGAAAGGGCAGGTGGTCATTAAAACTGCTGTAATCCCCACCATGAATAGCTCAGGGCTTCTCTCACTCTGTGAGCCCTGACCACGGGCAGAGAAAGAGAGGGGGAGAGAGATAGAGGGAGTGGTAGAGAGAGAGAGAGAGATAGGAGGGGGAGAGTATAAAGATAGAGGGATAGGGGAGAAAGAGAGAGTGGAGGGGGTAATGCAGAGAGAGAGAGAGAGAGAATGGAGAACGAAGGGGGGTTCGGGCAGTGAGCCTTCGTTTGATGCCTGGCCGGCAGGGCTCTTTAACCCAGTCCGCCAGCCGCGCTTCAGAGAGCGGATGTGTTAACAGTTTCAGGCTCAATGGAGGGAGAAATCCCCACAAAGGGAGGTGTACAAATATTGTGGGAAATCCGTCCGCTCTTTAATATTTCATGAAGGCCCACAATCTATTCATGGGACTCCATTCCTTTGGAGGGGCCCACACTGAGGCTCACTCCGCCGGCTCAATGGGCAGCCCTTAATTGAGTGCCCGCTCATTCTTCCTCTCCCTGGCAGATTGTTCCGCCAGTGAAAGGCCCCGGCCTCCTCATCCTCCTCCTCTTCTCCCAGAGACCGGGGGAAGAATAGAGGTCCATGCCTTGCTGGTGGAACGCGTGGGAGGGTGAAGCAGGGGCTGGGCTGGATGGTTGTGCGGCGGGGGGGGTGGTGGTTGTGGATCAGATATGATAATGGTGAGGCCAGGGTGGGGGTGGGAGTGTGTGTGTGTGTGTGTGTGTGTGTGTGTGTGTGTGTGTGTGTGTGTGTGTGTGTGTGTGTGTGTGGCGGGGGGGGGGGGGGGGGGGGTAGTGTCCCGTAAGGTGGGGGTAGGAGGCTAATCCTTGAAGTGGAGGTGGGGGTGGGGGGGCATTTGCTCGGAATGGCGGGAGAGAGCGTGTGTTTGTGAGGAGTGTGTGGGTGGGAGGGGAGCTACCCATAAGCCCCTCGGAGGTTGCGGCTCGTGAATGCCCCCGGGCACTGTTTGTCTGAAAGGGCAGAGTCGTGCCATCTTGCACGAGACCGCCTGCCGCGATGGAGCGAGAGCTTGTGTTTGGATCAGTGATGATTAGCTGCCCAGTCGGACTAGCGGCACCAAGGCTTTCAGCATCACAATCTCCACTCCACAATCCACTGGCCTCAGTGGTCTCTAGCTCTAATGAAAAAGCCATGTTAAACAAATTCCTATAGATAACTCAACCACGGATCGAGTAAGGCACAATAGTTTACCTATAAGACCCAAGGAGGGGGATTGGTTACCAGCTGGTGTTCTGCAAACGTATGGATGATGAGAATGTCCTAATCACAGATAGAGTTGAGGTATTTAGATAGTCATGATGTGCATCTCGTGCCGGGTTGACCGCTTCATCGAGGCCATGCTGGCGCTGCATGGTGGTGGGCAAGCTGTGAGCGTGACTCCGGGGCCTGGGTGTGTAAGCAGGGCTGGTGGGGGCCTCCAGCTGCCGGCCCAGACTCCTGATCCCTGATTAAAGGTCATCCGGCCCCCTCTAAGGGCCTGTAAGCCCCCGGGAGACCGGCCCGCTCCCGGAGAGTCCCCTTCTCCTGCCCCGATGTGTGTCCAACAAGCTTAGCCTGACTCATGAGGGATGGAGAGAGCCTGCAGAGAGGAGTCCCAGGGAGAGCAAAATCCTCTACAACCCCTCTGACCAACCAACACCCCCCACCCCCAGCCCAGGTCCTCTTATCCCTGCAGTACCACGCCTGGTGCCCATGCTAGCTTGCACCCCCCTGGCCCAAATCTGGCAGACGCATGCTAAATGGATCCCACAGAGGAAGAGATTTAAAGCTTTCATAGCGCTCAGTTTGTTCCAGACCACTGAATCTCAGAGCACCCCAAGGCTTTGATGGATTGTTCTCTACTTCATTTGTGGATTCCCTGTCTGATTTTGTTTTCTCGCTAGTGACCCACCCAGCCATAGTCCAGGGATGCTTTTGTCTGCTATCTATAGGGCGTCAAGGGATATGCTAATGGTTTGATTTCTTTTTTGCTGTCTATGTGACCTTTTTAGTTTTCCAGAGAACATATTTGGGTATATTTGGGGTGCCGGAGAACATATTTGGGTTGCAGTAGTAGTCCAGATACTGAAGAACATGAATTCCAGACATTATAAAGAAAACGTGGATGAACTTTGCCCTCAAGTCCTAACCTTTTTGACCCGGCCACTCTACAAGCTTCTTCAAGTTTCTTCTTCGTGCTAATACCTGCTAACGAGTACAGCTAAAACTATTTCCATTGGGAGTTTTAATGTTCAGCTTGTGATACTTTCCAAACATTACCAACGATCACTAATAACGATAGTGATCATATATTATTTATTATTATATTTGACTTTGATTCTCTTTACTATTTCGAGTCCACCATGTGTCCATCTCTTGAAGCCAGCACCAATAGCTCTCACCATCTCTCTCTGTCTTAGCCTCCCCAACCACCTTCACCTGTGGCTTCATCTGAGCTCCGTCTAGAACCCCAACAACATAATCGCCATCAACAACATCGACATTGCAGACCAGGGATTCCAGAATAGCTTTGGTTTTAAGTGAGGGGCGACATTGAGAGGAAGGAACTAGACGGAGAAGTCAGGACGGAGGGCAGTAATATGATTGCACCTTGTTAACCTAACAAGTAGATGATTAATTCAGTGAGTTAATCCCTTGCAGCTCACAGGTTCCGGAGGGGGGGGGGTACTTCCAGCGGTCTAATCCATGAGTGGCCGAGCTGGGCATGGGACACTCACCACGCCACTCCACCGGGGCCTTTGTTGTGAGCTGGTGTTAGCGCCACAAGTGCCGTCTGAGACAGCAGTGGGCAAAGGCTGGGGGGGGGGGGGGGGGGGGTTGAGGGGTGGGGATGTGGAGAGGGGAGGGATGGAAGCCGCTCATCAAGTGAAACATTTTGCAAGTTTGCATCTCTCGGTTTACAGTTTGACTTAAAGAAAAGAGGCCGTTTTGTCTACCAGCATTTCAGGGAAGATTTGTCTGGTGAAGTCCTAAGTGTATTTCTGGCCTCTGTTCCTGTTCTTCTAAAAGATCCCAGATGAGAACACATTAACCATGAACCATTTTGTTCACAACTCTTTTGGATTGGGGAATAACAGCAGGACAATGCCTCTCCTTGAATCCTACCTACTATATGTGCATCCGCATGCCAAAGGCGTTAAATAGTTTGACCCGCCAAGGCCCGGGTCTATAAATTAATTATTTTAAGTGGCAGCATTCGAGCTCCAAAATATTTATACCCTTACTATTGATCAGGGAGTCACTTAGATAAACAGAGTGGAGGTTCATCTCATCTGGCACACAAAGAGCCCGAGTGTGCCGCCGTCAACGTCGCCGCCGAACTCTGACCCCCGCAGGTCACGGCGGGCATTTGTCCCACCGTAATTGGACAGAAGGGCCCTTTCGCTCTTCATTTAACCTTTTGGGACGGGCTTCTTTCTTCCTGAGCTTCCATAAAGGCTCTGGTCCTGACCCAGTGTTTTGCAGGCCCTATCTTTCCACCCCCAGCACAGGCCTTTGAAAGCTGGAGAAAAGCTGGAGTGTGCTTGCCCCGCCGGGGACAAAGCCAGAGTTAGTGACCCCTGACCTTCAGGGCTCAGGGCTTTTCTTCCTGGATCAGGAGCGGCCTTTCGCTACGGTAGGTTATTGCACTGCAGCTCAGCAACAGAATAAATACTGGTTAAGAGGTGATTCTTCTTCTGTGGGCTCACCCCCTTCTTCTCCTTCTCCTACTTCTCCTTCTTTTCTCCTCTCTTTTTTCTTTCTTTTCGGGGCGTCTGTGTGTTAAGGATGGACAGGAGCTAAAGCAGGTCCCTTTTTGGAAATGCAGACGGCAGCTCCACAGTCCATCATTGTGACAGTTCTTTGTCACTCGTCCAGAAGGGATATAGGGCTCACATTAGCTCTGGGCAGCGGGGACAAACACACTCACTCACTCACACAGACACACACACACACACACACACACACACACACACACACACACACACACACACACACAGACGCATACACACACACACACACTGATACAGTACGACTCAGAGATCTAAGCACATCTGCATGCACTCACAAGCATAGAATAGAATAGAATAGAATAGAATAGAATAGAATAGAACATAATGTTTATTTGCCATGTGTAACAAGACTAGGTACAGGTACATTGGAATTCTTGTAATTGCTTGTCCTTACAGTATCTTTTTAAAACATCCAGGTATTGCACACATACATTCATACAAACTACTGATATTAATTTTCTATTGTTTTTTCAGAGGTCAGAAGGGCAAGCATATTCAAAATTTTTTTAGACCATAACCCTGACCCTTTTTACATTACATTACAGTCATTTAGCTGATGATTGTATCCAATGCGACTTACAATAATTGCATTTAATGTAGGAAAAGCAAAAGTACTACTACTTGCCATAACTCACAAGTGCATCTCCTTTCTAAAACAAATGACTAAGAGCATAATCTAGTTCTGTAGGCAAAGTGAAAGTGCAAGAATAGCAATCTAAAAATACAAGAAAACCTAATATAATCTGTTATGGCCCTCCATTGAATGATGAGGGCATGGAGTTCTAGTCTACAGAAACACTGATACAGTACCTCATTCTGCCATGACACACTAAATAAAGTCCTTGGTTTCGAGTTTCTAGCCATATCGTGAATTCAATCAAAAGATGAATTGCCTCGCTATAGCAAAGTACTTCCTAAAGCACTTCCTCCCCTTAATCTCCTAGAGCTTAACTGGCTATCATCACTGCACCGTTACCAGGGGAGACCCCCCACCCCCACGCTCCCCACCCCCCCCCCCACCCCAGACTGGTCGTCGAGGTGACGGCGGACCCCGTGTGTCCAGATGCCGAGCATGCGGCCGCGGGCCGAGGAGCGCCCTGCGAGTCGGCCGGAAGCATATGGGCTGAAAAGAGGGGACCCTCTGGAGCTGCTGGCCCTCTCGTGGGGGGACAGAGGGCCTTTGTCCCTGGCCTGCCCTCCAATGCCTCTTAATGGTGCAGAACAGCATTGTACAGTATTGTAAACCGCTCCCTGTCCTCTCAGCCTCAATAGCAGAGCCCTCTCCCTCTTCCCCTCTCACTCCCTCTCTCTCAGTAGGTGTTTTACTGCCCCTTTCTTTCATCCTTTTCTTCCTCCGCCGCCTCCCTTTGCTACTTTCGCTGGACTGCTTAATGTTCTCTTGAGGGATTGGGTCTAATTGTGGTAGAACAATTAAGCCATCTGATTCCTTGCCTCTTCCCTGTCATGTAGCCTTTGTTTCAAGATGGTGTGTCGCCCGAGTACAGGAAAAGACTGGAGGTCAGTTCAATATCTGTCTGTGGGCTCAAAGCAAAGACTCCACCATGTGGTCTTAAATCACTGAGGGATTCACAGATAGTGGTCCTTAAAGACTAAATGCAGGGACCCACTGACCTAACCTGCATGTGCTAACATTAGTCTACATCTGTATTCATGTGCATGAGTTTACAGTGTGTACAGTGAGTACAGTATGACACAAGAGATGCCTCCAAGTTTTCCCACAGTCTCCTCTTTGTACTGTATCTTTGTCCATATCTGTTGGACTAACAAGCTTGTCCAGACCGAAGAGCAACCCTGATTTATAATCCCCCGGTGTAATAATCCAACCTCTCAAAGGCCTCTCTTCTTGTAGGCCCTATAAAGCTGTCTCCCCTACTGCGGGTGCCAAGAAATATGTTCCTCTTTAATAGACAGGTGACCCAAACAGCTGGGTAACAGCTTTGGCCAAGATGGGACGTCGCCCCGACATCCCCATTGTCTCCGTATAGTGTCACATCTGTGACCCTGTCTGCTCCCGTCTCTCATCTCCTCTCTGCTCCTCTCCTCTCCTCTTTTCTCTGCCCTCGCCTCTTTTCTCTGCCCATACCTTCCGCCCCATTTCATAGTGTCTGGGTGACGCCCCACGCGTGTGCTCCAGGACCTACATCCTCCCCCGGCTCCCGGGCAATAAAGAGCCCCGCAAACCTTGCGTCTAATCCCGTTTTAATTTGACTTGTTTTCCACACTTAACGTGGAGAAAAGGGAGAGGGAGAGAGGTGATGGTAGCGGAGGAAAGGGGCCTTACATAACACTGTGAAACCTTCCTATTCCCTAAGCCTAGATTTGACTTTTTTTGATGGAATAGTTCCAGCCTGTTTTATCGTTTAGCTAGAATTAATCCAGAATTTCAGCGGTGCAAGTGCACGTTGACACAAGTGCAGTGTCTTCATGAGGACACGCTTGCAGGATGAATAGTTCTTAAGAGCAAGCAGAGGCAATGTCTTGGGTCAGCAAATTATCATCGGTGCTACTCAGTAGGGACAGTGAACAAAATACACAGATCATATGACTGGGTTGTGCTCATTTGCTACAAATCAAATATGTCGTTATCATGCAATAAACGGCAGTACCAATAGTGTGCAGAGGGTATTTCAACTATATCTACTGTATCTGGACCTCCCTGGGTTTGGGGCAGGGGTTTGTGTCCCTATGTGGTCAATTAGCGCCCTCAGCATTTTGCATCTCAACGCTAACAGTGGTTAATCATCAGCCAGCCCCTTGCTAGCTGTGTGAGGTTAACGTGGGCCACTATGGTGCTAATGAGAGCAGAGGACGGCCAGGTCTCTCCCTCTTTTTTGTCTCTCTCTCTCTCTCTCTGACCCCTCAACATTACCTTAATGTGGCCCTCTCTCTCTCTCTCTCTCTCTCTCTCTCAACTGAAAGGGCCTCTGCCAGTTTGGCATGAGGTTCACACATGCTAATAATCCCTGCCTTGTGATAATGGAGGTAAATGAAAATTAATTGATTCTTATTCAGGCTCTCTTGTCAGTAGCCTGTTCTCCCTCTGGGTTTTCTTCATATGCGGACCTTGCCTCCTCAACAATCCTCGCTTTCTCCCTCCTCCACCTCGCCCATTCAAACTCATGGTAATGTACTTGCCATTGGCTGAATGGCACAAAGGGGAGCAGATGAATGTACTGTCTTGAGACTTATGTATATGCGATGTGTACATTGGCACTCTGACCCTCAAACCGGTGTGCCCCCCTTCATCATACAATGCAGATTTCAAGACCCATTATTCGTCGCACCTGCGTTCAGTTCGAGTTGCTTAACCCTCTGGTCAGCTTGCGCCACCTTTATCCGAGTCAGCAGCTGCAGAGGGGAAGGTCTTTATGACACCGTGAGGGGTGAGTGACGTTTTGCTCACGGATCAAAAATGCAGCCCAATTAGTGCGGCCTAATTCCACTTCCAAACCCATATAGGCCTACAGTGGGCTATGTTTGAGATGTCACCAGCACATGTGGAGAGTGGCGAATGTTGAATGGTCATGTTGAATGGCAAAACAGTGCAAAAGACATTGAAAAATAAAACGTTTGGCCTGTTACGGCATGGCAGGAGTTGAACCCAAATGCAGGACCATGGAGGCAGGCAGAGCAGGTTCAAATCCAAAAGGTACATGAAAAATAGAGGTACACACACACCACCGGACAAACAAAACCAATGACTCGACAAGGGAACAAAGTATCAGGGCTGGTATATAAAGCAAGAGGGGCCTAACTAGGGAAGGAGGTACAGGTGAGACTAATCAAGAGGGACAGGTGCAGGCAAGGTCAGGGACAGCCACAGGAGTCCGGGGACCCCAGAAGCGCCGGTACGGGGGTCCGCGGGAGCGCAGCCATTGAGGACCGCCAGGGCACAGCCATGGGGGAATGCTGGGGCACAGCCACAAAAGACTGGAGCGCGGCCATGAAAGAACGCAGGAGCATGGGCACAGAGGGCTGCTGGGACTCACAAGGAACCTCAGGGCCTGGAGGTGCCCACACCGCAGGGTCAGGAGACGAAGGGTAGCCGGGCCAGGGCTTGGGCTTGAGTTAGTATCTCAACATAACCATTCATGGACCTAGCAGAGGATTAAGTCCTTATGTTATGGCCTATTACAGCATGGCAGGAGTTGAATCAAATCCAAAAGGTACATGAAAAACTGAGGTACACAAAACCAATGACTCGACAGGAGAATCAATCAAGACAAAGGACAGGTGCAGGCAATCACACAGACACAAGACAGAGAGTGAAGGGTTAATCACTTGCCGCACCATTATATCTTTCCATCTCAACACTATTAGTAAATTTCCCTTAGGGGATGAATACTATCTATCTATCTATCTATCTATCTATCTATCTATCTATCTATCTATCTATCTATCTATCTATCTATCTATCTATCTATCTATCTATCTATCTATCTATCTATCTATCTGTCTGTCTGTCTGTCTGTCTGTCTGTCTGTCTGTCTGTCTGTCTGTCTATCTAATCTTATATGGTGTATCATCTATCTAATCTTATATGATGTGTGTCATCATCAGGCATCAAACCATGGTTATAATAATCTAGGTGAGGAAACATACAAAAGGCCCTTGATAAGGATAGCGAGCCCAATAGGTCAATGTGTCTTCTTGGTGGCGCACCGATGTTAATGAGCTATGATGGATTAGGGTGTCACAGGTACTAGATCGGGAGGCGATCCCTCCCCCGTCCCATGCCCCATGCCCAGGGCCCCAGACCCTTCTGCTCTGCGGCATTGTCCATCCCTGTTTGTTTACCAATCAATTGATCAACCTCCATTTTCTCCTGGTGATTAACCAAGCTTCTCCTTTTCTTCTTCTCGTCCTCCTCCTCCTCCTCATCCCCCCACCCCGGGTCCGTGGAGCCAAGATGGAGGGCTGGTGAAACATTAACCAGGCTGCGGAGAAGTGACAGTGATGGAGTGAGGCTGGAGGGCGATGCCACTGTTTTCTTCTGCCAATGGGACGATTGTTCCTCTCCCTGTAACCGCTCCCGCAGGTCACAGGGGGTCACTGTGGGCGTGAGGCAGAGGTCCACACCAGACTGGGATGTGAGGCCTGTTATCTGGATATGTGAGACAATATTAGGGGACTGTGTTGTTATACAGGGCCAAATTAGTCACATCAAGCTAGATGACGTTCTCATCTCCACTTTGACTGTGCTTGAAACATTCCCTTCAAAAACAATTTTCCGATGATGGCTTTTCCGAGTTACTTCCAGGGAATGTCTTATATTACGAGAAATAAAACACTGATTTATTGCCTGCGAGAGTATTACCGCTGTATCTGGTTGAATTTATGGAATGTGGTGTGTGCACATGGTGTTTATCTCACTGAGTGAAAAACATCAAGACCTCCCAGCAAGTCTCTTTCAAATGGAACTGAATCACATTCATTCCCTTTAGCCAATGACAGATAGCTTTACATCATTCCTCGGGCCATACCGTGGGACCACCGAGCTCATCCATTTAACAAGCAGAATTTACCCCCCCCAACCACCCCCGACGAGAGAAGAAGAAGAAAAATACCCCCCCAAAAAATCTGACAAAAACCAACATTTCGGAATCTCAAACCAATCAAATCCAATAAAACCAACAAAGCTTTGCTGCGTTTTTTGGTAGTGTGAAAGAGAAGGAGTGATGGCCTACAATGAGCAGTGGTGAAAGGAGGGCCATTTGCTAAGCTATCATTCATGGGCCATGGGTCCCATGCCTGCACAAGCTTGCTCCCAGCCCCACACACTTGTTGCCATTGTGACACACTGGCAGAGAGAAGCCTCTGTGGTCCCGGGGATCAATTCAAACCCTGACAACGCCACACTAAACCAGGCTGCCATTTGTCCAGAGCAACCTCCCACCCCCCCTCCCCCCCGGACCCCCTCTCCCCATCTGTCAGGGGCCCCAGAGGCTCATTGTCTCTATGTGTGTGTGTGAATGAGTGTGGGAGGGGAAGGGGGAGTGGGAGAGGAGGTTAATCAAGATTTGGATGAGGAAGAGAGACAGAGGAGGAGGGGAAAGAGTGTGTGTGGGTGTGGGTGTGTGTGGGTGTGGGTGTGCGTGGGTGTGTGTGTGTGTGTGTGTGTGTGTGTGTGTGTGTGTGTGTGTGTGTGAGGGTGTGTGTGTGTGTGTGAGAGAGTGAGTGAGTATGTGGGAGGGGAGCATGGTCATTATGCTGATTTTCCTGTTTTCCTTTCAAAGCCATTAGAAGAATACATTCTTTTACGTTTTTTTTTTTTTTTTTAGTCGGGCAGTCTTCTGTCACCTATGCTGCCCACTTTTATGCTTCAGCAAGGGTGGTCACAGAGGAGGGGATCTGGGAATCAGGTCAATTATAGACGGAGGCTTGCTGATAAGAGAGAAAGAAAGTGAGCGAGAGAAAGAGAGAGAGAGAGAGGGAAAGGGGGAGTGAGACTGCGGTTTGACAATCAACCGTTCGAATACCGCTGGGTCAGTCTTGTAGAGTATGGCCTGACCTTGCTGCCTGTTTTGTCAGGCCTGTTGTGACGCTCCTAACTAGAGCTGTTCTCACACAGACCTCCCCCTCTGGTGCCACATAAACTTGAGGTTTTTCGCATTGGCTGAGCTTTGTCAGTGAGCTTCACATGCATCTAAGCACACCTGCACCTTCTCAGCTATTGCTTGGACCCGACTCTATTTGTGGCTGAGGTATTGATGATGTATAAAGGAGCGACAAAAGCCGCACAACTATTTGTTCTTCTCTTAATTAAGGAATCTGAACGGTCCCTTTCAAACGCTTCCGCACGGCGGACCGCGTCAAAGCACAACTCCTGTTCGGTTCACACATCCCTGGACCTAAGACAAACCTGGCACCCTCCCCTGCCGACTATAGTGTTGGATATGGGGTTCATGTTGGCTCCAGACCACAATGGGACAAGTGCTGACCCCTGGCCTTAGCGCTGACCCGTTCTCTTACAGGGGTTAGGGGCTGGGGCAGATGTGGGTAAACTTCCCAGTGAACTAGAGAATGGAGCACACTTGTTAAAAGGCTGTGTTTTCTCCCTGGTCTTTGAGTAGGTAAAGTCCAAGTGGAAGATGGGTCTAATTGGGAAATGGTTGGACTTTGGAGTTCAAATAGCAGCAGACCAGCTATCAGTGTGGAGGACTGAGAGACTCAGTGATGAAAAGGTGTGGGTACGAGCATGGTCCTAATTGGGAGAATGAATGTGTGATAAGTATCCAAAGAAGCTCCCAGAAACCTCATTGCACACCAATTTAATTGGGGTAGCTTTAAATACAACAAAGACAATATTGATCCAAAGGTGGGTTAGACTACTCCTACATTAAAGTGACAATGAACAAGCATACGTTTGAAAATGCAGAGGAACTTGAATGATTTGGTGGTATTTTGATGCATTGGTTATGACGGTAAAGCCTACAAAATCAATCAATAAATTAAATTTATTTAAACTCTGTTGCATTTTATTCATCTGCTGTTTATTTACAATGACTTGGTCATATTTCCTATTCAAGTCTATTTCTCTACATCTTTCAAGAAACATAAGCTACTAGGCTACTTTATCTGTCTCTCCTGTCCATCACCTAACAATTCCATACAAATATCGTTCCATATAAATATCATTGCATCTCTGTATGCATATAAAAGTGCATACAGAGATGCACTTGTATAAACCTGGGAGGAGGAATTAATAGGCCCTCACTAAGAAACGCGATTTGTCGTTTGACCGGTAGGTGGCAATCATAGCCTAACTAAATCAATTGTAATTTCCAGGCTGCTCGGCTTCTCCAACTTTTCACCGGCTGGCATGGCAAACATTATATTATTAGCCTATGAAGACAGACCTACATCCATGAGACAGACCTACTCGGCTGTGTCTAATATTCGCCTTATCAGAAGTCTACTCTGCGAGTTTCAGAAAATGTTTATAGCCTATTATCGTAAAGAAAAAATTCAGTGGCTGTGAAATGCGTTCAGTGGGAAATGTAACAGTCTAGTTTTAGTCTAGGCTTCATAAAATTCCTTTCCGGAGGTAGCCTACAGTAGACAGCGGTTGCCATGCTTACAGAATGTAAAGGTGCGATAGGTTGTACAGATTTTGCAATGACTGAAATTGTCAACTATTTTAATTGTATGACACCTCTAAACATATCCTGTCTCAACTTAGTTTCACCGAAGTCGCAAACCTCCTAGGCTTCTGCGACATGAGAGAAAACTACAAAAGAAGAGGGAAAAGACCACAAAACTACTAGCCTTAGCCTATGTGATGCAAAGGTGATGTGAAATCATGGATGGAAATATCTTGAAATTTAGAGTTTTAAATGTAGACCATGTCTGTCCTGTTCATTTTATTTTTCATGCTCAATCTCCATGGGTAACGGTTGATATGTGCTTGACATTTTCAATTTGGTTACCTGGGTTAACTCTAGTCATTTCCACATAAGTGGTGCCATGCAGGAATTTTACAGACTCTAACCTTGCGGCTAATGATGAAATGCAGTGGCATATGAGACTGTGGACAAGAGCAGAGACAATAGCTGGGAAAGGTAATAACAGCCCACTTAAATCACCCTAAATGGGACAGGCTTGGTTAGGCTCTAGGGAGACCCTTTCTTAAGCCCAGTAAACTATGCCCATCTCCTTTGCTCCAAAATGTGAGGGCGTCAACTCAGAGCATTCCTATTCACGGGTTGACAGTGGGGGTACAGAGCAGTGAGTGTCCTGAGTGTGACCCTCTCTTATTTTTTCCATGGCCTAAGAGTCATAAATGTCTTGTTCCTATTGTGTGGGAACTCATCTTGGACATTGTCCCCGGGACTCTGCCCACCGGTAGCCAATAAGGGGAACATGGTCTCCTATCGAGCTGCAGTCTAGCATTCCTGGCATTTCCAGTCGACTGTCTGCCGTATGGTCACAGAGACGTGGTCAAGCCGTGGAACTTGTTTTGGGTTCTTCTCCCTCACGTGGAGACGCTCGGTTGTCTCCTGGCTGGAATGCCATTGTCTTTCAGACATGTGGCCCCAGAGTGCAGGTCAGGGCAGAATCAAAACAAACTGGTCTACTCGCCCTATTCACATCCTCTGAATCTGGCTATGCGATGCCATAACAAATCCCCCCAGCGCCTCTTGACTCTTAGCACTCTCGTTTACTTACGTAGCGCAGCATGGTAAATAAGTGTGGTAAAAACTTGTCTGGTTTAAAGGTTCCTTCCTCAAACCCACACACTAACTATAAGTAATATCTTTCATCTCTAGGGTTCCTTCCTGCCTCCGACGCTCCAGCCGCAGATGAAGTGAGCGGAGAGGAACGGGTGTGGGATCCTGCGGGCCGCGCCGGGGGTCAGCGTGGTGTTACAGTGAATGACTTCAGTTCCTGGAGGGCAGGAGACGGGCCTGACGCACGGTCTGGCGGCCCAGCGGAGGCGTCTCCTAATCACCTCTCCAGCAGGAGTCCCCGCTTCATTATTACCCAGAGCTCTTTCCCAAGGAAGGTAACCAGGGCCTTCCTGGCCTTTACTTTAATATGCTGGGTGGGTGGGGGGGTGGGGGGGGGGTGTTACCTCCACAATGGTGTCATTTTTCCTTGGTTTAATCAAAAGTGCCCACGCTGAGAGGGATGTGATTCTGTTTTTTTATTGCAAGCTTTTGTTTTGTGTTGTCTGGTGACAGTTTGAGTTGATTGAGGGATGAAATGCTTTACTAGTACACATGCTTACAAGTTCTCAGGTCACGTTTTGTAGGCATAATTTGTATTTCTGTAGATCTGTGTGTTTGTGTGAGAAATTGTGTGTGTGTGTGTGTGTGTGTGTGTGTGTGTGCGTGTGTGTGTGTGTGTGTGTGTGTGTGTGTGTGTGTGTGTGTGTGTGGGTGAGAGAGAGAGAGAATGTGAATGTGTGAGTATGTGTAAGTACGCCCGTTAGTATGTGTGTGTTTAGTGAGCAAGAGAAGTCCTCCTCTGGTGATGGGTAACTGGAAATAATTACCCACACTTGAGTGATTTAGGCTTTGTCAGGGCTTTCATTTGGTGTCATTAGAAGTGGAGGCTCCAGGAACTAGTGGGCCTGCTGTGCTCTGCAGTGGTGTTGACATAGGGCCGGTGTGTCCAACTGCAAATCTAGCCATCACGCACAGACATAAAGATACACACGCACAACCCATGGGCTCTCTTTGAAATATCCCCACTAATAGTAATCAATGACTGCAGGCTGCACATTTAGAACTACAAAGTCTAGGCCTATACCCTGGCAAACAATCTCTTTGCTTGATTTGATTTTTAGGCTATGGAATTGAATCAGAAAAATTAAATATCGCATGCAACTTAGTGTGTCCATTTCAAAGGGAGTGTGTTACCCTGAACTGAAATCTACCCATTTACTGGCAGATCCTTTGAGGAAAGTTACCCATTTACTGGCAAATCCCTTGAAGAAAGTTGAGAGAGGAAAGTCAACTCTTACTTGCTGTCATAAAATAAATTAAACAACACTGTGTGTGTGACCCCTGAGGACCAGAGTTTTACCACTCCTGATTTAAAGTCCCGTTACTGAGAGATTATTAGGCTTAATCTAGTAAGGAGGAGCGTGAAGCTCCAATCACCCTGAAGGCCTCTGGGAGCATCTTGAAACAGTGGGGGGATTCATCTGAGCCGGCCATATGCCGCTCCCCTCGAGTTCTCTCTCTGAGGGGGAGAGGTGTGGATAATGCTAAGGTGAAGCTCATTTGAATATTACCTGAGGCATTAGCTAGCGGTTAGCGCCACGGCCCATGGGAGTTAGCGTAGCTTCATGTGTGGAGAATGTGTTTGATGGAGCACCATGGTCACCTGCGGTGTGGTCACCTGTGGTGTGGAGATGGCCTGTCAGGTTTGCCTCGGGGCTGGTGGCTAGCTAACTGGCGGGCTGTGGAGCGGTGAGGTGCAGAGAGAGATCATCATTGGAGACCTCTGAACTGCAAGCTGCAGGTGGAATGTGCTTAGTCAGCAGGCTTCTCTTTTCATAGGGGTGTTATTGAAGGGGAGAGCATGGAGAGCCATGCTAATGCTAATTGTCAATGATGTGATGATCTACGACTGAGGTTTACCAGTCATAAAAGTCCCTTCCATTTTACTGTTTTAAGTATTAAGGGAAATGGTCATTTCCCAAATGTACTACCGGCAAGGTATACATTCAAACAGGGGCCAAGGTTACTTTGGGTTAGTGAGGGATTTGGAGCAGTCTATGTGACATAGTTAACTTTTTGTTCATGAAAGCCAGGTTTCTCTTTGGTAAGCTCAGTCTATTGAAGCCCCACAGGGGATGTCACCTGAGGCTGCACCATGCCAGGAGAGTGAGTCTCTCCTGAGCTAGCCTGTGGGGATTGTGTGACAGTGTTTGCCAACTGAATAAACCTTAACGTCTTCCCTACTGTTGGCTATTTTCAATGGGTTCACAACACAATGGGATCACTAGTATAGTACCAGAGAGCAGATAAAAAATAAAACATTTGTTTTTTTGATTAACGTATTACCTCTATCCTGCAACATGATCTCACAGCAATTCTCGTCTATTTGTTGATAAAACATGGATTATTTGACAATCACATGCCATGTTATGAGAGGCCCAATATCAGTGCATTCCCAGTGGTGTGACTGTGGGTGTGGAGCCACTTGTCCCAGTAGGCTAGCTGTCCCATCCCTGGGATCCCTTTGTCTGCCCTCAGGCCCACGCCAGTGAGCCACAGGGGCTCCAGACTCAACATAGCTCAACACTAGCACCAGGCCAGACTGAGGGAGCCACAGCACCACATACAGACACAAACACATGGCCAACAAACCGGCAACGACCGACATGTTTGTTAAGGAGATAACCAAATAAATTAGCATCCAATAAGCCGGCAGATCATCAAAGAGCGTTACGATCCCCGCGCACATTTCTCCAATGATATCAACAACTGCAGCCACAGACCAAAACAACAAAAACACGTCGCTATCTCGTTCACGCGCCGTAGGCTGTTTCTTCAGAGAGCCTATAGCCTTTTTATGCGTCGAGGCGGGTGAAAGGGGGCTCCTTAAGGGCGATGGAGAGAAAGGTGCTTGTTTTGGCTATAGGGACAATTAAAGAGATTGGGCTGAGTTGGCTGAAGGCAGGAGGGGACTCTCTCCCACGGTGGCGCTGTGTGCGCTGTATGCCGCGCCGGCCGAGCTGTTCTGCGCTGTGATGCAGCCGGCTACTTCCAGCCAGGCCGCGTGTCACACCGCTGCTCATAGCCCACAGATCAAGGCTGCGGCCCCTACAGGCCCCCGGCCAGCCTCCAGGTGGGCCCTGCTAATGAGCCCAGAGACGCAGCAGCGCCGTGGGCCTCCCTCCCCTCCCTGGGGCCCGTGGGGGCCGGCTGCCGGGTACACAGGGTCAGCCCCAGGCAGGGGGCTGGAGATGGAACAGGGAGGAGAGAAAGACACGAGGGAGAGCAGGATAACCCGAGCTGAAAATCGCACATTTTGACAGGGGAATATTGGCGGCAACGCGTGCGCCCGCGGGCGCGGGGGCGTAAGAAGCAGTGTAGGGTAGCATCGATGAGGGAAAAGGGAAAGGATACTGTGTTCTAAACACAAACATGAAACGGAACGCCATCTTGGCTCCTCTGATCTCCAGCTATTCTTGGCGATTGATTACACAGTAGCCCACTTGTTTGCTTGAATGGGCCAGACCCTCCGCTCCCTCAGCCTTTACAGTGGGGGCTAGCCTCCATGTAAACAGCCCCCTCCCCCAGCGCTGCTGTGATATGCCTGAAAGGGAGAGAGGTGACTAATGGGAGCGTTTGTCTGACTCTGCCAGCTTCCTCTTTTGTTTCCCGGGCTTTTGATCCGATTGATACATGATGTTTTCGGGGACACAAATCGTCTCCACTGCGATGTTTGGCCCAAAATAAAGTGAACAGGGCTGGGAAGTGTGTGAACCATCACATCAGAGGGAATGTTTGAAGGGGTAGGCGGTTGTGGGGTACTTTTGATGACAGGATGGTCCCAGGGTTGATTGCAAACACAAACCTGAAGACTTTGAGTGAATTTGAGTTCCATCCAAGTAGTATCCATCCATCCATATGAATATCCATCCATCCATCCATATGAATATCCATCCAAAGCTATTTCAATATTTCTCGCAGCTCTTAGATAAGAGTTTTGATTAATTAAGTTTTATTTGCCCTTTTTTCCATTTAAAATGCATGGCCTTTGATTTACCTCAGGCCTTTTTGTGGATGGTTCAGGACAGCCTCGAGTTAGCACCAAGTCAGGGAACTGATTGATCCAACAATCTGTGGTTAGTTTGGGATAAACTCTAAATTTCCAGTCAGCCTAGTGACAGACACCAGTGATCCATCTAGTGTCCAGCCTGTCATTAGAATGAGAAAGTGTCCTCTGGTGATCTGTCACTACACCTGACAATGAGGCCTACTGTCTGCCTTCAAATCTGCCTCCCGAGCTCTGCCCCAACGCTGTCTGTTAGCTTGTCCCTGGGAATGTTGTCTAAGAATGGCTCATGGCCATAGATTATGGTCGGTTGGTTTTCTTTCTCTTTTATGGGAATAAATAGAGCTGATTCTGTCGGGGCACCATTTGCACGTGTTGGGTCTCCCGTGGAGCTGGTCAGTCTGAGTGGAATACCCGTGCTTCAGAGAACGTTCCAGCATCATAAAGGGCTCTTTGTCAGCCGGGAGTAGGGTCATCTCTCTCCTCCACTGGCCGATAAACGCTCACATTCTCCACCTTTCTTTTGATTTTGTTTGGCTAGCGGGCCCCAAACAAAAGTGCCAAAGGCTTTAAATTATTCACAGGGAAATGCATAAAGGATTAATTTGCATTGATTTTGCCCCTCAACAAAAGGAGTCATTTTTTGTCCTAAAAAACTAGAGGGAAACGCATTTCTCCAACCAACCAAATTGAACAAAAAGATCAATGGCACCTTTAATATGGCTATCAAGGAGGGAAATCTTGGAATTGGTCTTTTGTGTATTATTAGTTTGGGAGATTTTCCACTTAGTCTGTAGCCATACATCGTCTGTGACTTTTCTATAGAATCTGCACATTTTATCACAAGTTGAGAAAACATCTGTCAGAATATGAATAGTTTTGTTTGTGGACGTTTGGAGTGGCTCTTTATAAATCCAAACAGATTGGTGATCGTATTCAGCATGTTAATTCAGTGACGAATGCGCCTTTTCTGGCCTGTGATCATCTGTTTGACCATTCGCCACAGCCTGTGAAAAGTCTTGTTCTCCTTTTACTTCTGTTTGGTTTGGTCAAATGGATTCGACACAAGCTCAATTGAAACCTTAAAACTAAAAAACTACCATTTAAACTACCATTGCCTTATTTTTCCTGGTTCTCTACCATATCATTCACTAATATATCGACTGTTTTAACATGTGAATGGGGACAACAAAACTTCACATAAACAAATAAGACCATTTGTACAAATTAAATTAAATTTCTACATGAGTCAAGACACGGTCATTAGACATAAAGATTTAGACAGGTAACAGATCCCAAGACAAAAGGCGGAGAAGAGGCATATGGTTACTGTAACAATTGTGCCTCCATTTAATAGTTCCATGTTGCCATTGATTAAGATATAGACCTACGTAACCTATAGCTCCTAGGTTGAAATTCAGTTGATATGTATACAAATTATACAAAACCCAAATGCCTATTGTTGATTAAAGTGTACCATTAACACATGTTGCCCTAGCTGAAAATGAAAGCACCAAAGAAAATAAATTATCTTCAAGAAGATTAAAGATATTTTCATTGCCCAATGAGGTCTGAACATTGCCAAATTCCACTACTTGGATATGAGAGGAGAAATTAAGTCTCTACTGCATAGAAGCTTTAAGCTTATAGATGAATACACTGATGAATACACATTTTGTGGTTTACATTTCGAAGACCTATAATACATGAATTTACAATAGGACGCCTGAGTCCTGCCTGTCATACAGTACATGAGAAAAGTATTGTATATCCAAAAGTAGGTCTTTGACACCTGCCTTTGAAATAATTAGATTTCAGATTTGTTTTGCCCTCTGCGTTTGATCCATTGTCTTTGCTATGCCCACCCTCTGTTTTAACTCCAGGAATGTCTATGCGGGAGGCCCAGGGGGTTAGACGGCTGCATAGAGCGCAACCCTGTTCACCAGTGCTCAAGAAGGACATATCTGTCATAGTGAATTCCAGCGTGGCGCTATGATATGAATGAATTGTACTGGTGTGCCCAAGCTGTAAGTGTGGAACTCAAAGGGCTGCCGAAACGCTGTAATGTAATTATGGAGACAGTCTCTCAGATCCATTAACTTAAAATGGTTCTACACCCCCCATTCAGCCAGTGGGCTGCCATGTCTTTTCTCAGGGGAGGCCTCTTAAGTCATGTGAATGGACCTCCTCTGTACTCATTGTGCCCATTGTCTTTGTAAGCCAGTTATTAGTGGGAGACTCAAGTTACGGCATGCACACCACCGATGAGGACCTGCACAGATCATACAGTATATTACCACCACTGGGTGATCTCCCTTCAACTGGGCATCTTTCTGTAGGGTTCAAATGAATGATAAACGTATAATATAAAGTTTATTTTGCCATGTGCAACAAGTACGGGTACAGGTCCATTGGAACTCTTATAATCGCTTGACCTTACATTATCTTATCAGTGCTAATCAGTTCCTCATTCCAGTCCTAGGTACTCAGCTTGACATTTAAAGGTTCCCAAACTGACAATTTACTATACTATCTGTCATCTAGCAGTCTATCAGTATCATCCTCATCTACTTATCAAGCAGTTGTGATGTAACTGATAGTGGTAGTGTAAACTCTGCAGACATACAAATACAATGCAGCAATATTCACTGACGAGTCGGCCCAGTTGATCAGAATCAGATTTATGTTGCATATTGTATGTTATATGTTGCGTACACATTTGTTGCTGAGTAGGCAGGTGAAATGAGTGTAGCAAATACACTGCAAAGTCATATGTATCATCCAGTTCTTTACTGTATTTTGTTGATCATGACAACCAATATAAAAAAATGCTTGCTTTTGAACAAATGGGTTTTCTTATATTATTTGTTCTTTAGTTTTAATTAACAGGTGTGTATGTAACAACACCGTCATTGATGTAGTGTAAACTTACTTTGATATCATTGTCTCCTCAGAACAAAGACATTTTTGTTTACTTTTTACAAAATAAGAATATATTCTACAGATATTACAGATTTGTGTGTTACCATTTTTCTAAGGGATCTAAAAAATATAAATTTTCTTCTAAATGTGTGAATGCTGACTTGGATCATTGTTGCTTCTTTGATTCAATGGGCGTAGTATTTACATCTATTAACGCAATCTTATACAATGACCACTTATGGCACTTAAAGACCAGTTAACAACTAGCTGTGAAAACGTTGGTCTCATCCCTGTGTCTTGTTTAAAATGGAGATTGCATTAGTCTTGTAGTTTATACAACAGCCCTCAAACATTTATTTAGGAATCAAATTAAAGGTTCCAGTGATTTCCAGAATTTAATTTAGGGTTTTGTGTATTCCTAATCTGGGGTGTTCAGACACCAGTGAAAATGTCCAAATGCGTCACCGCACAACTTTAAAGCCCTCTCCCAAGTATTCTGGTGTAGTGACCCATTCTAAATAAGCTATATCATTGGGAAACTAAGGTTTATAAAGGAGTCCATTGGAATCTGCACTCAAAGGATTTTTCGGGGGGGAGGCCTGTATGAAAAGTGCAAAAAAGCTGGATAAAGAAAAAGTATAGGAGATGTCAGGACTCCTTTGGAAGGAAAACAAACTGCAGGGACCAATGCGAGTTGACTTAATCTGATTAGACTAACCTCATCAACAGTCCACTTAAAAGAGAGAAGAAAGCCCTGAATTGGACAGAGAAGGGAGAGAAAGGGGTCTCTCTCTTTCTTCAAAAAGCCAAGGAGGCTCAGTGAATACATCACATTGTAATGGACATGCTGGTCTGCAGATGGCATAATGACAACAAACTGCTTGAAAAGTGAATCAAATATAATTGATCCCAGTTTATTTTTTTACATTTTTAATTTTTGCAGGTATGATAACAATGGTGGTAGTAATGAGATTAAGAGAAAAAAAAAAGAGAAAATCCATGAAAAATATCACTCTCATGTTTGTGGTGCTAATTTCCTGCTTCCCACCCCTATCACATCATGGGAAGTATGTCCACATTTTAATTAATTTATTCAGATATTCTGAACACCTCACAGTGCTTGTAACACGTCAAACAACAGAGCCTGAACTGGGAAATACATTTTTGTAATACAATACAAAGAGGACTAACAAAATGCTACATACACCAAGTTACCCATAGGCTACTTGTAAGAAAACCCTAGCAACACATGAGATATCTTATTCTGTCAAAGAAAAATCTCTTTAGATCCTTTGCCAATAATAACTAGGAAAATCTGTTTTTCAATGCAAATTGAAAGACAGATTAACATATTTACACATACATCTGGCATATATATTCTTCATAATCAATATATATGCAACCTAATAGACTTGCATAATGACTTCATAACCACAAATGTGTATGTTTTGGTATTCTGCATAATCCCATTATAATTCATGGCTGAAAGCAACAACCACAGGAGTCCTGACTCAAAAGCTGCAGAAAGAATCAAGCTTAGTTTACATCAAAGTCTCAGGCATGCTACTGCAGGAGGCACATACCTGTTGAATATTAGCAACATTGCACTAGACTAGAGGTATAATGACCGTAAGTCATTTCTTCTTACACACCTAAAGGCTCATAACTCCATACTCCTGGAGATTCATATCAGAATGTCTGTGATTGAGTAGTGTACAGGTGGACTTCTTTTCCTGTCCATCTGAAATGGCCACAGTATCTGTGAGAATGTAAAATCCACCTTCAAAGGTATTGCTGCTCACAGTGGTAAACACTAGGACTAGCGCTGAGATTAGGGAGGATGTGTATGGAGATTGTCCAGCCAACAGCAGCTAATACAGATATAATTGACTCTCTTTTTGTCATTCTGCACACGGATTTGGAAGACGCGAGGACAAATTAAGTAGAAGCTAGTGAAAAAGAGCTGTTGAGCACGCTCCGAACGTGGACAACAGTCTACTAGACTGTGTTAAATCTGCAAACACAGACACCCCCCCCCTTCTGCCCCCGTTTCATCTTGCCGGCTTCAAGACCTCTACCTCATAAACCTAAGTCAAAAAGCAAGTACTCTCAGCTCTTGTTTGATGAATGTAGATCCGTTCTTAAAGAACAGAGTGAATTCTGAGGTCTTAGCATTCCTCTGGCTGCCATTGTCAGTATCAAGTATAGTGATGGTGTTATGATAATTGAGGCACTCGAAATGTTTGAGCCAGTTGGAGAGGGATTCCTTCAGTCTTGTTGTTCACTGTTGTGTGCCGCAAAGACCCCTTACATTTGAAATTCAGTAATGTAAAGTGAATTATATATGAGTATTGGTCTCAACTTGCCCTCTTGCTGTCAAAAATGTCCTTCACATACTACAACTTTGAGTTGCCTGTAGGCCAAAGTGCTGTGTCCAGATCAGCAACATTAGCACTGTCATACTCAAAGTAGGCAATAACCCCCCAACCTTGAGTTGTCTGCCCAGGCTCCGCCACTGTAGGGGGCAGCAGTGGAACGTGTACAGACTCAGCAGAATTAGGTCTGCATCATTTGCGTTGATCGAAAGCAAATAAAGTAAACATGCGCCCAAGTAGACACAGCTGGCCCTTGAGACCTGGAGATCCTGGGTAAACAAGTGTCCAGCATGCTTCGGCGGAGCTCACCCACGGAGGACAAGAGCTCCTCAACAATGAGTGATGCTGCGCTGGCAGCCTGGGCAGGAGCGAGGCTTAACACACTTTTATTACATTTGGCCATCTCAATGGACTAGTGATCAACTCTGGATCATGGTCTCAGGCGGGGGTTGTAAGATTACTCTTACATCTGAGGATCCTCAGAGGGTGTAATACACTCATTGTAACTTGGGACTTTAATGTGGAAATGTGCCATTCGTTCTCCAAGGGGTATCTTTTGGCTGTGTTTGTGTCTGGAAAGGTGGGTTGTCCCAAAACTGTACTTAACCTGTGTTAAAAGATCTTATACCAATCTGTTTTTGTTCATTTATTGCATTGTGATATCAGTTTGGATATGTGTTTGATACAGGATGTAATGTATGTGGGACGAGAGAGGAATTTGATTTTATTCCAGTAGCCTGCTGCGTTCATGTCACTCTTATGTTAGTTGTTTTAATGTTTACATAGACTAATATGGGAATGTAGGTTTTTCTTCCCACAATTACTTGTACATGTTTTTGTAAGTAGGCTAGTAACCTAATTTATTGATCTATGTGGGGAAAATACATGATTTTTTTTTTAAAACCAAGACAATGTACAAAAACAAGTAGGCCTAGTCTACATAGTGTCTTTCAGGGGTTTATTTTCTAATTATTAAGTAATTCAGATGGCTTGGTTAAGGCATGATTCCACATAGTGATCCCACAATAAATCAAAACAATTGTATTCAATAGTTATGATAGGGTAGGCTACTGATGATTTGGACATGACTACCTCCTGGTGGCCAAAATAAGCGCCATGAGTAGACTAGACTACCCCTTGAAGACGAACCCGCATCACTTTATTTTGAGAGGAAATAACTTCGCGTGTTGCCTGCAAGGCTTAGGGAGTTTTGATATATTCCTTCTTGCTCATAATTAACTGTGCTATTAATGAGGTAATCTGTCAAAAAAGAAAAAGAAAAAAAGAACCCCTTGGTGATCGAGGCTGCTCAGTGTTTTCAAGGGAACAGAAATATGCTATTATTTTAATATTCCATTAGCCTACCGTTGTAATTCGGTGTGAGCTCTGAACATTTTACCTTATGCAAACAGCCAATGTTTCTTTTGGGAAATTATAGTAATAGGTTCTACATCTTGACGTGACAGTCTTTGAGGCATTAGTCAGGAGATGGCGCTCTTCTCCTTCAAACGCGTAGCCTATGTGCTCAATTCTTACAAATGTATAGTTCAGTAGGTGTTTTATGTTTGCATTAGCCATCGAACGGAGCGTTTAACAATGTAGCCGTTTATGTTACGTTTGTTAAAATGTGACATTTGTGCAAAGTTCTAATTCAAAGTTGCATGTGTAAAAAAAAACAACTGAATCTTATCATCAATGATCATTTGCATATTGCCTTAAATGCATGTACATAATTTGTTTATTATTTCACCACTTCATCTATTATTCGATTTCACTTGTTTAAACTGAATAAGACTGGCATTTATTACAACATATTTCCAAGCTGCGATGAGAAATCACCAGTTGGAAAAGAAAACTCCCTCGTCTCTCCTCTGCAATCAGCGAAGCCAGTTCTGGCACGTGCTCAGCGGAGGCTGAAGTGCACGGAGCAGGCGCACACAGTGTGACTGGCACGCGGACAGATGTCGCATCGCTCACCGCCCGTTCACGGCTCCCGCCCTGGAATGATTGACACATGGATGTTCACACAGCCAATGAGAACCGCCTTCGTTTAATTTGCATAAAGTGGCCGTCTGCCATTGGTTTCCTACGTGCTGCTGCAAACCGCCTCGCGTGCCTTTACAGCTGTTTTTCTCCTTGGAGGCGCAACTGGATATTTGGATTAGGCTATTGAGTTATGATTAAAAAAAGGGAACTGGTTTTAAAGCCAAACTAAAAATAAGCTTGTACAATTGATTACGTGGTATCATTGCATTACATCAGTCTTATCTGGCATAGGCTACTAATTCAACTTTATGCGTGCATAAAAGTTTAATCGAAATTATAAATTAATTTATTTAGTTTGCCTCTTGCCTGTGCTTTAGACCTACAATACATTATCCGGAGATTTTGGGGACTTATAAGAAAAACAGCCACTTAAAATAGGCTAATGATTACAGGAATATAACCTGTTGACAAAACAATCATGCAACATTAGGCTATAATTCTGACATAAAAAACATTAGGCTATATCAAAAAAGTGTTTCATAGACAACATAAGTTTGTCATATCTTGGTCATATTTATTCTGAAACGTTTGTGCTAACACAAAAAGCATACATTCTTGAAGGGTATGAAAAACTTGGAAGCAAACATCCAGCGCATTCTCCCAATTCCCCTTATCGCTTCACAGCCAGCCCGACTGCACTCGCCGCTTTGTTGTTTGTCCCTCCAGGGCTGATTGAGCAGCGCGTGACTGACAGCCCGCGGGGGTGTTGTCCAATCAGCGGTCTGCCCCGCGCCCAATGGGTGAGTCCGCGCGCCTATTGGTTGAGACGAGTGTGGGAAAGAATGCAGAGAGGGTTTCACACGAACTGGGAGCATGCGAACCATCTATAAGTACCGCTGGCGTGTGTCTGCGCCAGAGCAGACTCGACCTGCCTGACGCAACCTCGCCCCAAGCACGCTCTTACTCAGATGACAGTTTAGTGATAACAAGTGATATAGCTGATCAGTGGGACTCCCTCAATTCTCCGTGACTATCACATGCTATTCTTCACATTTGTTTAGATTCTGTCTAAACATTGAAGCGCAGAGATACCGAGAAACCTTCTCCACTTTTTCAAAGGATTTATTCACTTCTATAAGTCGAGGAGGTTCGTTTAATTCAAGATGCCAGCTGATACTATGGAGAAACAGACGGCATCCCCTATTGCTGGTGCCCCAGCGACTGGGTCACACACTCCAGACAAACCCAAAAATGCTAGTGAGCATAGAAAGGTAAGACTTTAAACAGTTGTTTGCCTACCAGCGTACCTTCTCTTCAAAATGGATATGGAGCAAGATGTCTGAACCTCGTTGAATATTTTCATATGGGATTAGCAAAATATTCATGTAAAATATGTATTTTTCAGTCCACCAAACCCATCATGGAGAAACGCCGGAGAGCGAGGATAAACGAAAGCCTTGGACAACTTAAGACACTTATCCTCGATGCACTTAAGAAAGATGTAAGTTTGACTTTGCAGTGAACAAATTAAAACGATCAGTCGAGTCACAATGATTTCGTTGTGAATCAATATCTAATCATGTGCCCCTTACAGAGTTCCAGACATTCTAAACTGGAGAAAGCCGATATTCTGGAGATGACAGTGAAGCACTTGAGGAATTTACAGCGTGTGCAGATGACTGGTGAGTTGAAATACCAGTGTCCTATTATTTGATCATCTAGGCTACAAAACCTGTAGTCCAAAGTGAAGTTGATGCAACAATTATTTTATTTTATTTTAATTCCAAATATCTTCTCTCTTTTTCTCAGCAGCTCTGTCAGCCGACTCAACCGTCCTGAGTAAATACCGGGCGGGATTCAACGAATGTATGAACGAAGTCACCCGTTTCTTGTCCACCAGCGAAGGGGTAAACACGGAGGTGAGGTCGCGGCTCCTCAACCACCTGTCCGGCTGCATGGGCCAGATGATCGCCATGAACTACCCCCAGCAAGCCCCGTCTCAACAGGCGCACCTACAGCCCCTTCACGTGCAGCTACCCTCCACTTTGCCGATCAACAGTGCTTCTATGGGTTCCAAGCTCAGCCCCTCTGAAGCCATGTCCCCCAAAGTGTTCGGGGGGTTCCAGCTGGTGCCCGCCACAGATGGACAGTTTGCCTTTCTCATTCCCAACCCCGCCTTCGGCTCCGCCACAACGCCCGTGATCCCCCTTTACGCAAACGCAGGTGTACCTGTCACAGTCAACGCCAGTCCCGTCCATGCCAGCTCTGCGCCGACGGTAGCATCACCTGTGCATGGGATGACATCCTTCGCCGGCGTGCCTCAGGCTGTCAGCCCTGTCGGTGTCAGCACTGGTCCAGAGAGCTCTGAGCCTGTTTGGCGGCCCTGGTAATTTGATGCGGGGATATATGGACACTTATAAATGAACTTTTAGTTTCATTGAGTTCAAAGTTCCGTTCTATGGAACATTGTTTCCTTTGTTGGACATAGCAAAAGATTTGGTTATTTTATTTATTGGCTGATTCCAAAATTTGGATGTGGTGATAAATAGACCTATGCTGTTCATGCAATGGAAGTTTATTAAAATGTTGTATGAAGTACTTTTTATGGAAAGATTTAGTTTTGTACAGAGTTGTTATTGATTGTTATACCAAAGCTGTGTGTTTTGTATTGTTTGTCATTTTATGTTGAAATTGAAGTTGGGCAATGGCCCGTTGTTCCAATAAATCAGTTGTTAAAAACGAATGTAATTTGTCCTCACTTTGTTTATATCATTAGGCTCTAGAAAAATGTAGCCTATTGCTTCAGCAATAAGGTGTCTTCTCAATTCTACCTCCCCATGCGTAAAATGTCAGTGTCCTTTAATATCAGAGGCCTATGAATAAGGCGTAATCGTACATGCAGAGCAAATATAAGGTATAGCTTAATGTAGCTAGTCTGTTAGGCACAGTCTATAGTCTTTTGAATTCTTGTTTAGGAGAATAACTCATAGGTTTTGAAACTCATACCCTACCTTTTCAGTTTGGCGGGAGTTGGTGTCCAGCTAGATAATGTATGTGTTGACGTGACCATGGCAGGGGGTGGCTTTTTTCTTTTGCAAGAAGGTAATTAAAAGTTTGAAAAGGGGTCTCATCCTGTATGCAGCGGGATCTTTAAGAAGTCTTAAAGCCTATTCATAGGCCTGGGAAATGCGCTCTGGGGTTAATGTCACTAACAGATTGCCCCACTGAAAAGGGAATATGGACGGATCCTCGCTTCCTTTTGTGTATCAATTGTTCAGCTTTACTCAGAATAGACATACCTGAATCGCGGGAAAACGTAGGAGCGTGGGGGAGTTTAGTGCCTTGGTGGGTAGGCTATAGACTAGGTTACTTTTGATGGAGAGTTTAATTGATCAAAGCAGCTATATGGGGCTGCTGTGATTATGGGTTAGGCTACATCAAATGCATTTGAGATGTCCTTTTAATGAAGCATTTTACCCCCACACCCCGTCTCCCTCTCTCTCCCCTTCTCGGTTATCCCTGGGTGTAAGCTTATCTCTCAGGAGTGAGGCGGTACGGAACTGGGGGACATGTCGCTGCGGCAGGCGGCGTGGCGCTAGCCGTGTGTCAGCCACTTGCAGTCAACAGGCCCCCTTTTCTTGGGATAAGGTTACACCCTGGTGACCGCCGGTCAAAAAGGTTCAGCAATAGTCTCCTGCGCGAGAGCGCATCGCCTGCTCAGCTCAAAAATAAACTATGGCATAAAGCGCGTGGCAATGCGTTTTTGGTATGGTGAACATTGACCAGTAAACATTTCTAAACAGGTAGGCTGCTTAGAAAGATAGTCTTTTGCCATAACGATAATGTAGCCTAGTCTAAACATTGGCGTGTTGAATTAACAATGGTTTATTGAAATTGTCCAGTCTAGGCCCTATACGACTATAGCTTCTTTTTTTTTTAAACAAACTACAGTTGTGTGTGTAGCTACGTGTGTTGTGTGGGCCTAGTTTCTTTTTCACTCCTGTGACTTTCGGTGCCCTGAGGATGACTCCCTCTGAAAATGGCATTCTGAAACTGCGGGCCAGCAATGTATAAAAGTTTTGCACAGAGGCATAACCGAGACACTAGTTGGCAGTGTGTGGGCTCTGCGGCTGTTCCTACTGCCTGCGTGTCTGAGTTAATAGCTCAGAGATGCCTTTGTGGTGCTGAGGTCGTGAGAACCGAGCGAACTAGGCTGCTTGCGGCCGGGCAGAGCGCCAATCAGTAAATCCCCGCTGGCTGGCCGGGTCGTGCTTTGGGCCGCGCAGCTATTCTCCGGAGGTGAGGAGGCGCACACGCGCGGCCGCCAAGAAGTGAGCCTGGACTGGTGTAAACATAAGGAGAGCTGCTGGACAGAGCTACAACACACTCCCACCCGCGCGCCCCAGGGGAAGTTTACTGAGTCCGTCCTATAGCCTATATATATATATATATATATATATATATAGGCTATATATATATATATATATATATATATATATATATATATATATATATATATATATATACATACATACAGGCCTATGACCATAGCCTATGAGTGGTACAGCGGCGAGCTTAGCTCATGTTTGTGTGGGCTATGAGAAGAGCTCATCTCAGTGGAGGAAACTGCTCAACCTGATTAAATGGCATCAGCACTTTCATTATAGCCTATACCTCAAAACTGAAACAACAATAGCCTAATAGCAAACTAATGCTGCAGCCTACACGTTATTTTAGATTTGGAAAGAATGAAATAGGCTACGTGGGAATCCCCCCACTTTCTGGTGTCTGGATCAATAGAATTCCTATAGAGTGGTGAATCTCCCTTGGGGAGTTGCGCAATTATTCCCATTGGGAGCTAGATGCTATGGCGGGGTCAGGGTCGCTTCTATTGGGCTGGCAAATTATCATTCTTAAACAACATGAGCGCGCGTAAAACAAAGCTGCAGAACTGCCGAAATAACCTCTCCCGCCAAATCCAATGGACCATTCACAGGCACGGTCTTTAGTTTGGATTTTTATGATTTCGGATTATTACTTATTTTTTTGTAATAAAAAAGTACGCCTGAATAGCCTAATCATTGACTATGATTCTTGTTGACATGTCTTGTTTTTTTGTAAACTGTTTCCCCAACCTTTTGTATAGCCTAAATATGTTTCAATTCGAATAATAGCCCAAATCTGACATTTTATCATGTTCGCTTACAAACTCCCATCATCATGCACGTTCTGAAACAAAAAGTGGCTGATTTTAAAGAGATCTCTTGACCTGAATGGGACTTCATTCATAGAGTTAGAAAATTAGAATTATTGTATGGATTATGCCATTATTTGATAGCCTGGAAGCCAGACTCATCGCGAAAAAAAGTAGTTGCTACATTTTTTTCCCGCGTTGACTGGCTGGCTTCCAGGCTATTTATTTGCCATATGTTTCTGATGCAGTGTTATTTTTGACCACAGGGAGGATCAATCCCAATAGGCCTCTGGAACCACAATGCCCCGTCATATTCTTCTGAGGCTTGGTCCACTCTGAGAATCAAGAGGGGTTGATATACAGGACATTACCTTTACATGGTGTTCACATTTACCATGCCTACAGATTTTTCAGAGCGACCCCTTTGAGGTCATATTTTGAATTTCAAATGATTTGAGCAATAGTGAAATAATATTATATGCACAACATTTGCAAGAGTTTTTTTTTGCCTATTCAAACTGAGTAGGCTAGCTGTAAATTGCCTTGACATAGGAGTAAATGTGTAGAGCCAGGATGAAGGATTGGGATTGTTACTTAGCTCAGCCTCATTGACATTCACTTTTAGGCCTGTCTAAATTAGCTCCTCAGTCAGTCAGAAGACACATAAATGAGGACAGGAGGAAGTGCCCTGCGTGCCTGGTCACAGAGGCCGCCAAGGCTAAGGTAGGGGGTGGAAAGAGGAGGAGGAGGAGGGTGGGTGGGGGGGGGGTTACTCCGGAACAGAGTCTGGGGGAGGACACTCCTCCTCCTTATTCCTGCACCTGTTTTCTGAAGAAAAAGTATAGGAGAGTTTGGGTATAAAGAGACAGATTGATTATCCTTCAATGGTCATTGAAGAGATTGAACAGCTCTGGCGAAGTCACCGAGGGACGCGTTGTGTCTGTCAGTACCTGACCTGAACTACGGGCAGATAAAACTGCACACAAATCCAGGAATGACTAGAGGCGTTTGGTTGATCTAACAGACTAAACTATTAATATATTTTTTCATTGTCCTCATGTTTCCCAATGTCCAGGAATGCGGCCCATTCATCTGCAGCCTTCACAATATTACCAGACCAACACTGTAACACACACATGTTGCCCCATCCTCCCTAAACCCTCCCTGTTCCTGCACCCTCACCACCTCCTCCCTCCCTCCCCCTCTCCCTCCCTCCCGTCATGGTATTTATAGTAAGGCAGCACTTTTCCCTGGGAGCGGGACAGGAGGCAGGCGTGAGGTGAGGGGGCGGCAAGGGTGTGTGTAGCTGGGGGGGGCGGGGGGAAGCGGGGGGGGGCGACAGTCAGACACGTAGGGACGCGCCAGGGCAGGTCAGATATCACAGGGACCGGGTGCTAGCGCGAGGCCCCGCTGATCTTTGTCGCTTGTCTGCAGGACGTATTTCTGTGGCCAGGTTTGGCTTTTCAGCAGCTTCTCGCGTTTCAAGACATGGGGCCCCGCGGCTTTAAGCCTTTGCAACTGGTGCAGATTCCACAGGAGAAAGTCGGGCCCTGTCGGCGGGCCGAGAGGTCTCACCAAGTATTTATACTCCTCCTGACTACTAGGTGGCCTTGAAGGAGCCTAGCCCTTCTATCAGGGCACATTATATTTATCTAGTTATCTATCTGGGGGAGATCCTTGTCTTCCCCCAGCAGAGCGCTCAGCTGTTGTTCTATTTTAACAGTGGTTCAGAGTTCATGTTGCTCCTCAGAAGTAAAGTACTTAGCTAATGGAATCTAAATGTTGGGAGCCATGGAAGGAAAACACTCCGAAGACAGGATCTTTCGGGTCTTATTTCATGGTCAGCAGGCCAAGAGTATTGCAGCCCAATTGCAGCCCATTGCACTTTATTGTGTGACGTCTTGTTTGACAGATCATTCATTTCTTCCTCTTGAGACATCAGACATGGCGGCAGTGATAATGTCAAATCACTCAAGAGTTTGGCCCTGGTGATGGACATTTGAATTGGATACCAAATTGGTATCAACATGTATTGGCAAGTTTCAACATGTGCAGGCAGATTCTGATGAGAGAGGCCAGTTGTTGACTGTTATGGTCCCAGTGTGTTCTGCTAAAACCACGTGAAAGTAGGTCTAAATCTGGAGACACTTATTGAGTGTGTGAACAGATCTCAGGGTACCTTACCCTCTCTTAGGCATAGTATGTGTGTGTGTGTGTGTGTGTGTGTGCGTGTGTGTTTGTGTGTGTGTGAGAGAGAGAGAGAGAGAGAGAGAGAGAGAGAGAATTGGTATAAGACAGTCTCACCACATGCTGAGACATGTCCCAGATCTGACACCTGATCGCAACTTAGTCAGTGCTCTGACTCATACCTGTCTTTTCAGGGTATGCGGTGTGGTGTGTGTATTTGTGTGTACAGTATGTGTGTTGGGTTCGTTGAGAGTGTGAGAAAGAGAGTGTGCCCTCATTTTATTGATACCTCAATAAAACCAGCCTTACCACAGTGGAGAGAAGGACACTCAATTATTAAAAATATAGGTAATGGGAAAGGGAAGGAATCCCATCAGAGGGAAGAAGGAATTATACAGTATTTAGAGAAGAGCAGCAAATCCTGTCTCCGAAAGCTCAAAAAGTTGTCAGGATTTGCCATGCAAAACAGCTACGGTAACGCTATCACAGATTCCCTTGAGCTGTTTTTCCTCACACGTTGAGGCCTGAGGAAGATATCATGGCTCTGATGGAGGCTAGAGTCACAGCAGTCTGGTGGCAGGGGCTAGGTGGCGACAGCACTGCTGTTAAGAAGGCATTATCACCTCAGCAAGCTCGTGCCCCTAGGCCTGGGGGTCATTGTCCCCAAACAGGATGTCCTGGTCTCTTGTCTCCTTCTCTCTCTCTCTCTCTCTCTCTCTCTCTCTCTCTCTCTCTCTCTCTCTCTCTCTCTCTCTCTCTCTCACCTCTCTCTCTCTTTCTCTCTCTCTCTCTCTCTCTCTCTCTCTGACACTCTCACTTGTTCTCTCTCAAACACTTTCTCTCTGACTTTCTCTCTTTCACACACGCACACACGCGCACACACGCACGCACACGTACAGACACACACACACACACACACACAAACACACACACACACACACACACACACACACACACACACACACAGACTGTGTCTCAGGGAGGGGTCTACAGGGATATTGTAACAAATCCCTTAACCAGATGTTACCAGCTTTTGAAAAGATGGCACTGCTTTTCAAACTGTCTTCCTTTTTCTGCCTTTAAAAAAGATTTTGTTTTTCCTCTTTTATCATGCAATTTCTCTACACGTGGTTTTGGATTGTAAATGCCCTTCTTACCGTAAGTCACTGCTAATCAAGGTATGTGTGTGTGCGTGTGTGTGTGTGTGTGTCTTTGCCACAGGGGGTAGAGTATGAGCCCTTGTCTTCTTCTTTCTTCTCTCTCTCCTCCTCTTTTCATGCCATGGGAAGGTAAACACTCTTCCTCTCTGCTCCTGTTTTTCTCATGTTAAATGTTGAACAGTGTGCCCACCACTCATGGTTTTATTGCTGCGATTCTCATGCGAGAGGCGAGGGAGACAAGTGTCAATAAGTGGATGGTCCCACTCCAAACAAATGTGCTGGGAGAATGGGCAGGGGAGAGCTGAGAATGCAGCTGGGTACACACTCAGAAAGACACACACACACGCACACACACACACACACACTCCCTACACACTGTCTATCTGGGATTGACTAAATTCAGCAACTTTGATTGCAAAAAAAAAAGTACATTTTATTTTAACATCCATTTCACACTTTAGATCAGGTTGAACATTCAGCTTCCTAATAATATTTGAGAGACGAAGGACTTGAAAAGTTTTCAGATGGATTTACTCCAGCTCTTTAGGCACTGGCTTTAGAGACAACATTACAGAGAACACATTTATTACATATTGTGAGCTAGGACAGAATTAAGCGCCAATGACATAGCTGATATATGACAGTATATTTAAATAAAGAAAAAAGACACAACAAACAAAAAAACAAAACAAACTTGAGGGCCAAGCCTCTTTCACAGGATCCCGAAACTCATCCACAGCGACATCCTCAGTCTTACCCATGTCATCCCCTTATCTGCACTGATACAATAAACAGCTCTTGAGTGATCCTTTACAACTGGCGCAAGCTGTGTCCTGACACAGAGTAAACACTGGCTCTAAAGCTTCTCTGCCATGCTGCTTATTTCCCCCTGTCTAGCGGCCAGGTACGCGTGGATGAATGGCCCCTCCGGAAGGACCACTCCTGGCCGGCCTACGTCCGCTCCCATGACGTGATGAGACAACGGCGCATGATAAATGTATGGAGGCCGATAAGATAACGGCGGGGTTCAAACACACCCACCCACGCGCGGGGCACGCACACACGCACAATCTCAAGCCTGTACACACCGGACTAAGCATGACCCATTCAGTAAATAAGAGCCCATTCATTAAATACCTCTCTCTGTGTCTCTCTTTGTCCCTCTCTCTCTCTCTCTCTCTCTCTCTCTCTCTCTCTCTCTCTCTCTCTCTCTTTCTCTCTCTCTCTATCTATGCCTCTTTTAATCTATCTCTATCTCTCCCTCTCTCTCTCTCTCTCTCTCTCTCTCTCTCTCTCTCACACACACACACACACACACACACACACACACACGGAGAATGTCAAACTAGAAGATCCATAAATCGTTGACGGTCCCAGTGTGAGTGTGTGTGCGTGTGTACAGTATATGTGTGTGTGTGTGTGTGCATGCGCAAGTTTGCATGTATACTTGTGTATGTGCCTGTGTGTGGGCAACCCAATATATTACAAATGAACTTGTATGTGTGTGCCTGCGTGCATGCTTCTGTCGCCATCTGTGTGTATGTGTGTGTGTGTGTGTGTGTGTGTTTGTGTGTGTGTTTGTGTGTGTGTGTGTACTGGTATGCTTGCAGACTCCTGCTGTGCTCTCCCAGTCTGATTGACAGTGGTGGCCTGTTGTACAATAGCTGCTCTTTGCTCTGTTTGACTGTATAAACATCGAGTGGGATGGCTCCCTCAAGCAGAACCCTGGTATTGATCACTTCACCTATCCCACAGACACGCCCATTGTCCTCTGCCTTTTCTCTTCAGCAAATCAATAGCTCTTTGTGTTGATTTTTACCCATTGACAAATCACTCTGCTCCAATGGCTTTGTGTGGCTGTCAGTCAAGCGGAAGGTATTGCCTTGTCCCATCCTCATTTTGGGCTTTTAGCTTCTGCATTGAAAGTAATATAGAACCAGTTACACCGTGCTAAATACCGGTTAAGTGTTTAGTGATGACTGTTAAGCTTTTTATTTACACTACATTTATGAAGTCTGATATCGGGACGTTCATAACGTGTAACGCTTCGTCGTAACAGTCACTGTAACAAAATGGAGAACGCCGGCAGCAGAGGAACGCTGGAACAGAAGACATGATATGAACGCACTTGCGTGTGACCGTCCATCGTAAACGTCCCCACTCGAAGATAGAGGAATACCAGAGTGTACCCCTCATCCACTCCACTTGTTAAATCTAATCTGCTCACCAACTTCTAGGCTGGTTTCCATTCTGGCCCTCCATATCTGTCGCCTTGTTAAGCCCACATCAACCTGTCAGCGTATGAAAGCCATGCGCGACCCATTAAACGCCATTGTCTAAAAAGAGGGATGCGTTCTTGAGAATGCCTTCCCCGCACGCCGACAATACCCTGCGGTTCGCTGAGGAGGTCTCACCAGGGCTTCACGGGGGAGCTCCTCGGCTGATCTATGGCTTCCTCTTATTGACAGGAGCGGCTAGCTTCAGTAGACGCAGGCCGGCGTCCTTCCATTACGTGTTTATCCCATCCGACGCACGGGGCCATTCTTTCCGAGCGTAGCGGCACGCCATCGCCCCAGCGTCCGCGATCAGGGGTCGCCGGGGCCTAGACACAACAGTCCATCCGGGGAAAAACAAGGCTGCAAAAGCCTCGCTCTTCCTATATTGTCTCGGACGATTCCGAGACGGAGCGAGTGTTATTGTTCGTCGGGTCTTTGTAGTGTGGGTCCATCTCCCTGGAGTGTGAGCACTTCCTGTTCCGGGTATTTTTAGACCCTGTGTGAGATCGAGGGGGGGTTTATATGCATAAGGGAAGGGCAGCGTGTGTGTGTGTGTGTGTGTGTGTGTGTGTGTCCGTGTGCACGTGCACATGTGTGGGAAGTGTGACCTGGACGTGGGAGAGGATGTGTGTGTGTGTGTGCGTCCTACTTTTTGCGCATGTGGGGTATTGTCTCACTTTTCCTGAAGTGTTCAATTTGATCCCGATCCAATCGGAGACGGCCGGGGCGTGGGTTCCACACGGATCGGAACACGGATGTGAGACCACTTCATTGGTGGGGAGTAAAAATAAACTTCACAGAACGTTCACTTCCGTTCGACTGCTCGGCAGCGGATGGCGGAGGGCAGTTTCGGGGCAGGTCTGGGCAGGGTCCTCTGTGTGCACTGGAGTGTTTCAGAGGGGATTGCCGGGTCACCTGGGGGTCCCTGACCCCCCTCCCCGCCCCCCTCCCGGGCTTCCTGGGGTCCCGCTCTTTGACTGCCATCAATGGAGGCGCCCATGCAAAGGACGGGCCAGAGGATGACTGGCGTGAGTCTGCAGGAATAGACAGGCCATATTTAGAAAGCTCTGTCATCTCCTCAGACCTTCTTTACTCAGACCCAGGCACCTTTGCTGACTCGTGGTCACACTTGATTTTTGTGTGTGTTTGTGGGTGTGCAGGTGTGTGTTTGCAAGCTTGTTGCCTCTCCTATAGCCAACTCCCAAACCACAGTATACTTTCAATGTAGAGCAACATCCGCCAAAATGAAGATTTTTTTCCAATCTTACTCTCCAATCTTACTCAGACTTACTCCAAGAGCAATCTCATGCGTGTGCTCTTCATTTGAAGTGGCACAGTTTAACAATGTAGTGTGTGATTATTTTACTCTGTGCTTTGTATCCACGGCACAGCATCTGTCACTAAAAACATTTCACATTTTTTCTATTCAGATATTGAGCACAAGGTCAGTCCTCTCATGACCACTACCGCTTGCCATACAAAGCCCCTGATGACATCATCAAATATTTCTTTGGTGAGTAATCCAAGACAGCTCTTAGAATGTCTTATTCTCAAAATGCTTATCTCTGCTAATGGAATTAGGTGTTTTCCACTGTTTAAACCCTTTAACTCAAAGGGACCTCTAGCCTAAATAACCACTGTAAATCAAAGTATGTAATACTTTAAATGATGAATGTATTTGGTGGCGTCAAACTGATTAATGGAGACAAATTATGCAAAAATGTTTTGTTTGAAGGTTTGATAATGATATGAGGTTTTCTCTTGTCACTTTTACAAACCCAATGTAACAACAGTGTGTAAAGTTGATAATTTAGTATCACTTTTACAACACTTTTCTCAACACACCCTCCACAGTAAATTTCCAGAGAACGTGCCTTTCATATTAAATAGCATTAGTCAAGGCATATTAGTAGATGTCTGTCTGACTCACTCAGTGTTGGGTTTCACGTGGCATCTACATGGGTAAAGTGACACCGGTTTCATTTGAGGCATCTAAGGAATTTAAAAGTCTGGCGCTGGAAAAGAACTCAAGCAATTGTGTTTTGAAATATGCTGGTCTGCGTGTTCCTGTTGACCAACAAGCTTTGCATTTTTGGTGAGCTACAGACAATACATTTTGAGTAGCTTACTACTATTTCTGAAAGTACTAACAAAGGTCGCATCAAACTGTTCCTGATTATTCATCACGCTAATTCAGTAAAATGTTATGATATATATATATTTTTTTATTAAACTACTGACATTCATCAAACGTGCACATTCAACTGAATGAATGAGGAAATTAAAATAAGTGTCAAATGCTCTGTTGATAAACTCTTGGAGTTAAAGTTTCTTGGAGTTATATCTTATATCTATCTTCAACTTGAGGCCCTTTGCATCTGTTTTTTTTTTTAACAGCAGACAAGTCTCTTTAATGTGCGTATTAATGCAGGAGCAGGTGGTAAAGAAGCCTTTGTTAATCACTTAATGATGAATTCCTCCACTTTACATGGTGGCTTTTTCAGCCCTGGTTTACTTCTTGTGCATGGGCTGTGGAAACTTTATAAAAAGTTTATTTTACCATGAAATGAGTGGGCACGGATAAATGGCTAACTTTGAGGTTTTGTCCCCTCAATACAGTCAGCCTATTGGGGGTCCAAAGACTGGGCAGGTTTGGACCATATGTCATCATTCCGGGCCATTGTGTGGGCGTGTCTCTGTGGCAACCGCATCAGCTGTGGCCATTGTGTGGCCGGACTCAATGGCCCATATATTCATTGCAGGGCTATTGCGGGCCCCGCAACAGAAACAAATTGATACATACAAGCCCCAGCCCCATTTGGCTCACATGACACATTTCAAATGAACAAAAAAAGAACATTTTAGCCTGTTGAAAATCTTGAGAAAAGCTTGGTCGTCATGGTGACCGGGCGACGAAGCCGACACGGGCCATTAAACTGCAATCAGATGTAAATTTGGCCTGCCCCCGCGCCCGCGCACAGAGAGCCTTCTTCACACTGCAGACACAAATTAAACAGTTTGTTTGCCAATTCACATGTCACCTTAATGGCTTTTTATTCGTTTGCCCTTTGTTTAAATGAACAGAATTACAAACCGTCATTGATTTATAATATCAGGACACTTCAGTTGCGAGTCCGAGAGCTAACTGTCTCTCACTCGACCCTATGGTTTAGGAAGATAGAGGAGACTTTTAGGACATGTTTTAGTGCTATTAAAGAGCACATGGTAAAATCCGATAGAGGAACCTATGTCTACAGAGAGCGTATGCATACATTTCGTTGTGAAATGCAATAGTTATCCTTTTATTGTTGAAATATACATTTAAACTATTTATTATCAAGATTACATTTTTGTAAAACCAATAGAGACCTTCGCCCATGAATGCATTCTGTGGCTCTGTGCGCGCACGCATGTGTGTGCGAGCATGGCATGTTTTGTAATGCTGCAATAGTTAGGTCGAGAGCTTTATGACAGTCAAAACCCTGTGTCTCTGTGACCTTCCCACATTGAGATATGGCCGATTCAATCCCCCTCATTCACAATGAATGGGGAGACTTTTCGCTCCAGTCCAAATAATGAATGGAGGTGAATGGGTGGCTGCGTTTGGGCGGCTATGTGGCCTCAGGTTGCAGCCAGCCAGGGGCGTTTTGTTGCACTCCAGGCTCTCCCCCTGCACACCCCAGTCCAAACCCCGCATAATTCACACCCCCACACAAGGAGCTGGCTTTGCTCAAAGTTTTGTTTTAATTCATGTATCTGCTCCGTGATTCAGATTCACTCCAAAATGTAATGGGTTCTTCTTTGGCCCATGTTCCCACACCCCTCCACCAAATTACATGAGAATTGGTCCAGTAGTTTTTGTGCAACTAACTAACTAACTAACTAACTAACTAACTAACTAACTATCTATCTATCTATCTATCTATCTAACTAACTAACTAACTAACTAACTAACTAACTAACTAACTAACTAACTAACTAACTAACTAACTAACTAACTAACTAACCAACCAACCAACTAACTAACTAACAGAACCCACCCATCCACCACATACACGACCAAAAACATTACTCTCTGCCCAGCGCGTTCATAATGAGCAGAGGTAAAAAAAAAAAAATTATCTTATGTTGTTTTCCCTCTAATACTCTTATGTTGTTATAACTTTTGAGTCGTTCAATGGGGCGAACTGCATATCCAGTAACACTCCTGAATGTGACTCAGGGGACAGTATTTGTAGAGGGATATTTATGTTGGAGCAGATGCAGGCCATACTTGTTTGCTAGTGATGAGCCAGTGATAAATCCTGATCTGTTTTTACCAGTTCTCTGTCTCTACCACAGATGGACGAGCTGCCATCTGGTTAGGAGGGGTTGGTAAGAATTCCACACTGTCATCCGTTTGGCTTTGATTACACCCAACGTCCTCTGTTCTGTTCCCTGTATCTACATAGTAGAAAGATATTCCTGTCACAGAGCAGACTGTGGATTGGGGTGTGTGCGTTTGTCATGTGAGATTTTGATGCACTTTTTTTTCTCTTCTTGAAAAAAGGCCAGTAAAGCAGGAAGTAAGTTGATGGAAAACAAGGAGCCATTGGCTGACGCTGTCTCCAGGACAGGAAGCAATGTGCCCTCGTGATTGGACAGAGAAAATATTTTGCATGACTTGATGGCTGGAGATTTTTGGAACTCGGTGCAGGGCAGGTTCTGTCTGCTTAGGGTCACATGTACTGTCTGATGTTATTCTAATAATCTGGGTTATTATGCTTCATGCAGGCCTGGTCTCTGGTGTCTAGAGGAGGTTGAGAGGGAGCACTGTAGTTTGGAGTTTGCAAAAAGGCACCTAGAGGACTCAAACCATGGGAATCAAGATTCTCTTGTCTGATGAAACCAAAATTGAACTTTTTGGCCTGAACACCAAGCGTCACGTCTGGAGGAAACCAGGCACCACTCATCACCGGGCTAATACCATCCCTACAGTGAAGCATGGCGGTGGCAGCATCATGATGTGAGGATGTTTTGTCAGTAGCAGGAACGGGGCAACTAGTCCTGATAGAGGGAAAGATGAATGCAGCTAAGTACACAGAGATCCTTGAAGAAAACCTGCTGCAGAGCGCTCTGGACCTCAGACTGGAGCGAAGGTTCACCTTCCAAAAGGACAATAACCCTAAGCACACAGCCAAGATAACAAAGGACTGGCTTCAGGACAAGTCTGTGAATGTTCTTGAGTGGCTCAGCCAGAGCTCAGACTTGAACCAGATTGAACATCTCTAGAGACCTGAAAATGGCTCTGCACCGATGCTCCCCATCCAACTTGATGGAGCTTGAGAGGATCTGTAAAGAAGAATGGGAGAAACTGCCCAAAAAAAGGTGTGCCAAGCTTGTAGCGTCATACCCAGGAAGGCGGTAATTGCTTTCAAAGGTGCTTCAACAAAGCACTGAGTAAAGGGTGTGAATACATATGTACATGTGATATTTCAGTGTTTTAGCTTTAATACATTTGTAAACATTAAAAAAAAACAAAAAAAAAACACTTATTATGGTATATTGTGTGGAGATTGATTGACATTTAAAAAAAATCTATTTTGGAATAAGGCTGAAAGAAACAAAATGAGGAAAAAGTGACTTTCTGGCTTGACTGTATATACCTGTTTTGATAAGGCTTTATATTTGCCATCCGGCTAGAAGCAGAACACGAGGAGTCATTTGGGGTTCACCCTGCCTCCCTGCTTGTAGCTGCAGACTGAATGCATGTCAGTACTTGTGAATGGAGCAGGAGAACAGAGATGATGACGACGATCATAATGAGAGCGTGCTCTTTGAAGGTTGCAGCCTGGCTATTCTCCCCGCGGACTCGTACAGTAGAGCCTCTATGTTGTGACAACTCCGGACGGGCGCAACGCAGCGTGTCCTCCCCTGGCTCCGGCCCAAGATGACCTGGGACCTGCAGCCACAAGCGGAGAGGCGGCCTCCCCCATCGCTAGCCCACTGTTAGCATGCCACGCTAACGGCGATCGCCCCCTCCCCACCCGTCGTATCTGTCATGGTCTCTTCCATGCGGGCCAGCGTGGAATGCTAATTTGACAGAGGGATGAGTGATTACAGCAGCAACAGTAGCGATGGCTTTGTTTCCACTCTCCGCCCTCCTGGCAGGATGGTGACTTCTCTATTAGCGAGTCAACTTCTGTTTCGAGTGTTGACTTTTTTTCTTTTTTTTTAACATTTTTTATTGTTGCACAGAATGGTTTCTTGACACCGACCCTCCAGTCCCTCTCTCCGCTAAAACACTGTGTACATAACTGTTAAATCAGAGTCTCCCTGTTTAATGTGGTTTTACACTATTCAAAATTGTGGTAAATTAGGTAATATATAATGAACGCTATCTGATCTAGTGAGTGCTCAAAACTAATGTCCAAACAAGCATGTTGCAATGCTGGTCTGACTAATCGTTGTATAACTTCAAAGTTAGTCAGAAGAGAAAGCGTGAGGAAGCCTGAAGAGAAGAATCTGTTTGTTCATGTCAGGTTTCGTATCTCAGGGAGGGGAGGTACGGGGAGGCAGAGGGAGCAGAAGCCAAAGATGGCAGGCTGGTCTGGATGTCTGGTGTCCACACACAGCTAGTCCTTGTCCACTGGTGGCTGTGGCGGACGCATTAGGCCCCCATTCACTCCTCCCGCCTTGACTGACAGGCCCCCTCCGCCTGCGACGTTCCCTCCCTCTCAAGACCTGATCATCTCAGAAACCATCCCGGAACCTGTTCGCCCCATCTGGCTGGCTCACAGAGGTAACAAGAGTGTCTTTAAGGTATAAGAGAGGAGGGGGGAGGAGAAGAAGAGGAGAGAGAGGAGGAGGAGGAGGAGAATGAAAGTTAAAGACAGCAACAGATTCTCTGGGGTCCATAGGCTCCAATTATTCAGAGCTTATCTTTTCAGGTCTCCTGATCTCTAAATGAATAAAGTGCGGGCCGTATTACTGCTGGCTGGGTGCTCCTCCAAAGGAGGTGGAGGAGGAGCAGGGCCCGGGGTTACCGTGTCAATCCAGCGCTGACCCCCAGGGTTAGTGAGGTGCCGTTATGTAGTGACAGCAGACAGCCATCTCCTCTAAGCCCCCCCCTCCTTTTAAAGTCCGGACAGATAAATGGAGAGGCCAATCACATTAGAGTTTTTTTTCCCCCTTTTCGCCCTTCCCTCTCTTTCCCATTTTATGGCTGCATTCTATAATCCCGAAGTGCGTCTTGGCTGTTGACTTTAAGGTTAGCCTTAGAAGTGAGGCAGTGAAAGGCCGAAGGCAGGAGTCAGAGGGTTAAGCCGGCGCTATTGCTGCGGACGTCAGCGTTGAGGGCCGCGTCGAATGTTTTCAGAAAAAGGCGAATGCAGGCACCTGAGTAACAGATGGATGGACACATATATACACACACGTGCACACACAGACATGCACACCCACATACAAAAGGCACACACACACGTGAGCACTTGGCGAATACACACACACACACACACACACACACACACACACACACACACACACACACACGTATGCACGCAGAATGCTGAACTATGTTGAAGTACCTGTAGCATTACTTCCCATGGTGTAGAAATCCAATTCTAACAATAATTCTAATACCATAAATATGTCCAACATTATTTCTTCGTTGTCAGAGCCCTAGATGAGACTCCCATCCTGCTCCATGACCCCAGCACACAGGGAATTCCACAGCAAAAGGCCTTTAACCCAGACTTAATCTAGGGGTCATATCTTCCACTAATGATGATCCACGCTGCCCCTCCTAAACACATATACACACACATACTCCCTCGCCTGCTCTCTCACACACACACACACACACACATACACACACACATACAGAACCGCTCTGAGCGAGCCCACCAGTCTCTCTCCTCTTTGCTGGGCACTAGGCCAAGCTCTGGAGAAGGGGACGTTCACACACCAAACGGGGGTCTTTCGGGCCATCCGACACCCCCGTTCCCCGAGACTCATGAGAACCCTCAGATCTTCCGACAAGCGTCGCAGAGGCCTCGTTTCTTCTCTTTCCCCATCATGGAAACGGTCGTGAGATTCTCATGCCGGCGCACAATGCCTAAACAAGCGGGTATGTCTAATTCAATTAAGTCCACGACACTGTGCCAAGTGGTGGACCAGGGTCCCCATGTGACATGGGTAATGAGGGAGCTTTGAGCGGGGGCAGGGGGGGGGGGGGGCACTCCCCTAATTCATCTCTGTATTCTCGACGCTCTGTACCCGACTCTGCGCTTTCATGTGTCACAGAAGACCAGAGAAAGCTCATTAGGGCCCTTCTCAAATGGAATATTTCACATTCCGAGACGACTGTCCGAATGGGCTTGAAGAGGGTCAGAGGGAGGTAGGGGGCATGATGAGTGGAAGGCCCTCTGGATTCCCAACGGTTATCTGTGCTCCATTTCAGATTTTCCCAACCTGGATCCCAGCCCCGCACTGGATGGACAATGCCTAGAAGGGAATGTGAGACACTGAAACCCACGCTCTGACTCAACAAGTGACTCTACAACACCTTGGAAAGCAGGGTTTGGGGGGGGGGCAGTCTTAGTGCCTCTTTTCATCCAAATTCCATCTGATACTTTGAGCAAATTAATTGAAAGACGGTTTTTGAGTGGTACACAAGATGCCACATAAAATGTGATTTCACGTGACAGCGATACCGTTACTTTTCTGTATATAAATGCCATGGAAACGCAATGTGACTGGATCGCCCGGTATTTGAGATTAGCACTGCTTAACAATGATGAAAACAACTGAAATGCATTTGAATGCTCAACCAAAAAAATGAAAGAGCGATCAATACAGTGGGAACCTCCAAAGCGTGGGCTACATGTGCTAATCCTGTGTCTAACGGAAGAAAAGGGGTTACTAAGCAGCGCAACAGTCATGGATGACAGCGAGTCAGACATTGTTTCAGAAGAACCTGCCTTCTTGTGTTTTCCCCACTTTTGACTTCAGCTGGCAAACATTTCAGACCTGAGAGGCCTTCGGTTTCAGAGAAACTCCCAAAGGACTCCCGCTGTTCTCCTGGAACCCACGTCCCCGGCCGGCACAAAAAAGCTTCTTAAACGTTTGACTTTCTCACAGAAACAGCTTGCTAAATGGCATTTCTGTAATGGACTCCTGCTAGGGTTCATATGCGTTGTATACCCACGTCGCACAAAGTTGAGTCAACACCATTACCATAAGAATACCCCCAAAGAAAGGCCTAGAAAAGTTTTTTTTTTTTTTTGTGAATAAAAATCTGAAACTATAGAATTCTTTGTTTTCGGAGGAAAAAAGATGAAATCAAAGACGTTGATGGCCCTTTTTTTTTCTATCGGAAAAGTGCTGCTGAATGAATATCTTATTTACATGCCAAAGGGAGGGGCGGTGGTTTTAAAGGATGGGAAACCGGGGGCCTGTATTCTGGTGGGTGCTGGTAGCAGGGGCCACGGCTCCTCCGGCAGCCTCCCTGCCAGGCAGCGGTTAACAAGGCCCTGGCTGAATTAGAGAATGGCAATGAGTTTTTAATTGGTGACACATTATATTTATCAAGCTGACAGGGGAGTCCGGCGCCGTGGTCTTTCTTGTTTTGTCCCTGGGCGTGCATTACTTCCCCCTAGGTGCCCCTGCATGATACCCCCTGTCCACGCCGGGTCCCTCACGTGTGAACAGAGGAGAAAAACATAATAACCGAGCGTCAAGCTGAATGATAACACTGAATTATTCATAAGGGGTCCTTAAAGTGTTAGATAAATCTAGTGCCCCCTCCCCCCACGCACACACACCTCCCCTTTCTGAACAAAAGTTTCTCTTTTGTCTCAGTACCGATCGCGGCAAGACAGTTTAAACCTTCGCATAAAGGCGAATCCTTTTCAGCCCTTTTTATCCGTCGCGACAGAAGCTCTGCTGCATGGATGGAAAAGTTATTAACAAGTGTTTAATATTTGTATGGGAGTGTTTGGTCACCCTCTCTAGGCATGGCATTTATGTGTAGTGTTCCAATACAGAGATGAGCTTGTGAGTCATAAACACTTCATAATGGCAGTCAATGAGACTAATGTGACCATATGCCATGAATATATTAGAATTATATTATAATTTGTAATTATCTCTTGTTATAAACAGTCAATGTACTTATACATTTATTATTATTATTATTATATAACAATAATAATAAATCAATGAATAAATAAACTTTATTTGTATAGCACCTTATACAAAAAGTGCAGCTGAAAGTGCTTTACAACAAAGAAATGCTACATGCACAGAACAGTGGTAATTCTCTTTGCCTCCTTTAATATAGTTACATTTGCAAATGCAAAAGTGCAGCAGTAGGCAAGTGCAAAAACATGATCATTACAGTTTTAATTAAATTAAATTAAATAAAAAAGAAGAAATCATGTGAAAGACAACATTTTAAAAAGAAGTGCAACAGTAAGCAAGTGCAAAATTGAGTTTTAGGCCTTTATCAGCAAAGTCATAGCCAGTTAACGGCTAGTGTGAATAGATATTAAACTTGAATAGTTTTTAAGTGGTGCAGCCACTTCTATAGGCAAGGCAAGGCAAGGCAAGGCAAGGCAAGGCAAGTTTATTTATATAGCACATTTCAGCCACAGGGCAATTCAAGGTGCTTTACATGAGACATTAAAAGCATTAAAACAAAAAGCAAGACATTATAGACATTTAAAACAAAAGGCAGGACAAATTAAAAGCATTAAAACAAAAAGCAAGTCATTATAGACATTTAAAACAAAAAGCAGGACAAATAGAATACAGGAATAAAAGTTACAGTGCAGTATACAGATAAACATAACTCCTCTTAGAAAGCAGTGGCAAAAAGAAAAGTCTTCAGGCTTGTTTTAAAAGAACCAAGAGTTGCAGCAGACCTGCAGTTTTCTGGAAGTTTGTATACATGAATTGTGTCTGTGTGTCAGTTTAGACCGAGATTTAGATCAGGAGTAGCCAATACCACTGCATACTAGCAGAGCAGAGGGCAGAGCTACTTCACCGCCTACTTCACCACCTGGGTGTGATTTTTACCTTTCTTTTAAATTTATTTAGTGAGCTGTCTTCTCTCATGTCTATTTAATGAAAAACAGGTATCCACTACATGTTTTAACTATCAGCATACTATTATACATGATTTTCTCCTCAGAAATGAATACCATTTTTCAACAGAAATGTTATCAATAATAAAATTGAGCACTGTGGCTCTCATTATTATTTTTTTCATAATTTTATTTAGAAAATGTTTCTTTCACGTCATTTATTTATTTTTGGGGACAAAACCTTCATTTTATTTCAATTCAGACATGAGTTGTAATGAATGTGTAAAATTGTAAACTAAACTCCATTACTAGTACAGCATGCTTCAAAAACCCCACACCAACACGTATTCAGCCCTATACTGCTCTGTAGTATATCCCTGTGCGTCTCTAAGGACTTCGAAGGGAATAAAAAAGTATTTTGGAACTGTTTCATTTTGAACGCAGCTCATATTTGAGGAGCAACAGGAGGAGCGCACCAAACTCAACAGATTTAGGAGAACTCCTTTGTTGACTTCAGAGCTCCTCCAGAGAAGGAGGCGGGGGGTTACGGTGGAGAGGGCCCTGAGCCCCAGAAAGAAAGGGAGTGGGGCGAAGGAGGCCTAATGAAATATTTAAGATTCGGTCTAAAAAAAAAAAGGAGCCCTGAAAAAGTTAGCAACAAAAGGGGTCCGTTGAGGGCCTCCATTGTCCGGTGGCCTGGGCGGAAGCAGGGGCCGAATGGCTACAGATGTGAGGAGGGCCCATATTGAGTGGGGCTGTGTAGGCTCTGCTCACAGCTGTGGCACCGCACTCCCGCCCCAGCCACCAGACCCCGGCCTTTGTGCGCCATTGTGAGGCCATAGATAGACGATTTTACACTGAGCTGATTGCACAGCAACAGCTTTATGTCACCAACAAGGAGGCCCCAACCTGCCCCTGACCATATTCTCTTTCTTTCTCTCTCTCTCTCCCTCTCCCTCTCTCTCTCTCTCTCTCTGTGGCTTGCTCTCTCTCACACACACACACACACACACACACACACACACATGCACCCCTCTCTCTCCGTGCTGTTCTGTGTGAGGATGACAAGGTGATGAATCTCCTCTATGTGGGCTTATATGAACTGTTTTGGGGGGGCAGAAGTGAGTAACCCCAACCCCTAAGCTGGGCTCTCATCCCGTCCCACTCATCCAGGATCTGCCTATTTAGCGCTTAACTGCTTTTGATTAATGGAGGCCCCCGTTCTAAGCAACATATGCCATTTTCAGGATCCTGAAGGGCGGCACATTTGTTAATGTTTGTGAGTAATGATGTCACAAGGTCACAGCGAGCTGTTCAGACACATGATAAGTGAAAAGAGGGTAGAAAATGGACTTTCCCATCCGAAAAAAGACAATTATAATCGTACATCTGCTGGTTAGTAAACGTGTTTAAGTCCCCGAGGATGTTTACAGGCCTCAAGTTAAAGTCTGCGATGGGGAGGCTTTGCTGATACGCTTATGCATTTATTCTGCTGATTATTCTCAGTTTCTCCATGTTTTGAGTTGTCACTCATTGTTTTCTAGTCTTTTAATGAACCAAAACAGAAAGGATATAGTCCACCTTAGTCAAACAGTACTGGGTGGAGTCTGGAGCTGCAACAGCCTGCAAAGCTGTGTTAGTACATGGATCTAAAAGAGTTAGCTAGCTGCAGAGCCATGACATTATTTTACACATGCCAAGGCTTTATTATTTATTCTTTGGAGCCACACCATGGGCAGCATAGTCACTCCTCCTACAATCTACCTTCCAAATACTTCCCCATGTACTTTCATGATATTTCAAAAACAACCCAAAAGTGCTTTTCAACAATCCACACATTTTGTCCCCAATGAGCCCCCCAGTGGTCTGCCCATGCCTCGCTGCCTACTTCCCTCTCTGTCTCCCTCCCTCTCTCTCTCTGCCTTGCTCTGTCCCTCCCTCCCTCTCTGACTCCCTCCCTCTCTCCCTCCCTATCTCCTTCCCTCCCTCTCTCTCCCTCTCTGCCTCCCTCCCTATCTCCTTCCCTCCCTCTCTGCCTCCCTCTCTCTCTCTCCCTCTCTGCTTCCCTCCCTATCTCCTTCCCTCCCTCTCTCTCCCCCTCTCTGCTTCCCTCCCTATCTCCTTCCCTCCCTCTCTCTCTCTCTCCCTCTCTGCCTCCTACCCTCCCTCTCTCTCTCCCTCTCTGCCTCCCTCCCTATTTCCCTCCCTCCCTCTCTCTCCCTCTCTGCTTCCCCCCTCTATCTCCCTGTCTAACTCTCTCCCTCCCTCTCTCCTTCCCTCCCTCCCTCTCTCCCTCCCTCCTTCCTTCTCTCCCTCCCTCCCTCCCTCCCTCCCTCCCTCCCTCCCTCCCTCCCTCCCTCCCTCCCTCCCTCCCTCCCTCCCTTCCTCCCTCCCTCCCTCCCTCCCTCCCTCCCTCCCTCCCTCCCTCCCTCCCTCCCTCCCTCCCTCCTTCCTTCTCTCCCAGCCTCCCTGCCTGGCTCTCACCTCTACATCCTCCCGTGTGGAGTTCAGGCCTCAGCACACGGACGGCCCAGCATCTTAACACAGGCCTTAACACATGCTTCCCTCCACCCACGCTCATCTGCTCTCTGCGAATGTGACGAGCAAAATGGCCGTGGTGCTGCACATTACTGAGGCAGAGTGGAGGACATTTCATTTCACTTCTCATCTTTTATTCCCAAATTCATATATTTTAAATGTAAAGTCATTACATTAACTTCACTGATAAACCTACTTGGTTAATATTAGATACAGAAAAGCAAAATTACCTTTGAATTGGAACGTGCTCTCTAGCCCTCGACACCGAAATCACACAAGACTGCGAAATCTGTGTATGGATATAAAACCCACACAGCACATATGTAATGGCGGGAGGACGCGAAGAAGCGCGCCTACGATGACATCACAAGCCCTGGAAAACCTCACTCTTAACGATTATCCTCCTCCACGTCTGTCTGCTGATCCTCTTTGAAAAAGGGGGGGGGGTCGTAGCTCACCGTCGGCAGCCTGAGTTATGGCTAACAGTACAGACTCGTCCGGCGGGATGTTTAATAGCCCCGCTAATAGACGTGAGACTGTGGGAGTTGGGAGCCGGTCAGGCAGCCAGGGACAGAGCGCCTGACATAAACCAGAGGCCTGGCTAAACCTGCCGTCCGCCCGTCTGCCCGCCCGCCCGACTGCCTGCCTGGCGAGCTCCGGGACCGGCCCTGGCCTCACTTCTCCGGCTGGTTTCCTCCCTCATCCGCCACAAAGACCTGTCACGTTTAATGGCCTGTTGGCTGAGTGGGCCTCGCTGTAGCCCTCTCAGGGAGAAAGGACGGGGAAGAAAGGCTCATAGACAGCTAATGCAGCTTAATATTCTTTAAAAAGGTTGAGGGACAATTAAGGGAGTGTTTCCCAGGAACCCCCTCTCCCCCCCCTCACCCACCCCCGCCCCGTCAGCGGTGCCCCCAGCCACTCTGCACAGCAGCCCGGCTGTTTGATGGACTCTGAATGCATCTTATTGATGGGGGTCAGAGATTAGAGGCAGCGGTGTGAGGGGAGTGAATGGAGGGGCCGTGCGTGGCCTCGGAGTGGCTGGTGCACATCGCGCGCACACACACACACACACACACACACACACACTGGAGAGCACACATGCACACAAACAGGGCCATCCATTTCCCTCACTCACAACTACTAACAGCTCTTCCACTTGTCTGACCGTGAATGGTCTTCTGCTGAGCTGCTCCAATGAGTGAGAGCTGCACGTGCTCTCCCCCAAGCTCTCCCTCTCTCTCTCTGTCCCTCTCTCTCGCTCTCTCTCACTCTCTCTCTCTCTCTCTCTCTCTCTCTCTCTCTCTCTCTCTCTATATATATATATATATATATATTTGTCTCTCAACCCTCTTCCAGAATCTCTGTGATTCATTAGCTTTCATGCCTCACAAAACTGTTAGAAGTTTATAGCATTCTGCTTTTCTTTCCTGTGTGTGTGTATATGTGTGTGTGTGTGTGTGTATGAAAGGCGTGGCGAAGGGTGACTTCTAGAGTTCTTAAACTTTTATTGGAGACGGACCGAATGTCCAGTTGTCATCGTCCAACATCTCCGCTGTCCCGGCCAGGCACACGTCTCTCAGGGTGGTCCCCGCCGCCCCCCACCACACCCCCCCGCCCCCCCCCCACCCCCGCCCTCCCCCCACAACATTTTACGGAGTGATCTGTGGACCGTCTGCGCTGTCACGCTGCCTCTGCCTGTCTGCACATGTCCGCCGCGTCGTCTGAGTGGCGGGGCCCGCTTCGCTGGTATGTTACAACCGTGCAGACGGCACATGTGCAAATGTGCCGGGGTCACGACCTCCGGGCCGCGGATCCCGCGAGGAGTGACTGCTACCGGTGACGCCGCGCTGACGAAAAACATGGCTGCAGCACACCGCTCCCTAGTAAAACCGCACCTGCATAGTGCGTGCGTGCGTGCGTGCGTGCGTGCGTGCGCGTGCGTGTGTGTGTGTGCGTGTATGCATGTGTGCGCGTGCTAAAGGGTGAAATTGCCTTGTTAGCCATGCGCATTCTCTTTCAAACCAAACATTTAACATGAACTTTAGAAGTATGAAATCTTTTTGAGTCTATTCTCATGGAGTATTATTGTGAAGTAGAACTTGGTCTTTGTGGAATTCGTAAAAAAAAAAAAGGAAGACATATTTATATATTGTCTATTTGTCGCCTGTCGCTGCTGTGGAGGGTCCATTGCACAACCCAATGGTCAGCGGTCCAGAAGAGGGGGGCGGCTAGGGGTCGCTGAAGAGCGGTGGACCCTCGCACCAAAATTAAACTAGCCACCCAAGGGTGGTGGCGCAATATGCCACTCGGCCATATTTGGATCTGGTGAATCTTTGGCGTGAATCTCGGCCCCTGGTGGGCGGCTGCACCAGAACTTGCTGATGCTTAGACCGCCACACCACCGCGCCCCCCCCCCCCTTTGAGGAAATCACATCACCTGTACGCTGTTTTGTAAAGGCATTTGTCAGACATAGCCAAGGTACAGTACACAAAACACTTGAACTCCTCATATCCTGGTACTTTATTGTACAATCATTGCGCGTGCTTGTCCTTTAGAGTGGCGAGAGTCCTATCAGTGTGCAGAGTCTACAGATGCTGTGGCCGTAGAAGCTGCCATGGGAGAGTCCAGGTCCAGCTGCCTCTGACCACACCGCAGCAATTAGAGGAGCGCTGGGGTCAAGGAGAGTGTAGGGTTTTGTTTGCCTCCATCTTATGATTGAATAGCATCTAAAGAACCATAAAGGAAACGAAGGCCCAATTAAATACAGGGGCGGTTTGATTTTTTTGTGTTCTGTTGTAATTAGGCACAGACTCAAAAAAAAAAAATCTGGCTGGAGTACCTATCGGCTGGTTTTGTTCCAGGCCTATATCATTAGGCCCAAATGATCCGCCCAGGTGCTCAATGGCTCAGTATGTTAAGAGAGATTATTTAAAGGCAAACTACAGTCCACCATCTTAAAGGCCATGTTATACACTCTGTCTGATGTCATGAGTGGGCCCCCTTTCTGTTCTGCCCTTCAAACATGGGCCAAACAATGATGGCAAAGTTTTACATTAATGGGATCGGAAACAATGAACAGTGCCCTTATGTAAGGTACTTCAGCTTGATGTACATTCATGTTCTGCTCGTATTTCATTCCAAAGCACTCCCGAAGAAACGCGGCGTTTGCTTCTTGAGAGATTCAAAGGCACTTCAGAGCTTCTGTTGCCTTTGATGATTTCAAACCAGGAAGTGAATCATACATGTGTTTAATGTCCAGACTAATTCACGCACAAAGCCGGTCATTCTCAATCCAGTCTGGCTACACGGATTTTACTCCTCTGCACAGGTTATGCGGTCACCGTTTGATGCCAGTCTGTCCTTTGTTCCTCCACGATAAAAGAGATGGTTCGGGTCCAGTATACAGTTGGTTATACAGTAGACAGCTCCATGAATGGTGCTCATATTGTGGACATCCTGATTAACATTCGGGCTGCTATGAATGTCAGCTGTGTCAAATCATTAGACAAATCGCCTTAAACCGTGACAGACCAAACAGGAATTGTAGGTATGCATAACTGACCAGTTAATCAGACGGCCTGACTCAATAAACTCCCCACTCCCATGCGCACACACACGCCCGCGCGCGCTGTCACCGTCTCGCCCGACTCTGGGAAAGCTTGTGTCCGGCAGCTGCCGCGCCGGCGGGGTTGAGGGGAGCGGAGGAGCATGGGAAGGATTTGTGCGCGCGATGTTAATAACTCACAAGTGGCCCGGGCTGTTGGTCACCCCATTATTAATGTGCCACCACACTCCTGGCATCCGACCCGAGGAGACATTCCTGGAGTAATGGGCAGCAGCTGGACTGGGGTTTCCGGGAGGACAGCTGTGAGCGGACAGACCCCGGGGGCTGCTGGGGGCCGCGGGGGAACACCCGCCATTATCACCCCGCTGGGACCCGCTAGTCCAGCGCCCTCCTCCCCGGGCAGGACCCCCCCTCCCTCAACGAGGAAATCATTTGGGGCTGTGTGTGTGTTTGGCAGACCCAGGCAGGTTATTTGTCACTCAGATGTTTGATAATTGGCAGCGACAAAAACCAGTTCTTGAACCCGTGGAAATGGTGTCATTAGAATTACTTCTCAAAGGCAAACTGTAACCCGATACCGGTGGTAGCAGTAACACCCATATAGTGACATGCCTGCAGTACAGGTTGTTTTCCCGGTGTCATTAGAACTTCTTTACAACTTCTACAACTAAAAATAGTCTACCTTAAAAAGAATGTTGAAGAAGTACCCAACCGACTACTTTCAAATTCCTAACAAGTCAGTTGTGTATTTTTGGAAGTGCAGTCAGGGAAACCACTAATCATTAGAACAAGGAAGCTCTGTGCGTGTATACGACCACTTCAATGTTCTCTAGTTCCTTTTCACCCTCTCCCCTCTCTCTCTCTCCACCCCTCGACAGCCAGTGTGCTTGGGTAGTTAGAAAACTGACCCTAAAAGAGAGGCACTGCGGTTTGCTTCCACTTGCCAGGATTTTTTTTTTTTTCCAGAAGCACCTTCTTTTGCTGTGTACACAGGGAGTGGGGGCTGACACATAGACCTCAGTCTTGGCCGACGACCAGCGGCCAGACCGGCGTTGGCAGCAGGACCGTGAGAAACAGGGGGGCGACACCCAAATGTCATCACAGCTGCAAAACTGCTGAGCATAAAAGCCTAATTACAGAAATATGTACCCCGAGGCCTCCCGACAATGAAAACAGAGCCGCGTTTGACTCGCTGCTTCCAGTGAGCCGCAGTGTAACTAGTCCTGCGTTGTGTTGCGTGGGATTTACTATGAGCAAGGAACTCCAGAATTCCACAGCTGCTGCCAGACATCAACACGCACGTGTGTGGGAGGCTGCAGGGGAATTCACAAGCGTTAGACAGACTATTATCATATCGTGTTATTGTACATTAAGCTGCCTGTTACACTGTGTCTCACACTTGTAAGTATGTATGGAAATACAAGCCAACATTGATTGAAGCTTAAAATGTGTGCTTTTCAATTAAAGCAACTACAAAGATTTTTTGACTGGTTATAAAACCGTCTCATTTTAATACTGATGCCACTAGATTACGTATATTAGCAATTGCAGCCATCAGCAAGAAGATTGGCTGTTTCTATTTATTCTATAGTCTAGATATATGGTCAGCTGGTCCAGAAAGGACGAAACGATTTATTTACCTTGTCGCTCGTCATCCTGAAAAGTAGTGTCATCCTTTTGCTGGCTTCCAAAATGAATGCTGGAGGCTCGCACCAGGCAAGAGATCTTTACGACAGGAAGCATTGGTGCTCATGGGAAATGCAGTTGTCTTTCCGGGAAAACACTACCACTTTTCTCCACAGGTGCCGCTAAAATGAACATAAACTGAAAACTCCTCATGAGCCTCCTGCTTTAAACAAGGCCTGATTCTGACTAATTCTGATTGTTTCACCTTCTTATTCCTGAAAGGTAAGGTTTTCATGGAACAGAACTGAACACTAAAACCGCACACACTAGACGATTTTAGCCCCGATTTTACTGTTGCCGACCAGTTTTTTGCAATCGGAGACAAAAATCCTCCAGTCGTTGCAAACTCACCTTCGACGAGGCGCACTCACCTCCGGCGCTTGTTTAATGTGACATGCTCAGAGGGCTGCTGATCCCATCTTTGGGCCGTCACAGCCATCCTGATTTTTTCAAACATGTTTCATTTTATTGGAGCATAATCTGCTAGTGTGTCATGGGCAGTGTTGGGCAGTAACGCGTTACTAGTAACGCGCTACAGTAATAATATTACTTTTTCCAGTAACGAGGGGTGTAGCGAGTTACTAATCACATTTCAGTAATAATATTACAGTTACTTGCCCCCAGAAAGCTCGCTACTGCATTACTTTTGTCATAGGCCTGCTCTGTTTATTTATTTTCGTTTTACAAAGGGTGAAATAAAGTTTTGATTTCAGATTGAAGAACGTTCCGCTCATATCACGTCCCGTCACATTACCAGGCAAGCAGCGAGCGAGCGTAGCTATTTGAACATGACGACGTTAACATTCCATGGCTGGAAATACGCACACTATTTCGATTTCCTGGAACTGAAAGACAACAAGAATGTTGTCAAGTGTAAACTGTGTGTAAGTTCTACTAAGACTCTTTCTTGTGCCAGAAACACCACCTCAAATCTCCTGAAACATTTGCTACGCCAACACAGCAACATGAAGTTGGTGGAAAGAGAACCGGACCGTGATGAGCACGCTGCAAAAGGTAGTCAATATGGAAAGTAATATATTACATAAGTAACTAGTTACTTTTGGCTGGGAGTAATAAGTAAAGTAACGATATTACTTTTAAAAAGGGTAATGAGTAATAAGTAATATATTACATTTTTTGAGTAACGAGCCCAACACTGGTCATGGGTAATAGCCAGTGTGAACAGAAATAGCCAATTCCAGGCCTAATATTTATATTCCGCCATTACTTGTTGCATTACTTATCTTTGGATTATTGACTGACTGTGAGTCTGAACCGAATAACCCATTATAATTAGCCTAGGCCTACAATATTATCCCACGCATCAAGCTCCATAGGGCTATTATCACACATGAAGCATAGATACATTTGATTTAGTTTCATATCATTTTAAACTTGGAATGAATTACAGTGATAGAGCCAGATAATGATATGAAATGTCAGAGTTGCTTGGGAGGAGATCTGACTTTTTTTTTTTATGGATTGATTTAGAATCACCTTTTCTTTTTTTTTCTTTCTTTTTTTTTACAAAAGTCTTTTGTTTTTGTAAACATATATTAGTTGGTGGGGGAGGAAGGGAGCTGTTTAAATTAATGGCAAAACATAGAGGAAAGAGTGTCTTCACGGGAAAGCATAATGAATGCTCTTATTGTGTATTAGTGTAGGTTTTAGTGATAAAATGAAACATTTATCCTAAAACAGCAGGATGATGTTTTAATCATTACCTGGCCGAGTTTATGGAGAGCCTACTATCTGAATTGAATACATTTAATGTGCTCGGTGTATGTGTGAGAGTAGTGTGTGTCGTTGTGAAGAGGCACATGCTGTATCAAAATGCCAGTGCACTTCAGAAATTGAAGAGAACAAAACATAGGCTAAGTTTTTTTTCCCCCCAATGCAGATACCTAGAGGATATTGGTCTACCAACCTCATTACTCTAGGTTATATTGTAGCCTGTTTTTAGCAAGCGTACAGGTGGTTCTTGTGCGTCACCTATGAAATAAATCCTTCCTGCTTCCACTATAGTGCTGTCAATGTCTTGTCCTGTGCTGATTATTGCGACACTACAGCTTGACTAATCATCACGACCAAGTGAAGAATCCTATAGTGTGTGAGCCCCAGTCATTGCCACAGTGGGTAGTGTGTGCTGTGCTGTGCACCACTGCGACTGTGAGACCTCATGCAGGCACGACGGTCGTTTCATGTGAGAGGTTCAGCGAAAATTGTGTAGTGTACAGCTGGCTTAACGTGGTGGTTGCATAGCTCGTTAAGTGACAAACAATTCTTTGTCTTCAGAAATCATTTCATGTTTTCTTTGCGTGAATTGTTACAGTCGGCATCATGTTACAATATATCCTTTATTTACATGATGGAGAACCCATTAAATCGAGCTTCAGAACAACAGCTCCTCCTTGGCAGGAAGTCAGGGTTAGAAGTGGTTTGGAGGCCATGTAAACACTTGGTGTGTGTCCTGCCCTAACCTTCCTCCATCAAAACATCAACTCTTTGCAATGTTTATTGAATCCATTAAATCTCCCTCCCCTCCCCTAAGTTATCCTCAAATATGGTAACGGCAAGAGATCTATTCACCTTCTATTGACAGGGCCGCGTTTATTGATCTTGCTCTGATCCACGGGAATTAAGACGTCATTTACAGCAGACTCTGTGTATTTTGGTTTTTAACGTGAACTGATTCATTTCGGACAGATTATACATTGCCTTTTAACTAGGCTTTTAGCCCACCTTGAAGACATACAGTACCTAGATGTTCAGGGCATTGTTTCCATTGTAAGACCTACTCATTTAACTGGGGGTTATGATAATAGCTATGTCTGCCCATAAAGGAGTTGCTGTATAGATTATACGTCTCCTCATTCTGTACTACTGTACTTTGGTTTGAGGTGAGGTTAGAGGCTGTCTTTAGGATAACATTCAACTCCCCCACACCTTGCATGGCTGCAGTAGCAGTGACTCATTTCTGACGGCTCTGGGCCACGCGCTGCCCCTATTTTTCATACTCTCGCAGGCGTGCGCTCTGTTGGCTTTCAGACATTTATCTTTTGCACAAAAATTCTACGCACTGTATATAACAACTCAGGTCAATAAAGCCGCACCTGTGTGTGTGTGCGTGTGTGGGCGTGTGTATATTTATGTTTGAGAATGAACCCGGGAAAGCTTGCGGAGAGGGGCGGTAGCGTCTGTGGTTTTGGAGGGGGGGGAGGAGCGAGGAGAGGAGAGGAGAGGAGAGGAGAGGAGAGGAGAGGAGAGGAGAGGGGAGGAGAGGAGAGGAGAGGAGAGGAGAGGAGAGGAGAGGAGAGGAGAGGGGAGGGGAGGGGAGGGGAGGGGAGGGGAGGAGAGGGGAGGAGAGGAGAGGAGAGGGGAGGGGAGAGGAGGGGAGGGGAGGAGAGGAGAAGAGATGGAAGGGGAGGGGAAGAGAGGAGAGGGCCAGGAGGAGGAGGTTGAAGAGGTGGGGTCTGAGAGGGGAAAAGAGAGCCTGCGCTTGTGCCTTTCAAGGTGTGTTATTTGTTCAAGGCTGTCCAAACATTTACAGAGCGCTGGCAGCCCCGGAATGCAGAGGCCGGGCCCCGGGGCCGCGAGCAGCAGCCGTGGGAACCCACTGCTCTCCACAACCCCTGCAGACTCCTTCCCCCTCGGGCAGAGTGTCAACACAGACAGTGCCAGAGATGTGTGGGCCTGATAGTGACAGGTCCCGTCAGCACACACACACACACACACACACACACACACGCACACACGCCCACTCTCGCACACAGACACACGCGTACGCACACTCACTCCCGGAGGCACGCAGCCTGGCCTACCGCCCCGCTTGCAGACTGACACACATTAACAGACGGAGTCAGAAGCCCAGAGGCGAACGGCGGCCGCCCCCACACACACGCGCGCAAGGACTAACAGACACACACACACACACATACACACACACACATACATACAGTACACACACATACTGTACACACACACACACACACACACACATACACACACACAATGACTAACAGAGACACACACACATACACACACAAAGACTAACAGACACACACACACACACACACACACACACACACAAGGACTAATAGACATGCAGGCTCATGCACACGCTCAGCACTCAGCACACACAGTTTGCATGTTTAATATCATTTCTAATCCACATGGATTACAAACACTAGAGTTTGATATAGTGCAGATAAGTTCTTATACTGTGGCTCAGCAACATGTGAACTAATACCGTATCTCTTTCCCATGCTGGTTATGGAGGCTGTCCCAGGGAGCCACATTCACACACGATTCCAATTCTGCCAAGTGCTCTAGAGTCACACACAGCAAGTAGACAGAGAAGCTGCTTCTCTCCTACTCAAAAATAGATTATCCTCTGTACACCCCCCCCCCCCCCCGCCCCCCACCACCCCACCTCCCCCCACCTCCGACACACACACACACACACACACCCTCATGTTGATCTAGTGGACCTTGGGATCTGTGTGTCGTGGGAGTCTCCACAGCCCCAATCCACAACCAGGTGCTGACCGCCTAGAGGGGAGACGTTACAAAGCACAACAAACTACAACAAACCACAACACACTACAATTCCCAACTGCTTCTCACGGCATTATGTGAGCATTTACAGTTCGTAAGGGAATGAATCCTTCCCAGATAGGCGGAATGCGGTGGCGTAGATGGGGCCCCGAGTGCGGACAGGGCTGTTGACATCACGGTGACACTAAATAGCTAGTGTGCATTGTGCCTGGCGAGTGTTGTGGCCCTGGAGTCCTGGGTGTGGTGCCGGCTCGTGGGTGACATGGGATAGTGACAGAGGCCTTCGCTGACGAACAGACGCTCTCACAGCGCTTGAGAGTGGGAGTGTCCACAATCGCCTTTGTGTTTGAGCGTGTGCGTGTTCGTGCACATGGCCCGAGTGTCTGGGCCCCTTTGAAATTGTGTTTTCCGATATGTTGTTGTGTGATCCGTTTTCATGTGTCTGATTATCTGTGTGAAAAAAAAAAAGTTGTTATTATTGATAACAACAGATAACATATAAAAGATGCTAGCATTGAAAAAACCTGAAGTACTTTATTTCAGGCTTGTAACAACAACATAAAGTTGTTTATGAAAAGCCAGGGTGACCGTTTCAAGGCACCAACGCTACTATCAAGGAAATGACATAAGGAACTAAGTCAAACACTGAACAGTAAACCTTTGTTGAACTGCTTTTATTAGACAAAGAGAAGGAGTCGTGGCAGGCAATGGTTAAACATTTGCCTATTGCTACATGCCGGTGAGTAAGACGAATGCAATCAACGGTACAGGTGGAGTACCGAGCATGAGAACCATGCCTTGTCGAAACCTAGACCAGGAAGTCCTCTGTGTGTGCCTGTGTGTGTTTGTGTGTGTTGCCAGGTTATGGAGAGGGGAGATGGACCGATAAGAGACGCTCAGGTGGTTACAATAGCCTGGGTGCGTATCTCCTTTATTCCTATCTGTGACTTTTTTCTGTAGGCTCCATCTGGGCAGAGCAAGGCTGCCCAGTTTGGCTTTGTTCATTCAGACGATCAAGGATGATGAGGCGTGATACAGTGTAAGTGAGGGGTCAGACAGGACATCTATCTATCATCTCTGGACCACTAAGACCTCCCCCCCCGCCAATGCTAAATTAGGCCTCGCGTTGACCTCTCAACGGGCAAATGTCCAGGTAATCTGTCCGTGAGTGTCCGAGCAAACAGGAGGCACTTAATGAACGTCCAGTTACCTTGACGGGGTCAGGACGGCGTGTATTACTACTACATCGAGTGAAACTTCCCATGACCCTCCCCGCCCTCCTAGACCCCCCCCCCCCCCTCCCCCCCACCCCACCCGATGCCTATGTCCTCCGGCCCCAGACACCTGCCCCGCTCTGCCGGGAGAGGTGTCGTATAACGCCGATGAGGCAAGATCCGACCAATGGGCTGGAGTGTGAAGGGCTGGTGAGTGCGGTGGGAACTCTCCTCCCCCTGGCTCTCTCCGTCCTTACCTCCTCTACCTGGGAACCACTCCGCCTCCCAGGGAGGGGCCAGCGGCCTGCCCGCAAAGTCAATGAGCCCAAAACAAAACACTCTCGCCAACAGGTGAGTTACACAAGTCAAGTTGTGTTCTCTTTTTTTCCCTTCTTTTCTCCCCCCTTCTATCATTCATGGCAGGCACACAGCTTTACATCTTGGCAGGATTCGAGGGGGAAAAAAAGAGAGAGGAAAGAGAGAAACAAAACAGTCAAAGTGTGGGAACTTTTCCTGGTCCTTTCTTCTTCCTCCAAGTGCTTTTATCAGTATTAACCCTGCTTATACAGGTATTTGTGCACCTGTGGCATTGGCTTAATGGATCAGCTCATTCATTGTCTGAATAAAATGTAAAAAAAATAAATTTACTTTAGAAACAAAACAAAATAGAATCTCAGAATGAATAGATAAATTGAGTGTGGAGACTTTGAGCACATACATTGGCCCTTTTTTCTGTTTAGTTAGCTACTTTATAGAGCCTAAAGGTATCAAATTACCTATTGACAGGGATGTCTAGTGGTGCAATTCATATACTTCAGAGCTAACAAGATTTATTGCTCTTTGTATTAGGATATCTTTCTGTCAGATCAGAATATTTTACAGTAATTCAGACACTTTTCTTACACAGATATTTTCACAAACATGTCTTTTGTCATACCTCTTTGAAAGGAGAGGTATAGAAGCCCTAAGAGAACATTAATCAGCATGAATGTAATATACCTGATAATAACTGGCTATCAAATCCAACACTGCCTCCCTCGGTGTGAAAAAACGCATTGCCTCTAAGTGACTGCGTGTGTGTGTGTGTGTGTGTGTGTGTGTGTGTGTGTGTGTGTGTGTGTGTGCGTGCGTGCGTGCGTGCGTGCGTGCGTGCGTGCATGCGTGCGTGTGTGTGTGTGTGTGTGAGTGTGTGAGTGAGTGAGTGAGTGACGTGTGTATGCATGCCTGCATGCGTGTGTGTTTGTTTTTTTGTCTGTGTTTGTTTTTGTGTGTTTGTGGGTGCGGGTGTGTGTATGTGTGTGTGCGCACGTGCGTGCGCACGCGGGTGTGTGTGCATGTGCCTGTTGATCTAATGAGAGATGACAGTCCTGTCCTTAGCCAAATAACCAGTGAACACATATATTATTCTGAATGGGCAATGGCAGGATAACACACCTAGGTGCTAAAACAGCCATCTTCCATTTTACTGCTGCCTTCTCCACCCAGCCTTCCACTTCACTACCCCATAAACACGAGGAGAAGGCTGACATTGCACTTCAAATGACAGCACTTGAGCCTTTGTCAACCCCCTACTTAGGCCATTGTGAGCGAGGGAGACTTGGCTTTGTTGGAGGTTCATATAGTCTTTAAACCAAAACTCCAGACAACAATAGATCTAGCGCTGTTTCCTGGGCACACCAAATGCTTTTTCCATCTCCATGCAGGCAGGTGCATTCCCATGATGTCATCTCTAGCGGTGATTGATTGGTGAATCAGGTAACACTGGAGGTTTTCCGTGAAGCTCCTCTGAATGTGCGCTGGTAGCTGGTGTTGTCTGATACCGTTTTGTCACCCTTCTTTCCCTCCAATAATGCGTTTTTCACCCAAGCCTCAGCAACATAGCCGTTCACTTACATTACATTACATTACATTACAGTCATTTAGCTGACATTTTTATCCAAAGCGACCTACAATAATTGCATTTAACACAGGAAGTCAGTGTACCACTACTCACCAGAACAAGTGCATCTCCTTTCTAAACAAGTGACTAAGAGCATAATCTAGTATTCAAAGCAAGCTCAAAAAGTATAACTAAAAATACATTAGGTGCTTAAGAGGGAGGATCCTGGTAGTACTTCTCGAAGTACTTGTATAGATAAAACCAGCATTATGAATTCGGTGTCAATGCAGCATTAAACTATACAATATACAGTATGCCGTACTTGAGTAGGAATGAATAAAATCTACCTGTACAGTATAAGAACCAAATTCATTTGGCATGATACATCATCTTAACATTTCCTTGCGAACTACAATCATCAGCGCATCAATTCACTTTGAGAGTGGACTTAATGGCTGGATAGCACGGCGCGCCATATAACAGTTAGTTGAATTCGCTTCTGAGGAGAGGATGTGGGTTCTTTAGAGGGTAATTCACAGAGACGTGTCAGGTGTTTTAGTCAGGTTTTTGTTCGGTGATGCTCAGGGGCCAAGCAGTCACCTGCAGGGCTATGACATCACCCATGGCTGTCCTTTCTCTCGGGCCCTCTAACTCTATGTCCCAGGCCCTCAATTGAACAGCAAACTACTAATACTTTTTTTTTGTGCCGCACAACAAAACCAACTATTTCCTCTGGACAAATATGAGAACAATGTTAACATGAACTATGTTTGACAAAATATTGTCTTTGTGTCACTCTGCCACCTCCAGTGTGGTAAGACAGTTGAAGTGGCGGTGGAGTGCCTCGCTGTGTTTCGGATCAACTGCCGCTAAGCTAAGGTCACCGGCTTCCCTTTCTACTCCATTCAGGCACAGATGCTCCCAGGTTGTTGTCTCTGTGCTATCTCTACCTCCTCTCCTCCTCTCCTCCTCCTCTCCCTCCTTTGTTCCTCCTCTTTCAGCGCTGGTATTTACAGCAGGGTCAGTGTCAGGAGGGAGATGTTTGCTAACTCTCGCGGTGGAAGGGGTTGGCAGACAACTGACAATTGCAGCGTGTCAACACGCCTGTATGTACAGCCAACCCCACCGAGGGGGATTGCGGATCGTTTGTTGGCTCGGGAGACGGGGTTTGGAGTGACCACACACGCCCTCGCTTTTTTCTTTTTTAACAACTGTTATATTTCGCCTTTGTCTCCGCTCAGAAAAAGACAGATGCTGGCAGTGTAGTTCTTTGTCTGCTTGAAAGTGGCCGGCCGGTTCCCATGCAGCGCAAACTCACCACACCTCTCTACCGTTCCCAGTAGAGGAGAGGAGGACTGAGGAACGCCACAGACAGTCAGGGGAGGTGATATCCGTGATATCCGTGGACGGCCGTTTGAGGTCCGCGTCCTCATGGGAGCAAAATACTAAAGTCCTGGCCCGTCCCGCTGTAGTCAAACAAATACAGTTTATAGTCCCGTTAACACCCTGCGCTGACCACTGCATCGGGGATGAACACATTAATCAATATGACTCACCGGCCGATGCTTTGGTTTGAGTGTTCAGCCCTGTTTATGGTTCAGCTCATGTCTGACAGGGGATTTACCTGATGCCCGAGTCCTCTTGTAAAGATGAACTCACCTCTCGTCTTGTTTCAGCCAGGTCGTTTACCCGGATCGGGAGGTCTAGCCAGTGCAACGGCGTCTTCTACCAGAAGAACAGGTCCAGTCCTGTCCAACCAGCTTCATGTACTGGTGTCCGAGGATGGTGATCCGAGGGTATAGCCATAACCTGGTGACCCCTATTAACATTCACAAGCCCAGACAGAATTGTCTCTACACACACACACACACATACACACACACACTCACACACACACACACACACACACACACACACACTCACATTATGAACATGAACGATAGTGGTCAAGGTCTTACTAATTCACGGTACTTGACGTTGACTAAGAAAACCATGGATTGCAAACCATCAGTTGAATCGTAGGCCATCGAAACGTTGTTTACTTGCGAAGTGGAGAGGCTAAGTCAACTTTGTTCGACTATTTTACAGCGTAGTTTAGACGGAGGTGTGAGTACGCAGCTTGTTTAAGGGATCTTCACACTCTTTGTTAGACCCCTCACACCCTATAAGGGAAGTGTGACACCCGACAGGACCGTGTGATACGAAACACGTGCATTGTTGTCGGTGTGACGGCATGCTAAGTAATCCATTAGTGCCGGTAAAGCTGATTCAGGAGGGGCCGTGTGTACTTAGTCTCCTACTTGGATTTCACACCAAATGTGGATGAATACAGTAGGTGTCTCCCGATGTGTGGAGATGATATGTTTACCGTATACGTCAATGTGGTTTTTAAAAGAAGAGATGGCGATAGAGAGAGAGAGAGAGAGAGAGAGAGAGAGAGGGAGAGAGGGAGTGGAGAACGATAAAGAGATAGAGAAAGAGAAAGACAGAGAGGTATTTTCCCCTTTTTGTATCATTTCTTCTTCCCTCCTTTTCGGCAGGAAGAGGAAGTGGCTTGTTGATGTGGCACTAAAGCTGGCTGCCCAATAAAGTGAGGGGGGAACAGATAAAAGAGAAGAAGAGAAAGCTAGAAGAGAATGAGGGGTGTGAAAACGCTGGTGGAGAAGAGCTTTACTGCCTATGTTAATTAGGAAGTGAATTGAAAAAGAAACCCATATTCCCTAAGGCCTGAAAGAAAAAGGAGAGAGCTAGGAGCATAAGGAAGGGGAACCAACCGCTGTAAAACAGCTGGCTTTCACAATGAACCTTGAAGGTCCCTGAGGAAAAACTCAAGAGGAGGACTTGTTTACAATTTCCGTGTCGAATTTTCTCTCTTTCATACGCGGTTCCAAGAGAAGTTCTCTGTGGCGCTGGAACCTCTTATGAAAGATGATCTTCTGACTTTGTTCTCAAATAAGTCCCCATGTTATTGGTGATTTCTGCACACAGCAAATTTACTTACTTTATGTTTCCCTAGTGTGCCACTTACCAAGTCTCCTGCAAGGATTCCTGTCACCGTCAAAGAGAGCGGATATTTGCCTCGAGCTCCCAGTGGGTGGTTGGTCACAAAGACATTTCATATGGCATTTCATACTTGTAAGAGTGTGATGATTGCAGTTTGTTTTTCTTTATCTCTGTCCTTTTTGTCACTTTAAGGTCTCTCTCGAGTTCCTGCGGCTTGACCATTTTTAGGCCCGGCTTTAATCTCTGTACCAGGGTTTTGTTCTCTGAGCCTCCTGCTGGAGGTCCAGCGCTAAGACAAAGCTCTGTTTACACTAATGACCCACTAGGCTTTTCAGCGCAGAAACAAACAACGGTAGGGGGAAGCCAATAGAATTTAACATTTTGACATTTTTCCACATGCTCTCAAAACCAATATTGACCTGGCTCCCCCGCCTGGATGCTTTTAGTCCACAGCCGTGGCATACAAATCAAGCCAATGCAGCCCGAGCCGCAGGCGGCCGAGTCAAGGGGAGAGGGCAACAATGCTCCTCCCAGGATGGAGCTCTCCCGTCGGGCGGGCAGAGTGGCCGCTGTCCCCGGCTCAAGCTGGTCCACAGAAGCCGGCTGTATGAAAGACCTGCTTGCTTTAATGATCCCGTCTGAGAGGGACGATTGTGCCCGGTACCTCGGGCCCTGCTGCTGGCCGAGGCGGACGAGAGGACGGGGACAGTGGGGGCACTCACATGTGCGGGAACGAGCCCACGTAGCGGGCAGCACTTCTCAAAGGCCACATTACAATCAATTAGAGCCTAATGAGCGAGGACTTGGACTTGTAACCTGTTGCTCGGAGGGGGGGGGGGGGCTTGGAGAGCATGCCCAGCTGGCGGAATTAATCAATAACCCCTGAAATAACTCCCCGACGGAAGGCGGTTAACAGCCGGGGGGGGGGGGGGGGGGGGGGGCTCCTGAGTGCGTGGTCGTCTCCAGGTCATCTCGGTCTGAAGTCTTCATCCGCTCCCACCCCCATCGCCCTCCGCCTTCACCCTCCGCTCTCTGTCAAATAAGTCAGACTGTGACAGAGAAATCAGAAGGAATGAGAACCTACCGTTTCGCGTGGGCTGAGAATGTCGATTTCCATCGAGCAACTCCCGCGCAGATTTCTGTGTATCTAGCAGGAGTGGATGCGTGGCAGTGAGAGTGTTGCGATGGTGGTGGTGGTGGGTAACGGGGTGGTGAGGTGACACAGGAGTCATGTGGAGAGAGCTAACAAACAGCCTTGAGGCCATTAGCCAGGAGGCATTCATAGACGTGGCAATACACAGGCGGTTTTGCACTTTCCACCACAGGGATGATAGTAGGAGTAAGTGTGTGTGTGTGTGTGTGTGTGTGTGTGTGTGTGTGTGTGTGTGTGTGTGTGTGTGTGTGTGTGTGTGCGTGTGTGTGCGTGTGTGTGATTGGGAGACTGTTAGCATCTCCATAGAAAGGGCGGTGTGTGTGTGTTTGTGTGAGTGTGGAGGCCCAGCTGGAGACCCCGTCCCCAGGGCCAACGCTTACCTGTGGAGCCTCTGGCTTTGGAGGAGATTCTCTGCTCCACAGGCCTCTCCTCAGCAGGGGAGGAGGGGAGGAGGAACGTGACAGCAGGTCAGCCAGCAGGAGTGCAGGCCCTCAGGTGTGGGCCAGTGTGTGGCCAGTGAAACCAGCAATCTCCTTAACTGCCCATAAAAAGTCTCCAATTGCTCCATAATGAAAATATTTCCCTAAAAAACAGAACCTCCTTCCACAAATCTACACACTGTGAGGAGGACAATATTAAACGACCTGACCCACGTAAATCTCAGACCCACATGTCGCCACATGTCGTCACTCTTTTCAAGTGAGTGTTTTGGCGGTGTGGTGCATTGTGGGAACAGCTGTACCGCCTGCTGGACAATGGTAATATACGAGGCGCGCTAGCTTTCCTCGACGCTAACTCCCGGGGTAGCAGCGGCGAAGGCTGTATGGATGGAGGAACTTTAATCAACTGGGGACCCACAGAGAAACCCCAAGCCCCGCCCTGCTCCCCATCTGCCTCGACCAAGTGCTTCACCTCAGCAACCTCACCCTGACAGCTAGTATTAACAATATTGTGTGGCTGTCTGTGAGCTTCCCCTGTAATGTACCCGCTAACTCCTAACCTCTCACAACCCCTCTACCCCCTTCTAGGGCGATATTACAGCACGGTGGGAGTTCAGGCAAAGTGGAGAGGAGAGAAAAGAAAAAAACCGCTCGTTTGGAAGTTCTTAGGTCAAGCTGGCATTTTCCCAGGCTGCGGTGGGGGTAGGTTCTTTCCCAGCATGCCGTGCTCTCTTTAGTTTGATTAAAACTGTGAAGGAGAGTTGTTCAAGTATATGGTCTTTGTTGGGTCTTCCCCCACCCCTCTGTCTGTCTCACTCCTTAACTAAAAGTGCCCATTGTCCACATACAAGTGGTTATATTCAAAGCCTTTTGACAGTGTCCGCAACACAATAAACCCACTATTACATTGGCGATGATGTAAGAAGTTGATGCAATAATGTAATGTTTGGTGAAAACTTTGGTATTACGTTCATATTGAGAGCAATGGACATGCATCATTTGTTGGCTGGGCTACCACGATCCGAGCGATAGCCATGAGAAAGTGCACGGACTGGATGTTCTGTGAGCTTGTCCAGCAGGTAGGCGTTGGCCCGGCGTTTCAACACCGTGTTTCAGCCCGCCGCGGGGCTGACTGACGAGCACAAGCGCAAGAATAGGTGAGAACTTGCAGCGTACCACCGTGGGATAACCATGACATCATCACCACCACAACAACCAGCTCTGCCTGGCAGGCCTGGGGCTGGGAGGCGCTTAGCTTCGCTACATTGCAGGTGTTTCTCCCTCTGTTGCCCTTGCGGTGAAATGTCACTACATCAAAAAGACATCATCAATGACTCGCTGGCCCACGCTGTGGGAGGAAATGGAATCTAGGTGTCTCGGCAGGGAGGTGTGAAAAAAACATGGTGCCCCTCGTGAACATGTACAATATGCTCAACCTCACCCAATAGCTTAGAGTAGGGGCCAATTGTTTGATTGTATTCTCTTCACAATTCTATTTTTCCAAAAAGCCCCTTTTAGTGTAGCACTGATGCTAATTGCGAGGGTATTAGGGGCTAAATGCAAGAGTAGCTGACCCCCTGACCACGGCTCATTAAGCAGTCGAACACATCGAGCCACTGCTACTTATGACCCTTTCTGTTGTGGCAACACACAAGCAAATAAGCTTCAGCCTGCCTCTTGTTACCAGAGCTCCCCGTTTGGCCTCTGGCACTATCCAGTTGAAGAGTCTCTTTCCCTGGAGAGAGCTCTCCGTCGAACCCGGGCCTGGCGCTGGAGCACTTGTCAGAGAGCCGCGCCATTGTTACGTCAATGGCTCTGCCTTCAATGCGAATTCTTCCACGCTTTCAGACGGCAAAGGGAAGCACTGACTGACTGCCCTGTGTTAATTTAGCTGCCTTTCATTACAACTTGATCCGCGCGGTCTTACCGACCTCACTGGAGAGGGGTGTAAAAAAAAGTTTGAAGTGTGGCCGCAAGAATGCGCCATTCAGCTTAGCGACACAACATTAACAAATGGCAGGCAACCCACACCTGCCTCAATCAACGAGGGTTAAATAAGCCATCAGGGAGTTATAGATTGGGAGACAGAGTTCACATTGCAGGCTACTGATAAGCTAATGCTAAGTGGAGACATTTAAACACTGTGGGTGATCAACGTCAACAGGAAGTAAACAAACTCTGGTTGAGGGAGGAAGCGAGGGGCTGTTAAACCACAGATAAGGTTTCACGTACGCACCCGGGCTGACTAGTGAGGTGATTGGTGGGCTGACGGGACGCTGTGACCTGCGTGACCCTGCCCTGCACTGACTGAGGTCTGGAGCAGCCGCAGCGGGTTTGCCCCAGGGAGAACCCCGCTTTCTGGAAGCGAACGCCTACTCTCACCGCCGGGCTGAGTCAGAGCCAGAGGGCACAGAGGGCACAGACACAGGCGGTTCGATTCAGACAAGGGCTCTCCGCAGACACCAGGGCCCGGGTGTTGGCGGTGTACTGTGACCTAGATGTGATTTGGAGGCAGGGCCGGGTCCTGACGAGGTCCCATGCCTGTCCCTCACACCCTTTCCTTAGAGCCCACCCAGAGCAGAGTCACTGCATGTTAGCTAACAGGCTGGCAAATATTTTAATCAGGGGGCATATTATGATTATGAATCCATTGTGGTATCGGGAAATCATCAGCAATAATGTTTTATGTTTATTAAAGGATTATGTGTCTCAGGCACTGACCTTTCACTGCTATTACATCTTAAAATCCTCTGGACTGTACATTCTGTCTGTATCTAAATCACTTTGTGGGAGTAACAGCAAAGCAGCGAGTTGGACAAGAACATCGAAACTCTGTATCTGCTCACGATGAAGTCATCAACAACAGACAAGACTCTGGTTTTGAGGGCTGGGAACTCAGCCAAAGATTCCACACAACGCTTCTCAAGGGAGATTTGTGTGTGTGTGCGCGCGTGCGTGTGTGCGTGCGCGCACGCATGCAAGAGCATGTGTGAGGTCTCTGAATCATGAACCACTCAGACAGTCAAGAATGAAAGGAGATAGCTTTTCTCATAGAGGAACTCAGCGGTTACTCTTCTGGCGTACAAACCTGCTCGGTGCGCCTAGCACGGACCGGTCTGCTAATGACAAGCGCAGGTACACCCGACCAGTACTTTCCGTTCACCGCACTTCCCTTCCGAGCTCCTCAAAGGAGACATTGTTTTACACCAGACCCGGGACCGGGTGTGCAACCGGGCCCCAGGCACTGAAGAGTTAAGAGATGTCTAGGTTTAGGTGGAGGCCCCATAATGGCACCCCGCCCCCATAGTAACACCCCAACGAGTGAGTGGTGACAGCTCTGGAGGCTGCTTTATCAGTGGTGACGAGGGACACGCGGTAGACAGACCGCCCCGTCTCCCCCCACCCAGCAGCCGTACTGTAGAGGTATTATGCAGGAAGTGAGTGGCGGTCCTGCGCTTGGATTGGCCCTGCCACTTCCTATTGTTTCCCTGTCGCTGATAACCCCGGCGGCGACCCCGGCCTGAGAGGAAGGAAGGCCATCACTCTGCTGGAGGTGGCGCGGCTCGTCCACTCTTTGTGGTCTGATAACTTATTAACCCGAGCGTCCACCGTCGGAGAATGGTTTTCTCATGGGCTCCCAGTATGTTTAACCCGGAGCAAACAGCTCCCTGCTTTTCAGGAGTGAGGCTAAGGCTGCAAGGAAGCAGGCCAGGATGAGAGATTGGGAGGAACCTTCCCTAAGGAGGTTTAATGAGATTTATCGTTCAACACTGTTGCCATCAAGCTGACTGGATGAAAGAATGAACATCGTTGCTCATGTAGACATACCCTGCTATTAATCCTAATCAAGTCTCTGTTAACAATAATTGTTAAAGAATGGGGATCAGGACCTTATTTCAGATACATTACACTGTAAGTTAAGGGCGTGCCTCTCAGACATACATGAAATGAAACAATAATCAGCTACATGTTTGAGTAAGAGTAGCATTTTATTGATTTAAAACAGATGATTTCATATTGTTTTAATCCACATCTTGATATTCCCCCATCCAGCACTATGGTCGCTAATGAGTATTTAACACAGGCTAATCTTATATTTCAGCAAACAATAATCTGGCCTTGGTTGTGATGGAGGTACTGCAGGCTACGGAAAAACCTTCAGAACAACCTTTAAAGCAACATCAGGGGGGTTGCTTTAAATAGAGCTTTGTAGCTCCCAGTAGATCTAAAAGAAATGGTGATTGAAGAGAGAGCTCTGTCCAAATGTTGATGCTGAAAAACCAGATGCACCCAGCTGCCCGAGACGGCCATTTTTCTTTAATTAGCACCAGTGAAGGGCTGTGTGGGGGTGGGCGGGGGAGGGGGGGGGCTCATCCTTGGTCATGAGGGAGTCATAGCAGGCAGTGGCAGCCCTAATGGCAGCCCCTCAGGGAACACAGACGAACCATTGACACGCAGGATCACGCCACACCTCAGGCACACACACACATAGCTGCTGTCTTGTCATGCGTCTGGCTGCCTCACTGTGTGCCCTTCTTCATCGTGTGCTCCCCACAGGTTGTTGCACACTACGCCTGCCCCACAACTGAGCTCAGCTGTTGCTGCCGGAGGGAACAGGCTGCAAAATAGGCCAAATTGTCGAATGTACAAGTCAGTCTGCCCCAAGGCGGGTCAATTAAAGAAGAATTCGGCCCAGTGTCCTACACCGTGGCCTAAAAATACCTTTAGCCTCAGTTCACATGAGCCTTGGTGGATTTTTGGTCTCATGACTAATGGGCTGAAGCACTGACTGATGGCCCCATTGATCTTTGGGGTCTCCCTGGTCTGTATGAAGGAGCAGGGTTTTTTTCAGCAAACTAATTGCTGCTGTACAGCAATTCAGCCTGTTGAGTTTCGCAATGAAACACTTTAGTGGAAACAGCTTGTGAAGTGCACCCTTGTGAACTAGTTTAAACATGTCTAAGAAGTTTAGTGGGAGACATGGTTGACTTAATAAATATGTAAATCATTAGCATGGACCCATGTGCCTTAGGCCTACGTGATTAAAAAATGTGACATTGTTTACGTGAGTTGAATATTATGACAACAGTAGGTCAAGCATAACCACTGGAGCTGGGCCTGGGCCTGGCTGCCTACAGAACTACCTCAGCATCTTGTCCACATTTCTAGCTGGGTTTGATAGCTCTTCGTCGCCATCTGGTGGCTTGTGGTCGAGGTTGATAGTAGGCCATGTGCGCCCACCTGGTTGTGGAACCAGATGTCTTCATTTTACTGCATGATTAAGGTAGGCTAAATATTTTATTGCTGCAGTAACCTAGCACGCTTTAACTGCTGCAGGCTATGTGATATATTTTCGCTCTGTAAGAAAAATCCCATACTGATCTATTGAACTTTGAGCATCCTTCTTTTCGGTAGCCTACGCTAAGCCTTTTTAAAGAACGGGTTGCAGCGTTAACGACGGCAAGATCTGTCATTAAGAGTATGCTCTTTCCAAAAGGTATGTGCAGATTGTGCACTGATACGAGGCGGATCAGGTGAGCCTGAAACCAGGACAACAATCACGTTTTGTCTGCTTGTTGATCCCACATGCAGGGTCCCGCCTCGAGCTACAGGTAGCTACTATCAACTTCACCATGGCAATCTGTGTATTGTAAACGCAATAAAACAATGGAATTGGTAGGAAAGCCTATGTGTAGCCTAGCCATATGGTCTGGAGACACACATAGCAGTAGACTAAATGTATTAAATCCAAGTTTATTCGTCTTACAGTTGTTGTTTTTTTTACAGTGATTGTTTCCCATCCACGCTGTCCTTCCTCCAAGGGCAGCCAGAAGCAGTGGGCACCCTATAAGTGGTGTCCAGGGACCAATTCCAAGTGCTCATGTCCAGATAGGCCCAGGAGATAGCCCACCTGAGCACCGACCGGCCTGGGGAGAACATGCCCGCAGTACTTCTTGCTGTGAGGTGGTAGTGCAAAGCACCGTGCCACACATGGTGAGTAGCTTAAACCAGCTGGCCTAACCATCCCCTACTATTACAATTAGGCCTAAATTAAAATCACATTAAATCAGTGACATATTTAAGGACAAAACCAAGACTGGAATATAGTCAGCAAATATAAGGTATTAATAGAACAGGTCGTTTTAGTAGGCTACTTTACACTGATGTAAATATTGTTTTATCTCTGTTGCGATCAATTATTTTCAGGAATAGCCATCTACTATGACCCTTGTGGCATTTTAGATTCCCTTTATTGTCATTACACATCACAAGACAGCGCAACAAAGTTATGTACAGTAACAAGTAACACATCAAACATCAGTTCAGACATCCTTGCCTACTGTTCTGCCACAGGCTCCTAAGCCCCACACTTATCATTGGTTTAAAATAATATGCCACCTGTTTGATACAAAAGGTGCCACCAACCAAGGCATGGCAATGGAGCATAAAGGGGACACAAACCCTCTCTGTTTAAACATCTTGTCACCGGGTGTGCCTGAATGTCTCTGTTTACGAGGCTTTGGTTAATTGACGCTGAATTGCCGGAGCTGACACGGTGAAACAATTAGAGAGAACCACCGTCGCATTAGCCACTGTTAAGTAGTCCAAACAGATTCCGATCTTAATCCCAAGAACTGATTCTCAAGGGCCTAATCCTGTTGATGGAAACAGGATCCCACCCGCATCCCGGCGCCCTGCCTACCCCAGGTGCAGTAGTCACACAGGCCTCGGCTTGTCTCGCTTTATTCTGGGAGATGAATTGAGAGAGGGCTTTCTTGGGCACAGGCCCAGGCCGCGATTTGTTAATTAGGAGAGCAGCTTCCCCATAATTAGCCATAGCAATGACAATTAGGCGAGTAAATAAAAGTTATGGTTACATATTGTGAATGTGGACTGCTAGATGAAAATTCAGAATGCTTAAATGCTCCCCCCCCCAAGACAGCAATGCAGTTAGTGTGAACTAAAGTTGGGAATTCAAATATTTCCAAAAGTACACCGCTTTTCACTATTAGAGAAAACGTTGTGCAGGTTCGAGTGCAAAATCCTGGTCATTGCATTAAGATGTAAACATCTGCAATCTACTGAGCAAGGTTTTAAAGTGTTGATGGGATCATGAGATATGTTATCTTGACATCTTTGAGGGGTGAGTGACATCTTAACAGCAGCGATGGCCCGGTAATCCTATTGTCTTCGGTAAGTCATCCTGATAGCTGTAAACAGAGACTCAGCCCCACCACAGATAAACCCGCTGCACTCTAATGACAGCCTGCACATACAGTAGATTAAAAATGGTGCGTCTAAATCCTGTCAATGTTGCTCTTACGTTGTCATTGATTCTCAACAAAGTAACTTAAATGTTCATAAAATAAGTGTGATCAGAGCATGCTTAAACATGACGTTAAGTTTAATACATTTAAGTATGATTTCATTTGAATGAAATAATGACTGAATCCAGGGTCTCTCTGACGGTACAGGGAGTCTCAGTCAGATGCTCTCTCACGTGAACCAGCACATTTGATTCTCTGTCCTCTCTGAAACTCCAACCTCCTCTGGCATTCACGTAGCCTGGGGGGAATTCAGAATCTCTGTTGCTCCATGACTTCATAATGGAGGTGTTGGCTGACCCACACCTCGCACGACCCCCCCCCCTCAGTGGTGGGGGGGGGGCTGTTGTCCAGAGCTCGTTCTGCCAAGGGAGGCTTTGCAGCGGGCACTTCACTGTAAGATTACACCCTGTGGCTGACCTCGTCACGCGGCTCATGTGATAATAATTACTCATAATAATTGACCGCAGTAACGTGCTGTACTGCGGGTGCTCTGTGCACGGTGCCGGCGTGTGCTCTATTTAAAGGGGCTGAAATGCCACCCCTCTGTCGGCGGTACGGCGGACGTCAAGAGTTTCATGTGATCAGAAGCGCCGCTCTATTTATAACGAATCACAGGGCTCGACGCGTCGCGCTCTCACGCACAAGGACGGCCGTACAGAGGACACACGCCGTGGCAATGCTGGGACCCCAGATTAGAGCGCCACGCTACAGGACTGGGCCACTGAGCCTTGACAGGTATACAACATGGAAGCTCACCATTGCTGATGCATGTGAATGACGTGCTAGTCTCTAATGTTATTAAGTAATTAGTTGATAGAATTTACTAGAAGTTGGAAGGAATTAGTGGAATATCTGTGATCTGCAGTTTAATGACCGATTAGCGTTTTGTTCGAATATGGACAGCATACTGTACATTGAGCCTCAGTGTTGTTATTTATTAGTGTTGCACATTTATGATAATATGGCATTTTAATGTCAGACCTGGGAAACAGTTTGCGAGCAGTTATTCAGATCATGGGCCATGATATATTTAAGTTAAACAAAAGCCTGCATGTCTTATACTGTAGCAGTTTATTTAAATTCTATACATTCAATGAATGGTTGCTACAATACATGCCCTTGTTTTTATGAACCTGCTGTACACTGTGTCCTCCTGTCTGGGTGAGTGGTGTGATGGTTTTTTTCTAAACATATCCAATGTTTGCTGTTACATTCAGAGTGCCAATTTCTTATTTATTGATTTTACAGGTTGCTGTGAGACGGCTGTGGCCACTCCCTCACAATGGATGACTTTGAATACAGCGTGCAGATCTCAGAGAGCGACTGGGACGCCTTCCTCCAGGAGTGTGAGGAGTGTGCCTTCCTCCCACCTGCTGTGGCTGGGGTGGATGACTCTGGCGCGAGCGATGTCGATGATGTGGGGTCTACCTTGTTGGACGCGGGTCTCAAATCTGACCTCGGAGCGGTCTTCCCGGAACGCGGCCGACCCATCGACGCCCCCTTGGAGTGCGAGGGCTCCCCTGTGGAGCGTCGCCTCGGCAAACACGCCGTCGGCGGCTCGGACAACGACGTCTCAGGCAGCCGTGAGGAGGTGCACCTGGGGCCTGTCAATAGGTTCTTTGAGAGGCTTAGTAGTCTCACAGGGGCTGAGCAGCTTATTGAGCCCAGCCAAACGGCAGCGGGGAAAACCACAGAAGCTGCATGGGCTGAGGAGGTGTGTACTGACGGGCGACAAGCCAACAGCACAGCTCTGCCAATAAACATCCCCGAGCGAAACTCGCGGCCTCCCGGCTGTGAGAAAGAAGCTGGCGAAGAAACCACAGAGCCACACAGCAGCAGCAGCAGCAGCGCCACCACCGACACAACACACAAAGATGGGCCTCGCTCCAAACTGGCGCCTGAAATTGCAGTGAAAGAATCTGAGGGTGAAACCGACGAGTCTATCAGCCCCTACCCAGAGTTAGTCATTGGAAAGGACGATTGGCTGGTGACTCCAGAAAAGGAAGCGAGCCAGCGGAAGAACGAGAGGCAGGCTCATGGCACACCCTGTGTGGATGAGCAGAGGCGTGGCGATGTCTTGGCAGACCAGACGGTTCTCAAGAAAGGCCCTTACCTTGATAAGAAACCACCTATGAAGCTAGATGTACTTCATAGCGATAACTCGGCAGAGGGCAAACGCCTCTCTGTGGTGTTGCCAGTAAAAGACCCAGGGCAGCAGAGTGATACCAGAGTCCCCAGCCAGGAGCTGTCTCCACCGTTAGCCAGCAAAAAGAAGAAAAAGAGGAGGAAGAGAGCGAGCGTTGAGCCTGTGGAGGCTGGCTGCGGGTACGAGAGGCAATCTCACGCCAGTCAGAGTGACTCGGAGGAAGACAGAAGTGCCCGGGGAACAGAAACGAATCCACATGAACGCCTATCTGGAGAACGTGGCGCAGCCCGTATCAATGAAACAGAACGCAAGCGCATCAGACTCCCAGCTCACCAAAATGTGGAGAATACTGCTTCTACTTCGCCTCCTTCATATTCAGAAGGTCTCCAAGGAAGACCTAATGGAAAAGTGGCATCTAAGATAAATGCAGTGGAAAATTACGAAGTTGGCCTCGATTCACCAACTCCCGGTCTGAGCGACTGCCAAAACCAGAGGTTATCTGAGGAGAGTGATCAAATAGAGAGGCCATTACTCTCCAAGTCTCCACCAGGTCAAACAGATGACAGTGACTTGTCAACACCAAACGTTGGTGGTCATGGGGAAACCAATGTACAGCCATGTAGCGCATCGCCATTACAGGCATTGGTTGAATTAAAAGAATCTCCCAGGTTGTCAGTCTCGGGTACCGCCTGTCCTCACAGTGAGTCAGCTAGAGGAAACCACACAACATGTCAAAAAGAGGCCGAACCTCAACAAGAGCAAGACATGGATGAAGACTATACAAATATGGAGGCTTTACCTAAGGAGTATAACGCCTCAACTGAGCATGACACTTCATCCAAGGTCATCCAAGAGGACATTGACTGTGTGATTGGTTCAGAGACACAGGAGCTGCCCACTCATAATAAAATACACCACAAGTTCAAAAATGGACAGAGTTCAAGCCCCAGTGAGAATCCAACTGAGGTTGCCAGTACTGATGCAGCAGTAGAATCTGTCAAGTTATCATTACCAGAAAAAAACTATGGATTCAATGAACCCTATATATCAGAACCAGACAAGATAAACATAACGAAATATCAAGATGATCAATTTGAATATCAATCAAATATCAAAGATGATCTGACTGTTTATACAGAGAATTACACAGCCACCATGTCTGCAGAACCTCTTGTGCTGGCAGTTGATCTGGAGGGCAGTTTAAACTCTCATCACTCTGATGCAATAATTAATACTAATATAGAATACAGTGTGCCTGATAGAAATCACAGCTCATCTAAAGTAAAAGATGTGCCATTATCTCAATCAGGATCTTCACACTTGAATTCCTCTTCTTGTGAAGGGAGCCAAAACGCAGGCCTGGAGCTTAACAGAACACATTTAACAGTACGGCCAGGTACAAATGACACTGACATGTCTTCCAAGTCATCTGACAGTCCCGGTACAACTGACATATCAGAGCTCGGAGTTTATTCAGATGTCACAAGTGTGGATGGCACGGCCAGAGCCAAGACAGCAAAGAGTAATGTTGCAGAAAAAGTACTAGACTCCAAACCGTCTGTGTACGCCATGTCCTCCTTCTGGACGGACATAGAGAAGTTGACGATAAACGACATCTTGCGCGTTCGGATGGTCTGCGATGGCCAGCCACCCAGTACTCTTCCTCAGCCACTAGACAGTGAAGTGACCGACACCTCTGATACTGCAGACTCAGGCTGCTTCACTCACCCGGATGACCTCAAACCTGACCACTCCAGTGGCGACATGTCCACTATTGCTGATTTCAATGAAGACTCAAATCCAAACTCAGATCCTATTGTGGGTGGTGAATCCGCCAACTCTATTGATATTTTGTGGGAAAGTGATCCAGACCCAGTTTGTCTAGGCGCTGGCATATACCCTCATAATGCAATGGTAAGCACCACTAACGATCTTCCCCAATCACTTGTCCCCAGCAGTGCCCAGAAATACATCAGAAAGATAAACAAAAACAGAAGTATGCAAAACTTGCCTGCTCTGGAGTCTTCTAGTCAATCGTTGAAAGGTTGTGTTTTACCAACTGCTATTGCCGAGGAAAGAGAATCAGAGATGGAGTCCTTCAGTGATGAACACGTACCGAGACGAGACGGCACCCTGGATTCTTTACCTCCCTCTTTTACAGACGATGTGAGAATGGAAAACTATAGGATCTCTCTGAGTGACATCTTTCAGTACATATTTGGTGGGACTACATCTGAACCCTGCCATTCAGATACAGACAACATGGCCGCCTACTATGTCGGTAATTCAGTCCCAGAGACGTATGATCATTTCTACTCGGAGTATGATGCAGGAAACTTCTTCTGCCCTCTAATAGAAGAGGACAACACTAAAGATGAAGTGGTGCCCATCTTTTCCTGCTCTCGTTCTACATCTGAACCCTGCCATTCAGATACAGACAACATGGCCGCCTACTATGTCGGTAATTCAGTCCCAGAGACGTATGATCAATTCTACTCTGAGTATGATGCAGGAAACTTCTTCTTCCCTATAGTAGAAGAGGACAGCACTAGAGATGAAGTGCTGCCCATCTTTTCCTGCGCTCGTTCTGCCAACAGAAGTCTTCAGTTCCCTGAGGTTTATGACCATTTCTTCCCCTCGTCCTCCTCCAACGATTCATCCAAGGAATCGGATGAGTGTGGGGATAACGAAGAGTGGGCTCCGATCCAGGTGGTGAACAGGTCCACCCATAATGACAGTGAGATTCAGGATGGCACTACTGGACCGGACATGTATGAGCACTTCTTCCCCGATGGGGACCTGGGTGGGAATATCTTCTGGAGAAACTCTTTTTCTCTGAGGAACGTCCAGCTCACTGGCTCCACCAGCCGCAGACTGAGATCAGACTCCCAGTCTCTCATACCTGTTAATCAAAGCAGGGACAGGAAGTCAGTTTGGAGGACAATCCAACCCCTCAACGTGCTGGGCTATCAAGACCAGCATTTTCCTGATCCACTCCTGTACAACCTAGAGGACAGGATCAGACAGCTAGCAATGCAGCCTTTGAGATGTGATGACCTGCTAATTGCTGCTGCTAATCCAAGTAAGAAAATTTTGGTTTTCTTTTGTGTCATAATGTACTAATGGCACAGAGAGACTTCAGGTGCTCTCTGAGGATTCTAGGTTGAAAAATGTAAGAATGCTCTTATTGATGACCATCGCATTATAGGCAGCTGTACATGTTGCTGTTCTTAGTATGGTACTTTAGAGTCTGATGTTGTTATGTCATTGTTACTATTGTGAACTAACTGGAGTCACTAAGTTCAGCTGTTAAGGGTCACTGACTGTGTGGCACGTAGTAGTGTTGAACCAAGTGCCAAGAAATGGTTATGCTGTACATGACAACTTGTATTCACTCCATAAGCCTGTCCTCTTCACCTTGTCCTTTGCCAAGAAATATTTACATTTTTGTCTTTAGAGGGTACATAAAAATAGAATCGCTTCAGTGGCCAGAGGAGCATGTCCATAGAGATCACAAATCTTTCACTGACCAAACTTCTTTGATTAAGAACATGGGGCATATGCATGTGAGTTACTCTGTATGATATCCGTAGCATTCAAGAGTTCACATGGATGATCCTTAAACGTCCTACATTATACCTGAGTGCCATAGAGGGCTGCTTTCATTTTAGACTGTTTTGAATCGGCCCAGGTACTGTAGCAGCTGCAATATGATCAGGGCGCAGTAAGATAGAACAGGGAGTCGTCCACGTCAATGGGGACTGGTGTTCAGCTCTTACGGAGGTGAAGTCATTGATAATCGCACATCTCTTCCTGGACATCTTGCCTGTGAACATGCATTATCACAATAGACCATTTCCCTTGTCTGTCATGTACCGTTCTAGTCCTCAAAGAACTCCAACAGCTGAAGAGTGTCATATCACCATTGAACTTTTTTTTGTCGCTAAGCCAAAGGGGAAAAAGTGCTCTCAGGCTATCAGTTAACACTTGTTCCGACTACAGCACCATTGCATGATGGGTCATCTCTATGAGCACTCTCACATGGGACATACATCTTACATATCACATATAATGCATTGTATTCTTTTATGGGGTGTTTCCATTTGTCTAACCCAGCCTTCCTCTTTGTAGGAGATTATGCCTCACTTCTGCCCCTCAAACAGTCAGACATGTGTTTAGTTTGCATCGCCTTTGCCTCCTGGGTGCTGAAGTCTGCCAATCCACAAGCTGGAGATGCGTGGAAGGCTGGTATGTATGGTGTCAGTGCATAAGTCATTGCTTGCTTGAAGATTATTGCGCTTTACGTCTGAGTTCATTGACTGTTTCCCTAGTATTCCACTACTATTACTCAGCGGATTGATTTCTAATCTAAGGAAATATCCTCTTAGATAGAACGTTTACTCTGTCATGAAACTAGCCCCTGTGAATCATTTTCCTTGTTGCATAATTGTACAGTTCTGCTGGCAAACATCAGCGCCCTCTCTGCCATCCGATACCTGAGGAGATACGTTAGGGAGGAGGAGGCAGTGGGGGGAAAAACACTACGTCACACTTCCTCCGCGTGATACAGGATCAGACGACACGCAGCGGTTACATCACTCCTTTTTTCCTTGGAAAACTAAAGAGACGGTGTCTGAGCCTGCTGCATGTATTGGATGTTTGGCCCACCGGGATAAATCTGCCCGTGCCAAATATGTGATGCACAGGATTCTAAAAGTTTGCACCATTTATATACTGTGATTGCTCTTGAATGTGATTTTCTAGGAACTTAATTTTGATTTTATGCCTTGATTTGAAATGGTTGAGAAAGTGTGTAAACGACTGAAAAGTTCTGTAAGAAGCACAGTTTTGTTTTTGCAATGTAATTTTTGCTGGAATCATTTGGCAGCCACATTTGTAATGTTACCTATATTCTATACTGAGTTTATAGAATATAGTTAGTTTGTTTATAGTTTGTTATAGTTTATGAATGACCAAATTCTTGTCTGAAAGATATATATTTGTCTTGTACAAAGAGGTCGAAGAGACTGATATACAGTAGGCTACACAAAGGGTACTAGAATGTAGGATAGTGAATAGATAGAATGCTAGGGAAAGTGTAGCTTGCAGGTACTGTACATGTGTAAGAATTAAGAGACTATTATACACAAAGTGTACTAATGTGGTGAATAGATATAGAATGCTAGGAGGAAGTGCAGTGGTGGTTAGCCTACTGTAGCCTACATAGTGTGCTAGAATTTAGAAATAATATTAGAGTATATAAGAGTATATTTTGATTTACTGACACTTATTTTGAAAATAGGGGTACATAGTAACATACTGTATAAGCGAGGTGAAGACTTTTTTTTCTTTTTTTTTTAATATATTTTTTATGACATTTCTGCTTTATTAGGGATAGGACAGTGGAAGGACAGACAGGAAAGGTGGGAGAGAGAGAGAGGGGAAGACATGCAGCAAAGGGCGTGGGCCGGATTCGAACCCACACCACTGCGGTAAGGACTAGCCTTTACATGGTAAGCGCCCCAAGCCATTGAGTCACCGGGGCGCCCAGGTGAAGACTTTTTAAAAGAAGACTGACATACATTATGAGTATTTATCTACATGGAAACCCTGAACAAAACACACATTTAAACGGGACTAATTCTAGGCCAGTGTCTATTATTTTATTTTTTTTACATTAGAGGGGGTGCTTGCAGATTTGATTGCAAGTGTGATTGCAGATTTTTTTGTGCAGATGTAATTGTCTTCTATGGGATGCTATGTGAGCTTTGGCTGTCATTTCTTTATTTCAATTGCAGTAAAAGGTATTTCTGAACTGACTCAGTTCTATCCCCGCTGCAGTAATATGCTTTGAACACCAGAGGGTGAAATAGGATCATGTATAAACTACCCCCACAGTATTGTTACTGTCATTAGTCCAAAGAGTACAGTGCATCACAATGTCATGTCCCAGTTTGAACATATAACTGTAAATTGCTTTCTCATAGACAGACATGCTCATGAGCCAACAAGTGAGAAACACATGTGAATCTTGCTGATCGTCATCATCACCAGCTGATGGCGATGTTGGGCCATGATTATGAGAATGCAGTTACTCTAGTCTGATGTTGTATGAATCAGACAGTTTATTATTTTGTTTGGTTTGATGGTCAGCCATATGGAGCCAGATCTGTGAAAGAAATGTTTTCATTTGTTTATTTTATAGCTTTGTAGGACTGATTCAGTCAGACCACTTCTATTAGTGCTGTGTATTTTCTGTAGATGATCCCATCCTTATTTAAGTAACATATTAAATATTCTCTAATAGCCCAAAATTACCTCCCACTCCCACTCAACATTACCTTTGTAAAAATATAATTATACAAACACTTGAATGCTGAAGAAATATTCAGAGAATTTGTAAACTTTATTTCCAAACATAAATAATCAAAATTACCAGAAAAAGCCAAACACAATATTTAAATCAATCTGAAAGAAGCTGTAATAGTAGCACATTGACACCGTCCAGTCAAGCCATCAAACATTGCCATATTTTGTAACATTAAATAAATACAGTACATTACTATAATGAGGCTTGATGGAATACTTTTTAAAGCTTAAAACGGAAACATTGACTGGTAATATATATTCATCAAATATCTAAAACAATATAAAAGTGTGTAAACAGGACGGCTTCATAAAGTACTTAAATATTACAATAAAACAGAAAACGTCAAACATTGAGCCCAATGTAATGCAAGATATAGATCGAACATAAAAAAAAAAAAAAAAATAACATTTCCAAGCAGTCACTTAAAAACTATACACATTTTGCACTTTTGTCTGAAATGCTACATTTAACAGGCAAGGGGTTGAATCAGTGCGTCTCCTACAAGTTCCATGTCCTAGTGTGGGAAAGAATCTCTACTTTAATCACTTGATATATACAGCAGGGCAGCGGCAATACAATGGCATTCCATTCATTTCACGGCCACTCGGCATTCTTTCTGCTCGACTATACGAGATCTAACAAACATCATAACTCATGCGGCCCGTGGATGATATGTTGCGGAAGTGTCTTTGATAGTTGTTTCCAGTGCGGCTCTGATACAGATCTGCTGTTTGGACATGTCCAGACGAGTCCATTGTTTCCGTTTTATGACCACCTCTGCTGGGTCGCCATGGCACCAAGGCCTCTGGCCCCAAATTCTAATCCCGTCCGGTGTGCCGAAATTCCAGACACTGGCTGAATCATCCCAGTATTACAGTCATACTCCCAAATGTTGTCATAGTCCATTTCCTGGTCATCTGGTTCCGTGGGCTCAAGGTAAGAGTTGTGATCTGTGGGGGTGAGAGAAGTTTCCCAGGCTTTCAGTTACAAAATAAACCTCACCCTGGTTGAGAAAGCATTTTGCACCAGGTCCAAACCTCACATACTGTAGTTTGAGCAACATTGTCCTAACATGCAATCTCACTGTCAAACCGGTACTGAAACCTATACCCTCCTAACACCTACTGTACCTGTGCTCTGTTTTCTCCAAGAAATGCTTCAAACGCATGCAAATGCTCATATAAAATGTCACCAGTGGTATCAAGTTATAGTGTAAGCGATACCTCCCTCGTAGGAAAGCACCCAAGCCTCGTTAAACCCCGTCATGTTTTTATACGAGATAAAGGAAGCCATAGATACGAGAGTGGAGATAGTAACCCTGGTCCAGCTGTGTGCTGTCAATCACAGCCCAGTGGGAATCCGGTCTGGAACAGTGTTCTCTTACACTGGGCTCCCCCGTTGCCACGGACACCTGCACACATGGCATTTAGAGCTGCTGCCCTAAGCTCCATTTCATTGGCACATCTGCGCATTTCCTACACTTTCAATTTTGAACCCGTAACCCTTTGACTGGGTGCTGACACCCAGTCTTATGTTCTGTCCAGGGTCGAGGTTAGGGTGGGCTGGGTCGAGAGGAGGCTGAAACAAAGAACTACAACCCCCGCCCCCTATAAAGCACGGTGCCGCGGTGTATGTGTACCCAGTGGCATTACGTAAACTGTCGCCAAGGCTGACATGTACCCACGTTTTTAAGTGTGGGAACTAGCATGCTATACTGTCCCATAGCCTTGACTCCTCACTGTAAACCTGACGGTGTCGATCAACTTGAAGTGCACACATGCATAGTTTGGCCCTGCCCTAAAGCTGAAAGAATGTTCCGGTGTGATACGGTTGGTGTTTGAATGCTTGCCGTTCTCACCTGGTGAGTAACCATACAGCGTCTGGGGGGTGTTCGTCGCAGCGCCGGACAGGAGGAGCCTCTGTGAAAGAGATGAAAGAACGCAAAAGTTATTTCACCCGGTTTAGCATAACAAACATACCTCTGCTGAACATTCTTCTCCCACTCAAATATTTGCTTCTTTGCTTTCCTCAACTGTCCAAATAGGTGACACCCACAACAACAGGGTCTGTTACAGCCTTTGAAATGTGAACGCTAGCCTTCTCAACACGCTCGTGTTGCCAAGGGTCAGCGTGTGCGCGCTCACCTGCTCCTGCGCTGCGTTCGGTGCGGGCAGCAGCTTGAGTCTGGAGACGGCCTGAGATCTCTGGTTCGCTTGGGCGTGGAGGCCCTCGGTCTCCGGCCCCTGGCCCTGCGTGAGCACCAGGCTCCTCCGGCAGCGTCTGCCCATGGGAGGGGTGCGCAGCTGGAAGGTGGAGGGCAGGAGCTGGGGCTCCTGGTGGTGCTGATGCTGCTGTGGCCCTCGCCAGCACTGCTGCTGAAGGACAAGAAAATACAGATTTTAGTATCCAGATATGACAAAATCGGCCTATCATACTGTAGCTCAGTAGCAGAAATATACATACTTATACTGTAGAAAACATGTCTCAATATAAAGCAGTATTTTTGGACGCCGTTGTCATGGAGTGGAATTGCTGTCTTAGCAGTCCATTTAATAATACAACACAATTGATCAATTAATCAGAGGGTTTCACTACGTCACTTTATCAGCCTTTGGTCAAGAGTTTCATTGGAAGGGTGTGTGTGTGTGTGTGTGTGCGTGCGTGCGTGCGTGCTGGTTCCAGCCAGGCCTGGGATGTACCGTAAACTGAGCCCTGTGCTATGGATCCAGTATCAGTCCGGTGAGTGACCCACTTACCGCTGGCCTAGCCGGACTCTGCTCCTCCTGGGCGTAGATGTCGGGGGTGCAGGGCTCGTCGTACAGGGGCGACAGGGGCTGGCGGGGGGCGCACATGTCCGAGTGGCGTTGGGGGGCCGCCATGGAGTACCTCAGGGACGTCTGGGGGGTGCTCCAGCTGTTGGACTGATCACACAAGATTCACACAAATCCCGGGGTTAGTCAGAGCCTGTCTGCAGTTGGGAAGTCCTCCTCTCTCTCTCTTCTCTCTCTCTCTTTTCTCTCTCTCTCTCTCACGCTCTCAGAAGCTAATCACATAAGCCTCACTTAGCTCTGGGATTTGGGCTCGGGTGTCGGAGCGGAGGGATTGGGCTAATCTCAGGCATGGCACACAGCAGCTCTAGTGCGACAACTGTCCGCGCCGTCCGGCTCACACGGCACTCTGTGCCCCCGCGACTCTGACGTCTCCCGAGGATGGTTAAGGTCGCCCGTGAGAGCTGTCTCTAATTGTGTTTGCCCAACCCTAATGGTCGTGGTGACAGGAAGTCGTTTCACGCCCAGCACCTAGGGGGAATATCGTACCTCCCAGAAGATGGATCGCAGCGAGAGCTGCTGTGTATCAATTTACTGTGCATGCAGGATGCTGCTATCCAAGCCCTTGTGTTTTGTGCTGGGTCTATTTTTATGTCGCACACACGACACTGCGAGGTCAATCGCAGCCTCCGGGGGAATATTCAATGATCGGGGCTCGCCCACAGGCTGAGGGAGCCTACCTTCACAAGGGGAGTCTTCTCCAGATGGGGGGGGGGGGCGTGCTGCCGGCCGGAGTAGGGCGTGTGGTAGAGGGGGGACGGCGCGGGACCCTCGGCGGGGGTGAGGTACGAGCAGCGCTGCGGGGAGGAGTAGCGCAGCGACAAAGGTCGGAGGTCGCGCTCGGGCCTGGTGTGGGACGACATGCTGCTGCTCCTGCTGCCCAGCCGTGCGGTCTCGATAGAGGACGGTCGACTGGAGGCGTACTGTAAAGACAACACGCACACACGGAGGGCAAAGGTCAACCAGGCTCCGTGACATTCCGACACGCCTGGTACAAATGAGCAAAGCGGGCATGCTATTCAAGCAAACGTGAATTCTGGAAAAACCTGTTGTAACAACACTCACAAAGAGAGGTCTTTTGAAAGGTTGGAAGTCTGGCTTGTTTGAATAGAGCCCAAGGTCAAGCTATTATTATCGTTTGTGAGGAAATGTTTCCATCATCTTAATTGGGCAGGGGAGGTGAAGATCAGTGGCCTACCCACTTAGGCCAACATGCCTCCTGGGCACAGAGCCTTCTCCGCTATAAGCTAATTGGATGGGCAGCCGGGAGTCAGCTCAAGGTCTTGATAGCGTATCCCACTTCAGTAGAACCTGAAGGACTCTGAAGTTATCTGGTACCTTGTTGATCGCTGAGTAGGCTAAGCGTGCCACCGATTTCTCAAGATCAAAGTTATCTTTCTGAGTGAAATGTTGTGTTCTGAAGGGACTTTGTTTTCAGCTTTTATTGAAGGACTTGAACTTGGCTCGCTTCTTTGTAAGAGGAGCGGTTTGGTCAAGGCCTCAGTTAATAATTAACATTTGGAAAAGAAAAGTGCTCCTTCTCCGGCTCAACCCCATTCCACCAAAACAAACTGGCATTCAAATAATACAGACTTCTATAAGATAGATAGATAGATATATAGATACTTTAATGACCCCACTCGGGGGAAATTTGGTGTTTGTGTATCATGTGTATATAAGCATACCGCTACTAAAATACTGTAGAATTATCTTGAGTACACATACACTAGCTTTGCATGAGAAAGCTAAAACACATTCTACTTCACCCAAACATGAGCAGATAGTTTTCAGACATGTGTAAGTGCACACTTACACATAGGGGCTCGGTGTATCCCGGGGAGAGGGGGTTGTCCTCGGGCCTGGGGAACTGGAGGTGGTGGGAACCCCGTCCGCTCTGTGATTGGCTGAGCCTCAGTGACTCGCTCCGTCCCTGGCTGTTCCTACTCCACCTATCAAACTCCGGAGCCTGGGTAGGGGGTGACAGAACGCGTCAGGGCTTGTAACCATGGGAAAGAGATACTGATATGACCTAAAAATGTTTTTTATGATTGTTACTATGATTGTACAGGAACGGATAATAGCCAAGAGGGAGCAAAACCAGGCCAACTCATCAGTGGTGACTGGTGAATCACCAGTGTGTTGATTCAAGAGGCAGGTTTCCCTATTTATATACAGGTATGTCGCCCTTATCAGCGTCGTCCTCACACTGCGTCCATTGTCCGTGTGCGTTTACAACCCAGGTGTGCAGATAGATACCCCCGTTTGATAGCTATGGATGAACCACTGTGAAAGGTCTGACTGTTCCAGACCCCACAACAGTGTGTGGGGGGGGGGGCAGGGCTCACCTCTGCGTGCGTCGGCGTGTAGATGATGTCGTACACGGGGGGCGGGGGACTGAGGACGGGGACGTCAGCGGCTTTGAAATGCTGGATCCAGTCACAGAACTCGCTCTCCCCCAGACAGGACACCACTATGGGGTTGATCAGCTTCCCTGCAGGGGGGGACAAAGCGGTCATTCGGTCGGTTCGCTCGGCGGAATGTGCCACGGTCAGAAATGTCATTCACAGAGATAAAGCCCGTCCATTCACTGGGGGTGAGGGGCTTGTCGACTCGGAAAGGCCACTATGTAAAGCATACAGTATGTATTCATGAAATATCTACTCATACATACGTATGTGTCATGTCAAGTTTATCCACTCATTATTCAGTCGTGTTACACAACAAAGTTGTTGGACCGGTTTTGTGCGCTGGTGGTGGTAATCCAGAAAGATTTTGCGCCAGGACTTGAGGCGCTTGTAACTCTGTGATTAATTTACCTTCAATCATGAATGTGTTGGGCTTGATATCCTGGCACGGAGTGGTCACTGTGATCATGTTGAGTGGAAGTTTCCCCTGCAATCACAAAGAGCTTTACACATTGCTCAGCCGAGAACATCACCGATGAGTTCTGCAGTAATGAGGGCATCATAGGCTGAGAATTACAGTTAGGGGTTAGGGGGAGATTTGGGTTGAGAAGGAAGACCTACAGTACTGTACAATGTCTAATCTGTAGTCGTACATACTGTGCTGTACGTGTTTGCATATGAAGTCCAGAAGGTACCTTGTAGAAAAGTCCGTCGCTCTCCTCTGATAGGATGATAAGAGTGGTGGGGTACATGACCAGCAGCCTGTCACTCTGCTCCTGTGGAGCAAAAACAGCAACAGGTTCGTCACAATGTCGATAATGTACATTACAATGTCACATGATATATTTATGATGCAGTTTAATGGAGAATCGGACTACTGCTCATGTAATGTTGCTCTTCAACAACTCTGCCACAGCATATATCTTTGGCTGAGTGTGCCCTTAAACTGAATTCTCCTACTCTGAATTCTGCATCACCATGTGGAAGAGCATTCGCATTGAGCGCTAATGAGCCGTGTTAAGGCGAGGTCCTCGAGTCGGCCAGGGGTGTGAGTTACACAGCTTCTGCTCTGTACAAGGGCGTGTCTGACAGACAGCTGACATTCCAGCTGTGAGGCCAGTCACTGTGTGAGCTGAGCAACTGCCTCTCACACACACGCGGTCTATGAGTTCTCAATCTCCCACGCGTTGACTTCAGTAAGGGCCGCCGCCACTTCCCACGCTGTATTAAACGCTCACAGGCTGCGGCATGTTTTTTTTTTTTTTTTTCTTCTCCACAGCTACCCGGTGCTGCTGTCTCATTTGGTTACCATAGTGTCTTATGGTTGTCTCATGGTTGTCTGAGGGTGGGTGGGAGGTTGTGTTGAGGTAGCTGAGCTGTAACTGTAGTAGACTACCGTAGTAAATCTCCCTCAAGGTATATAGACAGACAACTGGTTCCTTGCGTCGTGGTGAGGTCATCTGCAGGTTGCTCAACTTCTAGTCAAGTATGTGAGTCAGAGAGTTGTGCCTATGTGCTATTTTTTGTTTACTCTTTCTGAGGGCCCCGCCTTATTGATAGCAGGTGAGCGTCATCATAAACAGTCTACTGTACAATTCCACGAATCCTGTCTGTCTGTGTTAGTCATATCCGGCAATCTGTGGACCTTTGGCCAAGTGTATAAGACCTCTACCCTTTACTCGGACCCTTGCCAGACATTCTGAATGCACCATTCTAAATGCTCTGATAAGACACAGGTTGGGTTGTGTTGGGGGTGTGTCATCAGCGGGCTGTGTCGAGGGTGTGACATCAGTGGGCTGTGTCGAGGGTGTGACATCAGTGGGCTGTGTTGAGGGTGTGTCATCAGCGGGCTGTGTTGAGGGCGTGTCCTCAGCGGGCTGTGTTGGGGGCGTGTCGTCTCACCTGACAGGGGAGGTGTTGCAGGCGGACCTTGGTGACGTAGGCGATGGTCCCCAGGCTCTCTCTCTGGGAGCCCTCCCATTCGTAGATGTGCTCTCTGTTGATGGAGTTCCTCAGCTCCTCCCGACCCTCCTGGCCTTCCTGCTGGTTCTGTTGCAACCAGGAGACAAATGTTGACTTTAGCCAAGCATCATCAACTACAATCCCAACATTCGCAAGGGGTAAAGATTATATACTGTGTTAAGTAAAGCTCCGGCCCCTCCAGCAACTTCTATTCTATTCATCTAGGCCTATTGACTTCTTACGTTCGGTGAATATCTGTCCGGTATGATATGTGATATTTACAATCTATCGCAGTGCATGCAAGGTCAAGTGAAGAGTTATCGTTACACGCCCAGGCAAAATGTATGTCATCAGCTCTTTCCACGCCTGTGGGTGTGTAAGCCCTTTGTAGCCCCTTGCAGATGGGAGCTTCGGTCTGATGTGGTTGCGGTTATGGTGCGGTCACAGTCATGACCCCTCCCTGCTATCCTGCCCTCAGGCATGGAGACTGTGACGACCTTTTGTGCATGACTCACCAACATGCATCCTGTTGGATGGTTTACCATCAGGTTCTACCAGCAGGCTAGGCCAAAGCTAGTTCTCTCTCCTCAAAGGTAATCCGTGAGGGCTGGCTCGTATCGCTTTAGGTCTCTGTTTAATCCAGGCCAAGCGGGTTGGTCTTGATTTTTTTATAATCTAACAAAGCTCTATTGATCTTGTCTGATACACAGTATAAGCACTTGTTTACTTGGGCAATACTACTACTACGGTCTATCTGTACAAGCTCTAGATTTGAAGCCACTGTCATTGTAGTGGTCGGGGGCTCGGTACCTTGACCCGGGTGTAGGTCTCGGGTGGGATGGCGGTGCCCCCGTTGGCCTCGATGTGTTCTCTGAGCATGCCGAACCACAGGTCCTTCTCCTCCTGGTTGGCACAGTAGACGACGATGGGGTTCAGGCTGACACCTACAAGGGGCAAAGGTCACAGGGTGTAAGGACTCCCTGTTAGTTCTCTGGTTCCGCTCATGAATAGAAAACTCTACTCCAGAGGATTGCCAGCTGGTAATTGGTGGTAAGCCATTCTTTGTGACTTTCCACTATTCCACAAGGCGACCAGAAATAATATACTCCACTATTTCTGTCATTTTCAGGACCTGTTGTAACTGTAACTCCTCCACATAATAGGCATGGCAAACCACGCTTGGTTACATTTTAAACATGTCTAGCCTACACCTACTCTTGATCTATTGCAGGACACAGCCTCTTTAACTTTATAACCGACACTCCCATCGCTCGGACCGCCTCTCCAGCAGGAATGCGCAGGACCTGGGGTGGTGAATAAGGCTGGAATCTCCCCCCATCACCAGTCCTGACGTGCATTCCGGAGATAAACAGCAGAGATGCCTCCTTTCATTCCTACAGCCCTTTGTGACTTTGTCATCGCCAGCAACCGTAGCCTGCTGACCGCTCCCCTAATATACGGGCGCGCTGCTTTTATTTGTTGACTTTCTTTTCATTCCTGCCCTTAATGTTAGACCTTGATTACGGTTTCCGCTTGAACCGTGCCTGCGGTTCACCACAGTCCAGGGAGGTCAGTGAAAGTTCAGCAGCCAGCGGCAAGGTTTGTCCAGTTGCAGATGCTTGTGGAGTCCACCCTATTGCCCGACTCACAAGGGTATGATATAACTCTAACCCTATGAAATCTCTCGGGGCCCTTTCTTAGAACCCCGTGGGCAGCGCTCCGGAGCTTGTGCTACGTCACACAAAGTCAACTCCTCGTGGGAGCTGACTCATCAGCCCGGCAAGAGGAAGACGTGTTTCTCGGAGATATCGCCGCTGGTCTCTTGACTGATTGAGAGTTTTGTCATGCTAACGCTACACATATCCTGTGCGTGACGCCTCCCTTTAGGTAAATACAGGCTCTTCCAGTAAGTCAGAGGAAAACATTTGTAACTGAATACTTCAGGAAAATCTGTTTGTTCCGGGAAAATATCAGTGAGTAAAGTATATTTTGGCATTGACAGCTAAGAGCGCTCCCATTTCAATGATATGAGAGATAAGATATACATACAGATCAAAACTTTTCACATTCACCATGATCTAAGCTTACTTCACATGTGTCTGACTGCTAAACATAAATCTACAGTTACAAAGATGCCCTCTCTGTAGAGAAACTACAGGGGCCCGTTCAACCAACACCTTTTGTCAGTAATAATGAAATTCAACATTTTCATCAACAATGAAAACTGGCGGTCAAGTTTACAATCAGTGGGGTCCTGGGCCATTCAGAGATCAAATCCTAAGTGACATTACTACTAGAGTAGCCTGTGGAATGCGCTAGAGATTATAAGTAGCGGCAGGGCTCAGAAAGGGTGCTGGCCTTTCCTGCCAGACAGCTGAGTCTCCTCAGGAGCACCTGTCATCTAACAAGAGGGGCCTTCAAGGCCGGCCTGGCCCCCTGACCCAGGGTGGACGGGGGGCGACTCTAGTTAGTCTTGGGGTTGAGTAGAGGTGAAGAGGGTCGCGGCACTTTTGAATCACCGGAATGTGTCAACATTGGAAATGGCCACGGGTTGGGAAATAGCGTGTGATGTGCCGCCTAGGATTTGAATTGGGAATTAGGTCTGTCCGTGAGGAGGCACAGACATGGCCGACCACCATGAAGAGTGAAACTGGTCAGCGAGAGTGGAATGATTTTTTTTATAGTATACATCCATGTACAAGATGATCTAGTTCCAGCCTGACATAGACTTATCAGTTATTGTCATCCCTATTAAATACTTTAAAAAAAACAATGACTACAACATTTCAGGGCCTAGTGCCAATGTTGAGATCCTTGGTTTTTGAAGTGAGGCCCAACTCACCATTGATCTGGAAGGTAAATTCCTGTGGTTGGCTGTAGTTCTGCTGCAGGTTGCAGATGGTGAGCTCTTTGAGAGGAAGAGTTCCCTGTACACACAGACAACATAAAACATTTAGTCAACTTCCTCATAGCAATGTTGTGACCCTAGAAAGAGAGCAAAAGTCCTTCTCATTTTAACAAGTACTACCTACTAGTGCTCTTACTGTATCTTTTTTCTTTCACTATTATAAATGGTGATTTTTCAATCTATGTTCAAACAAATCTAATCTTTTTTAACTGTTAAGCTGAAACGTTTCAAGTGAAACGGAGGTCAGACGACTTGTCATCCCGTTAGCACCCTCAACCCAGTGACTAACATAGATTACAGCTCATCAGTCCGTACTGCGCTAACACAGACACAGTAAAAACAATGATTAATGACGGCTCAGACGTTTATGAGACAGTTTAAGAGACAGAGTGATACCACTGTTTACCGACACACAGGGAGCGTGCTTCTAGGCATAATCGGGTGTCTGTGAGATTCATGTGGACAGAGACATTGGTGTTGAAGCTACTTTATTTCACTCGTTTATGATAAACCATAAACCTTTTCAGGAGCGAAAGGATGTTGATTGAGAAAACCTCACCTGATATGTGAGTCCAGTTGTGTTGTTTGAGACAAAATGAAGGTGTGTCTGGAAGAGATCCAGGTAGCAGTCATGCACATCCTGTAGAGAGAGAGAGAGAGAGAGAGAACAATACGGGGTTAACACCATAATCTTTATATCATTCTCCCCTTATTACTGACTCCAGATCAGCTTGTCTGTCAACAGTCCTAGAATCCTAGAATGTTGTAAGAGCTTGACATTCTTGAGTGTTGTTTTGCCTGTAGACAAAGTATCTAGTTGGACTTTGCTTGTGAGGAATTCTGGGATTTCTCAAAGACCTCCTATGATTGATAGTCGCCTCCTTCTGTTTGACAGTCGAACCCTCAAAACTAATCTTTCAACCACAACAGTGATGTATTACTTCCTCCCAACCAGCTTTCATGGTACAGTCCTACTGTATGAGTTACAGAACAATATGTTCTCTCTTTCCTGTGAATTTGTGCAAGACTCCATTCTTTGTCAATCTCCTCCTGACAGCATGACTGAGGTGCATCTCTGACACACATTGCGATTCCCATGGTGTGGAGCCACCGTGTTCTTATCTCTCCTGGGATCAAAGGAACTTTCTCTACCCTGGGGTTGTCTCCTGGTGATGTTTCGCAACCTAGCAGCACCCATACGTGTTCAAACACAAGCTTCTGCATTGAATCCTGGTTCATTTAATGACGGCCACAGCAACGTCAGTGCTGTGAGTGACAGCGGAGTGACGTCTTGTACTCTCCATCTGTTTGTTTGGTGGCCTTTCACAGGGGTGACTAACATGTCGATGTTTCATCGAATAGCTGAGCCTTGTTAATGATGTTAGACTTGAGACTGATCTCACTAACCACAATGAGTATGTGCGCAGGTCAATGTTTGGTTGTGTTGTTGTCGTCGTGGAGTTTCATCATGAACGATTTGAGTGTGTGTGTGTGTGTGTGTGTGTGTGTATGTGTGTATGTGTGTGTGTGTGTGTGTGTGTGTGTGTGTGTGTGTGTGTGTGTGTGTGTAAGACAACCACCCGCAAGCCTGCTTTTGTATGTGTGTGTGTGTGTGTGAGTGTGAACACAGGTGTGGCCTTACCTGGCAGTGGAGAAAGCGGAACCGGACCTTGGAGCTGTGGATCATCCTGCCGTAGTTCTTCACGTTGATGCTGCTCTTCTTCCAGCCGCTGACCGGGTCGTAGGGGAACGGAGGGTCCCACTTGATCTTGTCTATGACCTGCAGGTCCTTGTGCGACATTTCCTGCAAACGGTCAAATTTTTTCAGTCAGTCAGTCTCAGCCCCCTTCTCGAGACAAGCTAGAACCTTCGATGAAAATTAATTCTTCGACTGTTGGTTCAAAGACGTTTTGTCGGAGGTCTTTACCTTTCTGGGAGTTACAGTGCACAGGATGTTGATGATGCTGTTCGATTTCTCTTGGCCCTCTTGAGGGTTCTTCTTGCGAAACAGGCGACTGCTGCCCAGGGTAAAATAGACAAACATGTTACTACTTGCTTTCCCGTCTTTACCAGGCAGACATATAATGTGTTTACTGGACATTTTTCTTCCAAATTGTAGCTGAAGAAGAATGTGTTCCCCACTGAAGACTGCCCTTGTCTGTTGTGCTAGTGGAGTTATGCGTTAAGGATGCATCGTTTAGCATTTCAAATCCGGGTCTATTAACGTCCTTTCTTATAGTGGTCAAGTTCCTCTGTCTTCTTGACAGCTTAATGGCTGTTTGAGTCCTGGTTTGCGTCTCAGCGTATACATTGACCAGAACTCCCTTTGTGACCTTGGCTTCAACACCACCCATTTAAATAAGCAAAACAATAGGGTCTTATGTTTCAGATAGGGGGGGTTGAATAGGGAAATCAGCATTCAATGTCCTTCATTGTTCCATATGACCCGTGTCTGTTATCATTAGTGTCACATCTTTATACGGAAGCTCTTCCGGAGTGTTAAAGCAGGGAGTCGCCTTTTACAATGTCAATGTGGTTATTATCTATTTATCTCATCCGTGTGCGATTTGAATGTCGTTAGCTTGACACAAGGAAAGCCTTGTTCTTCTTACTGGTGGGAGTCAAGTCCCAATCAGTGGGCCTATGACAAGCACCAGTCACTAGATAAATAGAACACTATATTCCAGATTCTGAGGTTCCCTGATTCCTTTAAGTTATGACCGAATGAAACGTAAGCTGCAAGAGGAGGAATGCAGATAACAGACAGGTCTGCACACCACCACTCACAACAACCTCCAAGTCTGGAGTTTGGTATTCACTGCCTGGCTCCACAGGGACTACCTGAACCTGGCCCGTTTCACTAACACACACGCGCACACACGCACACACATGCGCACACACACACACACAGGGTAGGGCACAGAGGAAGTGAGAACACTGAAGTTATTGTTAAAGTCAATCTATTCACCTGTGAGTGTGTGTGTGTGCGTGCGCGTGCATGTTTTTCGGTCCAACGGCTAGATGCACTTTAGACCACTACTCTGTTTTCATTTGAACAGAAATGTTCCTTGGAGGAATCAAAGGGAACCATAAACGAATGGAGGAACTGCTTCTTCACAAGCACAGAATGAGTGAAGAAAGGCATAATAATATGTAATAAAGTGGTAAACGGTCACAGCAACAGGATTTACATGTTCTACCCTTGTGGTATTTGAATGGCCTAGCAGAGGTAGCTAAACTGCATAGTCTCTGTAATGTCTCAGAGCCAGGTGATTAGCTGTGATCAACAGCTCCTGATTTGGGAGGGAAATCAGATTCGCTGACGGCCGACAGCTCAACTTCACAGGGAGATGTAAACGAGAGGCAAATGGCAACAGTATCATTCACACCACTGGACAGACAGACACCCCAGCCCAGGGACTGTCCTGACCCTGGCCCCATAAACTTCACAACCTCTGTCTAACCTCACAGCTCAAACCTGGTGGAATACCAGGAATTCCCTTCAGCTCAAAGATTCTAGAATGATTCTAGGTTCTAGAATGACACACTTCAAACGATGACATCTTCTCTGTCTTCAGCAAATGCAAAACATACAGTCAGTGACTAGAGAAGAGCGGTTTTGTCCTTGTTACCTGTTCCTGCGTAAGAAGCTCTTGCTGGAGAATCTGAAGTTGTGTTGAGGGACACATGACATGCTGCTCCCCATGTTGCTGGGCTGTCTGGGGCTGTTCGCTGTGTTCCCACTGTGGCGCTGATGAGGAGTGTGTAATCCAAGCAGGCGGTGTGCTCCTCGCTGAAGTCAGGCAGACACTGAGAGGGAAATGGGCTGGGCAAGGGCTGTATATCCAGACTGGTGTGTGTGTGTGTGTGTGTGTGCCGGCTAGAAAGGGGCGGGGTTTAGGCTTGTGTCAGACTGAGTGTTGGCTCCGGCGTGTGTGTGTGCGCGCGTTTGTGAGGTGTGTGTGTTTGTGAGGTGTGTGTGTGTGTGTGTGTGTGTGTGTGTGTGTGTGTGTGTGTTTGAAAGGGGGGCAGACTCTAAGAAGTTCACACCTTCCGTGGGAGACCTCTGTTAAATCAATCCCACAACAAAGACAGGGGGTCTGGGTGAAGTGTGCCAGTTGACACCTTCTAGTAACCAAATGGAGCTCATCTCTATCATGAAAAGACAGGTCACTCTGAATGGAGGTTGATGGTGTGTGTGTGTCAGTCAAGGGGGGGGGGGACCTTCCACCAGCATGCCTGAACATGAAAATGCCTGTGGCCTAAAGGAGGCTATTTATTATTGGCCCACATACTTTCAACACGACAATGTCATTCTGAAAGTATCGGAAAGTATCTGAAGTATCGGAAAAGGATGATATGAGAAGCAGATAACCCCCCCCCCCCATTCTAAATATATCAAAAAATAATGCCCCTCTTGTTATAAATTTGCAGAGCACAAATATGATCTTTTAGGTAAACATGGGAAGATAACCTCGGACCTGAGAGACATCTACTGTAAAATCAACAATAACTACCAACCCACAGCTGCTGTCTTAGCAGGATAGTTAGATAGATATTAACTTTGTTGCTTCTCTTTATCTTAGATCTTATCTACCTAAAAGCAGAAGCGTATAAAAACAAAAACCCTATTTGCTAATGGATATTCAATATATATGGAGAAGTACTGGCTCTGGTAAGTGAACTGAAATGCCCCTCTTAGTGTAAAAGTTTCCATTTCAGGTGTCTGAAAACAGTCTCATCTTGGTCAGTCAGAAAGGTGAATCACATACTAATGATCAACGCTGGCTCATGGTTTGTTTGCCTCCGGGTCAAGTTTCTGTCAATGTCTACACGTATACATTTACAATAACGGACAGGTAGAACCAACCTGTTCTACCTGATGTGTAGAAGGATCCCCCTCAGGCACCAACAGTCATGATGAAACCGTCTGCCGAGTAGTCAAGATAACAATCTGACGTCTGGGAAAAACAAAACATGACAACTTTATCTTATAGCCTAAATGAGTAGGCTAATTAAATCAAGCGGGGAATACACTGCAGACTAATTTGATAAGATATAGCCATGGCATGCCATTAACAAACAATACAGGCACTCAGTTGTTGTGTTTAGGCTGATCATGAGGCAGGCTTTGTGGGCATCTACAGTGTAAGCAAGGATTGGGGCTGTAGTCTAACGGCTTTCAACCAGCCTGGAGCCTATGGTGCAGTACTAGTGCTTATCTGAATACTACCAGGCTACCAAGTAGCTTGTCTTAGTCTCCCACCAAAAGCATAGTGTATAAAGTTATCTTACAAAAGCTACCTAACTACCTAACATCCCTTATTACATGCTGTTCAAGCAATTACCAGACCAGGTCTGAGGACTGGTTGATTCTTGAGGTCCCCAGAGTCAAAACTGAACTTTGAAAGATTTGATGGAGCATGGAATAGGTTTCAGGAGACTTTTAAATTGAGTGCCTTAGTCACTTTGGACATAAAAAAAAAATAATTCAGGAATATGGGGTCGAGGTCCCATTACATTATAATGTTGTCATTGTATTTCAGTGTGTAAAATGTATGAATGAGATTTTATATTTTTTGCATTGTTTTTATATTGTTTTATACTGTTTGATGTATATGCTGTTTAAAGGTAAAAAAAAAAAAAAAACTAATACAAGTCATAAATTATGCTGTATTATAATCAGGCAGTGACTCAGGACACCTACGCATCTGATTTACTTAAACCAATTTGCTCCCTAACTGTACTGACATCCTGTAGGCTACTGTGGGGGTGCCATACCATTGTTCCGACATCTCATTAGTCCAACGTCTCACTAGTCTGAAACATCGGACTCTTTAGCCGTCGGAACAATGGCATGTCTGACCATCGGTGAACAAGTTTGGGACTAGTGAGACGTCGGATCAATGGTATGTCGGAACAGTGGGCAGTCCCCACTAGGTACAGTAGAAGTGTGACTGGTTAAGCTGGAGGGCCAACTGAATAAACCACAGAACTTTTTTCGTTCAGGTTTCTGTTGAAACGGGCGCAGCATATGGACATACATAAACAACCATGTCAAGACATGTCACCAGCGTCAGCAGAGAGAACTAGAATCCATCCGGACTACTCCTAATTTCCTAACACCAAGCGTGTTGCACAGTCCTACATCAACCTCCATGGAAAGACTCAAAGCACATTGGCAATCAGGGAAAACACCCATCACTGTTTGTGAGAGTCTTGGAGGTTTTCTTTTGAGTGTTTCCTGAATGAAGCCGATGGTCGTGTCCCATTTCTCAAAAGGAAAGGGAAATACAGGGGGCCTTGCCAACACCAACAGTAGGCTACTCAGCTACAATAACAGCCTAGTCATTATGTATCCAAACTCCACATTTCATGCTTTGGGGAATTAAGTTCCTGTACAGAATGAGTAAAACGGACATTATTGTCTGACCCTGAATGCTTACTACATGAGTCTGCAGTCATTTCTCATATCAGTCACTCTGTGCAGGGAGGAGGGGGGGGGGCATTTATATAAATTCAAGACAGAAGAAGCTTCCTCCTCTGTGTGAAACAGAACGAAAATACTTTCCATCGATTTAGTGGTGGTGAGTTTCTAGTAGCCGTAGATTGTAATCCCTTATTTGCAGTACTGTATTACGGATTTCACTGAAGACCTCCGTGTCCACTGCCCACGGCATGTGGGGTGAGTTGAACTCTGGTTCCTCCCCGGGAAGTCGCCCGCCTGTGTTTATTCAGACTCAGTGGGTGAGGGCCGGGGTGCTAAAGTCACACCTCGGGCCCCTAAACTGGAGTCTGTCTATGTGGCCCCCAGCCTCAGGTGTCCGAGGGAGAACCGGCCGTGCCAAAGTTCTCACACGGGACAACAATAAAAGAATCTCAATTGGATCCTCAGGTTGTCTTTGAAGGCAACATCAGTCAAATACATGCAACTTATTTTTGATGTCTGTATTCCATGAATCTCATATTCACGGAATACAGACAAGGTTATAGATCATCATTTTGAACAGATCTCCATCGTTTGGGACGTGATACTGTAGACTGTTCCACGGAAGGAAGCAGGCCTACTTTTTCCTTCATGCACTTTCCACAGATGGGAAGTCAATTAAAAAGTGTTTTGTCGTGGCTTGTCCCTCAGCTGATTTGTCTGCTGAATCATGTCCAGATGCCCCTGTGAACCACGTGTGGTGATGAGTAACCTTCCCTGAGAATTGAAGAATATAGTAAGCTATAATAGTATAGCCCCTGCAACTAAGACCTGTAGGGAGAAACGAATGGGCTAGCACAGGAAACCAGAGTTAAGATCCACACCACGATAGGCTCACTTTTTATTTATTTATTTTACATTTAATTGCCAACATTTCCATAAGGAGCTAAAATGAAATAGGAGCTATAAATGAGCCCCACAAGGAGCTAAAAGAACATAACACTGTGTGCTGTTGAAAGCTTGTGTGAGAATGCAAAAAAGGAGGCCTGATGTTGCATGTGATTCAGTTCACACTTCAACCATTCCAGGTCTGTTACTGCATCTCCACTATCTCCACCACTGAGGTGACTGTCACCAGGGAAGGAAAAGAAAGATAGATAGATAGATACTGTAGATATATAGATATGTTACAGGCGTATTCCAAAATTGATTAAATCTTTGTTTTCTACACACAATACCCCATAATGACAAAGTGAAAAAAATATTTTGACATTTTTGCATATTTATTAAAAATAAGAAATGGTGCTCAGAGAGTACAGAACTCCGCTGCATTTCGTGGCTCTGTGAATGCCAAAATTGAATGGGTTCTAAATTGGCCCATGCTACACCCCTCCACTGAGTTTAATGAAAAGCAGTCTGGTAGTTTTTGCGTAATCCTAGTGGGGTGGAGGTAAAATGACTGGAGGTGAATGGGTGGCTGTATTTGGCTGGCTCTGTGGCGCCCCACTCAGGTCACAGCTGGCGGGGGCCAGTGCACACCGGGCTCACCCCCGCACACCCCAGTCCAAACCCTGTGTAACCCCCTCATAGGAATCTGGCTTTGTTCTAAGTTTGGTTTTCATTCATGGATCCGTCCCGTTTATCAGATCTAGGCCCAATCCCAAACCACCCCCTACCCACTCCCACTCCCCACCCACTCCCATTTACTCATATAAATGGAAAGCCAAATGTGGGACGGACTCCCCACTCCACCGAACCGACCGGGACAGGGCCGTCACCATGGCATGTTTAGGTGATTTATGGGAAAAATGTTTATGATTTATAATACAAATATAAATCACTATAATTAAATCCATGTATGGTGAGAAATGGTCAAAAATCCAAACCCAAATATGTTTTTGCAAATGAACTCTAACTAAATGAATACTATAACACTGTCCCGAGACACATACATAAATCAATTAATAACTTACTCCCATGCCTCTTTTATTTGGCAGCATTCCCTCTTTTGTGAAGTGGCATTTGCATATCGCAGCCTAATCAACTGCTTTGTCTGTTCCATTGTCCCTGTAAATAATGGAATATATGATGTACATTTGACGTAGACCTAGGCCTATTTAGATTTATTTTATGTCGGCTATGAATACAGGCTTTTAAGAGTTTGCTACAAGTCAAGTGATCTAGGGATAAAGTGATGTTCTCCTATTTTTGGTTTTATCTTTTGACACCACATTCTGCGATTTTGTTTGAGGCAGTGACATCAGTGTGAGAAAAACAAATGTTTGAGTGCTGTAAATTAATCTAAAATAATTGACAGTGTAGGAAAACTGAACTTTATTTATATGCGGTTTCCTGCGGCATCTCTTTGGCACGTGCACTTCCTGCTTCGGCTATCGGGAGCTTGCGTTGCACCGATGCAGGCTTGCTTGCTATTTAAGGGGCTGACAGCCCACTTGCACTCCAAGCGCACTCCGCGCTAATTGGTTTGGGACGGCCCTTAACATGGCGAAGCTCGGCGTGAACGCGCAAACGGAGGGGGAGTGGATAGGGCGAGGGCGAGGGCTTAGGGGGTGGTTTGAGATTGGGCCCTACTCTAAAATTTAATAGATTCTAAGATGGTCCGTCATGGTCGTTTTCGCGTAATCATAGTCAAAAAAATGAATGGAGGTGAAAGGCCAGTCTGGCTGTGTTTGGGCGGCCCGTGGACCCGACCCATGATTCTGATCCTCTCCCTTTTTTTAAGGGGTTGTAAGGTGGCCCAGACTACACCCCTCATGAGTTTCATGAAAATCGATCAGGTAGTTTTGCGTAATCCTGGTTCAAAAAATTAATGGAGGTGAATGGCCAGCCGTGTTTGGACGGCCTGTGGACCTGACCCGTGCATCGGATCTGCTCCAAAATTTAATGGGTTCTAAGTTAGACGATCCTACACCCTTCCACCAAGTTTCGTGAAAATCAGTCAAGTAGTTTTTGCATAATCCTGCTAAAAGACAAACGCACGCATGCCATCAGAAACATTACCTCTCGCCCTGTGCTGTCGCTGGGGCAGAGGTAATAAAACACTCATATCACATGTACAGGTACATAATTCACTCCCTTTGCTATGACACTCAAAATTGAGCTCAGGTGCATCCGGTTTCCACTGAAGGAGTGCACCTGTGGTAAATTCAACATAGACAGACAGACAGACAGACAGTGTTATCTGACAGGGGAAGGAGAAGGAGATGGCGGGTGGCAGGAATGCTGCAGAGTGAGAGGACAGAGGGGGACGTTCTGAGAGGGAGAGGCTCGGGGCTGTCTCAGCTCGTCAGGGATTGGCTCCGGGCTGTCTCAGCTCGTCAGGGATTGGCTCCAGAGCTGTTCCTGTGTGTACACAGCCAGCCAGGCTGTAAACCCATTACCATCCAGAAGCACGGGGGCCATAGATGTAGACACAACACCGCCACACAAACGCACTTTATCCTGGCATGGCTACATCGTGATTGACATGGTTCTGCTAGCCATTCAAATACTGTCTCAATGAGCGTTTAATGTACATGTGTGGTGTATTTTGTATACATGGGGATGGAAAGTGATTATAGGTGTGTGTGTGTGTGTGTGCACGCGCTGAGGCAAGCACAGGTGTGAATACTGTGTGCCTGAGGTCATGAGGGGTAAAGTGAGAGTGCTCAGCTGTCCACTCCGCTCAGATCAGAGAATGCTGGGAAGGTACTAAATGATACTGTAGTGAACATAGCAACACACACACACACGCTGTTACTGTAGCAACGCCACCTTTCACTAAGCTAGTATGGGTTCAAAATACACCAGACAACTACTTGCTTGAATCACAACTAAAAACACCTTTATTTGTTTTTGTACAGTGTATTGCTCCATTTCACAATAGTGCAAAATCGAGTTTCCTCATAAGTTTAATCATAAATATAACAAATGTAACATAATAAATAAACAATACACTTCACATTTAACGAAAATGTGTTAACCAATAAAAACCAACCACAACCTACAGTCACATTGACATTGCACAAATGTCTGATCAGAGAATTTTGAAGAAGTCTTATTTACATTTAGATCCACTGAATGGAGGACAAGGTCTTATGTGGTTGTGTGCAGGTTTCTCTCATGGCCCAAAGCTCACAAGACACTTCACCATCACTGAATCCAATTTACATGAACCCTATTCCCTATAGGGCCCTTTTAACAACTAACATTGGGTTGTCTCTGATAAACGGATCAACAAAATCCTTTAAAAATAAAAAAGGAAAAAAAGTAACTTCTCAGAAGTTTGTACACATTGCGTTACATTTGAATTGAATCAATTGATCTTTCCTTGACCCAGTCAAAGACTCCGATAAGTTCTGTTGTACTCTAAGCTCCCACAAGTGGCACCCCAGGTAGCACGTCGGTATTCAAGAAGTATCTGTGTTGTTTTGTTTGACCTACTCTCCTTATCTTCTCATGTGTGTTACTCTTGGAACTTCCCTCTTGGAAAGACTCCCAACACTACCAGGCTGACATGAGCCTCGAGTTTCTTCACAGCTTGGGAGTTAGAATACAAGTTTCCACACGTTTACTAGATCAACTCTGCTGTCGTACTGTTGGGTCCTTCTCAAGAATACACGGATGAGGTACAGTATGAGTGAATGACAGATACAATATGAGGAACGTGAGAGAGAAAACGACAGCACCAAGTGTTCAATACCGTTACAGTGTTATTTCTTAGTGTCAAGTGTTAATAAGTAAACATGTTTTGTTATTACATATTCTTATAGTTATAAAGCCATTTGGAAACTGTCATAAGTGCAATAACACCATTGTTATTAGTTAACAACGGTACGCGAGTTCATGACAAACATGACTATACAACATTTTAAGGTCCTCTAGTTAGCTGTTAAAAAATGTTAGCTCACATACTTGCACACAACAGTAGGCGAATGAACATCAGTTGACAACTACGACATCTGTTAGGTCATGCGTATGGCAGTGAAAAGACGAATTTCAGCTGAGGGATCAACTTAAAAAAACAAAAAAACAACAACAACTGCCAGTTACTTTCTCAGATGGCTTATGTACAAAGACTATATGAGGAAATAACTTTATAAATAATAGAGCTACAGTATATTACAGCTGTCCTGGTATATTAGTGTAATACACCACTATCAAACCTCTCTAGACTCCGACACAATTCTCAAACACAAATTGAACCACAAGCAGGTTTAACCTTTGATATCCATGATATGCATTTCTCACGACCAAATAAAAGCAATACAGCACTCTGAGGCATTCTGCTCCATCTGATCTTTGCATAAAGCATCTTGGAAACACTTTGAATATATTATTTGTTTTTAAATTTAATAAATAGGAAATATCATTTGACATTATTCTGTTCTTATCAAAAGGATTCAAACTCATTTGCAGCTTTTAGTGATAGATCTCCATAGATCTATTATTCATAGCTTGTTGGTGTTCATGCACTGTTCTGGTGTAGGGGGGTGGATGAACACTGCCTGTTACTGCCACCTAGTGTGACTTAGCAGCGCTACAACTTTTTCCCCCGTCCTGCTGGGACACAATGCCAGTCATGCATGGCAGAACCTTTAGCTACATTCCGAAGTAAATTCATTCATTTTTCTTTTAATTATTGCAAAAAAGTGATCAAATAAATATTGGGAGGACAAAAAGGACAGAGCAGAAACATTTACAGTACACGTGATAAACACATAAATGACCGCCACGGCTGAGACCGAGTTTCAAGCACTGGATTGCAGAAGGATTGAGGGACAGAGTGGCTCTATGTGTTGCTGTGGTTTTCAAACCCCCCTTATCTGAGGTAAAGTCTCTTGTGTTCTTCAAGAGACGAGGAGCTGGTATGTTTATGGTGCAGTTCAATAGTGAGACCTCAGAAACCCCTGAACAGACAAGACCAGTCCAGATGCCCCCCCCCACACCCCACTCTCTCCCCACACACCCAACTCCAACTGTACCTCTCTTGCCCGCTCCCCCCAGCCCACCCACTCCACTCCTCCTCTCTCAAGTATGGTACGACCCTCCCTCTTCCCCTCCCCTCTCCCTCCTTCCCTCTCTCTCTCTCACACAGAGCAGTTGCGTCTCTTTCCGGACGCGGTCTGGGTGGAGACCGAGGCGGAGCCGGGGGGGGACCCGGAGGCGGAGCTCGGGGCCGAGGCTAGCCGGGCGGTGGCCCCGTGTCAAAGGCTGGTGGAGGAGACGGAGAGGGTGGGCGAGGAGGGCGGCGGGAAGTTGAGCAGCTCCAGGACGGCCACGCCCACGCTGCTACGCCGGGTGAACATGCAGGAGGCCGCCACCCACTTGTTGGTGCGGGGGTTGTACATCTCGATGGAGTTCAGGCTGGAGCTGCCGTCGTTGCCGCCCACCGCGTACAGCCAGCCGTCCATGGCCACCAGGTCGTGCGTGCTCCTGGAGAGACCGGAGGAGAAACCGGAGGAGAGAGCGTTAATGGCGGCGGCAAAGCAGCCGGTCACACGCCCGCGAGTCTCGGTCTCATCTGTCCGCCTTGTCTGCATCACCTCCCCGGGTTCTTATCGATCATCCTGGGACAGGAAGTGAGATCTAGAGTTACAGGGCAGGATGCGTCGTCCCGTCAACCCCCCCCCCCCCCCCCCCCCCCGCGCAAACCGGAGGCGCGGGCGACGCCCTCGTTTCTCACCCGCCGAGGCGCGCGGCTAGATAACGACAGAGCGATAAGGAGGATAGAGTCGCGCCGCCACTGATCCGTGCATTTTGTGGGGGCGAGACCGTTCAGAAATTAATTTCCAAACCGCTTCATTTCGGCATTTCACTTGACATTTGACTGGCTGGTCCAGAGTCTGCGGTGCTCAAACACGGCTTCTGTGAGAGACACATCCCACGCCAGGTCTCAACAGCCCATCGACAGACAGTAGCATTTAGAATCATCAATATATTACTGTGAGAGGTTTAAAAGGCTTTAGAGAACTCAGGAACAGAAGAGCCTGTAATTACATTACAGTCATTTAGCTGAGGCTTTTATCCAAAGCGACTTACAATAATTGCATTTAACGTAGGAAAAGACTGTACTACTACAGTTCTCAGAACTCACAAGCATCTCCTTTCTAAAACAAGTGACTAAGACTATAATATAGTGCTGAAGGCAAAGTGCAAGAATAGCAATCTAAAATACAATAGGTGCTTAAGAGGGAGGATCGTGGTAGTACTTGATAAGATGAGTTTTGAGCCTGTGACGAAAGATGGGCAGCGACTGTGCTGTCCTGAGGTCAGTGGGCAGTTTGTTCCACCACTGCGGGTCCAGGACAGAGAAGAGCCGAGCTAACGTAGTTAGCTAGCAAATCCAGTGTCCTGGGCTGTGTAAAAGGAGCCAGGCTCTGTGTGTGTGTGTGTATGTGTGTGTGTGTGTGTGGTAGATGGAACCCCGTGGGTGAGCTGCACTGCTGATGATTAACACCATGGTTTATTCATGGGCCCTCAACGTCGACTGTTGTCAGGTTACCCTGCTCCAATCCTGTCCTAGTTGGAGCGTATCGACCCAGACGCTAGCTGATCAGCGCCAACCATCATCACAACGTTACTGTGCTATTATTACTGTGCGTGGCGAACGTTCCTCAGTAGGAGGAGCCTAACCTGCGGATGGTCATGGAGGTCACGCCCTCCCAGGTGTTGTTCTTGGGGTTGTAGCGCTCCACCGAGTTCAGGCAGCTGGTGCCGTCGTTGCCCCCGGCAACGTAGAGCATGCCCTCCAGCACTGCCACCCCGGCGCTGCTGCGCCGACTCAGCATGTTGGCGATGGCCGTCCACGCGTTGCCCTGCTCGGACACAACCCCAACGCAGCTTTCTCAGTGGTTACCGGGGGGGGGGGGGGGATATTTTACATTGACGTACTGTAGAGATGAGTCGATGACCGTTCATCTCCGTTTTGTGATATTTCTTTAGCGTTAAGTTTTATTTACAGTACCTGCGGGTCATATTTCTCCACGGTCGCCAGGTGTGAGGAGCTGTCGTACCCTCCTACTGCGTACAGACTGCCATCTACAGGGGGGGGGGGAGGGGAGGGGAGGGGGGGGACAGAGAGAGAACGTGCGAGAAGCCCCAGACCTCCGGGTTAGGGAGCCGGTCAGCACACTGGACAGTATACAGCTACTGTAGTTAAATAATGAGATCCTCTGGAGGTGGCCAGTGACGGTGCTCACCCAGAGTGGCCACGCGGACATATCTCCGGCGCGTGCTCATGGCGGCGATGGAGGTCCAGGTGCTGGTCAGAGGGTCATACCTCTCCGCACTGTTGGGGAGGAAGAGGATGAGGAAGACGGGGTCAATTATTGGCGACGCGCCTCTTGACGTGCATTGGAATTACACACTGACTATCAGGGGTGCCCCAAAACAGTCGGAAGACCTACTGTACACTAGTATTAAGGACAAAGATATTATAATAAACAAGTAAATTCCAGGATGCTTTAGAGCCGAGATGTTCCTGAAATTGTGTAATCCAAACCCCCGCCCAGAAGAGCTGGTTTTTCAGGTGTAGTAGTCCGTGTGTCGCGTACCTGTTGAGACAGGAAGCTCCGTCGTAACCCCCGGCGGCGTACAGCAGCCCGTGCAGTACGGCCACGCCCAGACAGCTCCGCCTGGTCCCCATGGAGACCTCCGGTTGCCAGCCGTTGGTGACGGGGTCGTAGGACTCGACGGTGGCCAGGTCTGAGGTGCCGTCGTACCTGAGAGAGTGGGACGAACAGGTGACCCCAGGAAGGATAAAAACAAGGACAGTACATGGGTGTTGAACCTGATTTAACAGAACCAGCAACGGCGCCGCAAGGCGAGAGGTACAGTAGTGTTTTCGGTGGGGTGTGTTTATTTATTGGTTTATTTATTTATTTGTAAGCAGGATTACGCAAAAACTGCCAGACCGATTTTCATGAAACTCGGGGAGGGGGTGTAGCATGGGCCAACTTAGAACCCTTTACATTTTGGAGCGGATCCGAATCACGGGGCGGGTCCACGAGCCACCCAAACATGGCCAGCCATTCGCCTACATTCATTTTTTGAAAGGGGACTTGAAATGGCCATATCTCAACATGGGAAGGTCATAGAAACACAGGGTTTGGCATAAAGCTCTCGGCCTAATGAATGCAGCAATACCAAACATGTCTTGCTTACGCGCACATGCACACACACAGAGCCACGAAATGCATTCATGGGCGGAGGTCTGTGCTCTCCAAGCACTGTTTCTAGTTCTTTATTTGGCTGAAGCAAGAACATTATGACCATTTTTTGTAAAAAAAAATAAATAAATCAACTGTTCTGTATTCTCCACAGAGTGTGTGTCTTTGCTTTAGAAGTCAGAGTTTGCATAATCGTCCCCTGAGGTCACAGTCCATGTAAATGTGCTGGAGCTTCCTACAACCTCAACGTACCGTTTATCTAAGAATGTACAGGATGTGTTCTTATCATCCAGTATGTGTGGTTATGGTGGAGGAGTGTGGATGAATTATGCACAAAGAGGTTCGATGCTGTGGAAGAATTTAAGATGGCGACTATTCAGACCAAGAGACTTCATGTTTTATTGACCACAAACGACTAACCAAGCCCAGAGTTGCCTGCAGTCACGACTGAGGTTTCCGCGCAAAACCTCAAACATTTACAGTATAACATTTGGGAAAAGGCCTGTGGTGACGGGTCAGTGACCCAGGACAGACGGTGGTGCTTGCTAACCGTCTGGCGTCCAGCGCAAAGTACAACTAAACAAACACACAAAAGGCCACAATGCAGCATTCAGTTACAAAGTTCAGAATATTAAATATGGGCCTAAATTGATACTTGTATCAAAGTAATATGTGGCTATGAAATATTAGACAAAACCATACACTACATATATAGAAAAAACCACGACAACACTACCGGAGACGGTGACAGGGCCACGCCCACTCCAATGACCCAACAAAATCCTGTCTGACATCTTGAATTTGAACGAGCGACTGGTCAGATTTCGGGGCCGGTGATTGGTTTACTGTGCTGACGAGGGGGTTCAACTGTGGTGAGGTCCTCTCTCTTAAGCACCTACTGTATTCATATTTTGCTACTCTAGCACTTTGGCTTTAGCACTAGATTATGCTTTGGGTCACTTGTTTAGAAAGGAGAAGGAGATGCACTTCTCCTTTCTCTCTCAGTTCTGGCGAGTAGTACAGTAGTACACTGACTGTCTACGTTTAAAGTATTTATTGTAAGTCACTCTGGATGGAAGCGTCCTAAATGACTGTAAGGTAATGCCATGACTTACCCTCCCACGGCATACAGCTTGTTGCCAATGGCCGCCACGCCAACCCGTGCCCGACGGGTGGACATGGACGCCACCATGTGCCAGCGGTCCGTCCGCGTGTCGTAGGCCTCGCAGTCGCCATGGATAGCGAACAGGCTCCCGCCCCCTGGACCACACACACACACACACACACACACACACACACACACATACATACATACATACACACACACACACACACACCGGTCCACAATGTAGTTCAGGTTACAGTTTGAAGCGAATACCGTTTATTAGACAGTGTGTGTGCATACAACCATGTACAGTATGCTATAGTATGTATATACAGTTTATTCTACATGTACAGTACTGTGTAGAAGTCATAGGTCACTCAAGAAAATTCTGTGTAAAAATGTACCTGGGTAGTAAGTGCCTATTTGCTCGTAAAAACACTAGAATAAATACAAATAAACATTAATACAATAAAAAGTAATCAGAATTTCTTGTGTTTTCCAGAAAGTTCATGATGTGTTCAAGCTGTCATAAAGAAATGTGTAGAGACTGAGCAGGTTGAAGACGCAGCGCAAGACCCAAAACGCTGTCTTTATCTGATGACCAGCACTTACAGGTCACTTCCTTAAGGGACAGAAGGACAGGTCACTTCCTTAAGGGACAGAAGGACATCCAGAGAAGTGCTTGCTCTGCATCAGGCAGAGTCATCAGGCACCAAAGTACATGATTTGACCGTGAGAAGACAAATGGGGTGGTGCAGCTAAGACATGGGGGCGTCGCAGCTAAGAAACCATTCTTCGCGGAAAGGCAACAGGCAGAAGAGATTGCAGATATACGAAAGACCATAAAGCATGGAGCGACAACCAGTGGCAGATGTTCTGATGGAGTGATGAGTCGAAATGTGACATTTTTGGTTACAAAAACGCCAGTATGTCAGCAAGAGAGTTAGTAAGAAGAACATTGATTCTGTGAAGCACGGCTGTCACGGTTCGGGGTGGCATTTCAGCCAACGTAGGGGATCTGGTCACAATCAATGGAATGATGAATGCAGACAAATAAAAACAGATTTTGATTCATCGCGCTGTGTCTTCGGAAAAACGACTGATTGGCCAAGAACATCATCTTTCAGCGTGATAACGACCCCTAACACACTGCAAACGCAATTCATATTAACGCCGCGGTTTTTTTTACGAGCAAATAAAACACTCACTGCCCGGATAATAAAGCGCCACACATCATTCCCTCGGGTGCGCGTGCGAGACTGTTTTTGTGGCGCGTGTACCCCGGCGGGTACCTTCGGGGGCACACTGACCGACGGCGAAGAGCACGGGGCTGGCGCCCTCGCAGCGGCGGGGCCGGGTGCGGCTGTTGCTGAGCACGCCCCTCTGCTCGGGCATCAGGTGGTACTTGAGGGCCTCGATCAGCAGGTCCTTGCACTCCGAGTGGTGGCGCACCAGCAGCTCCGTGTCCACGTTGCTCATCAGGAAGTCCCGCCTCAGGAGCGGAAGACGCACGCACTTCATCAGCTGAGGGAGGGAGGAGAGAGGAAGGGGGGTGTTGGGGAGAGAGGGAGGGAGGAAGGAGAGAGGAAGGGGGTGTTGGGGAGGGAGGGAAGGAGGGAGGGAGGAAGGAAGGAGAGAGGAAGGGGGGTGTTGGAGAGGGAGGGAGGGAGGCAGGAAGGGAGAGAGAGGGTGTTATGGAGGGAGGGAGGGAGGGAAGGAGGGTGTTAGGGAGAGAGGGAGAGAAGGTGGGTGGAAGGAGGAGGTGTTGTGGAGAGGGGGAGGGAGGGAAAGAGGGAGGGAGGAAGGAGGGGTGTTGTGTAGGGAGGGAGGGAGGGAGAGAGGAAGGGAGGAGGGAGAGGTGCGGGCGGGTGAAGAGAGGGAGGAGTGCGGAGGGGTAAAGTGAGGTAAGAGGCGCAGGAGAGCGTGTGAAAGGGAGGATGAGTCACACAGAGAAACTAACCAGCGAGGCTCAGCTGACAACCCTGAATAAATAACTGTCGCGTTAAACGGCTAGAACGCTTCTCGAGATAAACTCTCCGCATCAGTTACACCGAGCCCAAGTCAGCGGAATATTTCCCACAATTCAGGTCTTCAACCCGGTGTCGGGACTGCCATGAGGGCTTCGTATCAAACCCCACTCTTGGACTAAAAGGAAATGGATGAGGTGAAAGAGAGGGGAGTAGTGCTCTGTGAGCGGGCGTGTCTGGGCGTCTGGCGTGGGGGTTTACCCAGGGTACGTGCTGCCTGCGTCCGTCGACGTCGTGCTTGACCCAGCTCAGCACCGCCCGGTACACCTCCTCCTCGGACGGGACGTTCAGGTTGTCGCTCGAGATGAGATCCAGCACCTGAACACGTCAGGAAGAGACAGATGGGGAGAGAGGGAGAGGAGAGAGGGAAGGGGAGAGAGACACAGAGAGAGAGAGACAGAGAGAGGGAGACAGAGAGAGAGAGAGAAGGAGAGGGAGACAGAGCGAAGAGAGAGAGGAGACAGACAGAGAAGGAGAGAGAGGAGAGAAAGACAGAGAGGAGAGAGAGAGGCTCAGCAGTCAATATAATCTCTTTATTTTGGGAAATTCCAGAGAATGAGGAAGTGCTCCTATGAATGCTTTCAGCCCTGAGGGTTTACTTTATCTGACCCTCAGACCGCGCCCCCACCTTTTCAGGAGGCGGGGTTATACTGTGATTGGTCAGCATGAGCGACACGTCAACGAAACAAGGGAAATGTGCAGGCAGAGGTAACGCCAGATTCAGACCGGAGGCGGAAGCGTCAATTCTCATGCCAGCAGGAGCCCGGCTGTTCACACAGGAAGTGCATTTCTCCACGCCGGTCGCCGAGCAATTCTGCTCCTTTGCACTTCATTCACACACAATATACAGAAAAAATAGACCAGATGCCGAAACTATCGCTGCAGAACGGTTAAACTGGTTAACATGGGCGCCGAAAGGAAACGGGCTGTGCTTTTGCATCCGGTCTGAACCCACCTTGTGTGGTCCAGGTGGCGGCCTAAGAAATACCAGGGTGAATATTTTATCTTTGACCACACGGTCATTATTCCCACATCCACAAATTGAGTGGTTAGGTTGGGGAACCTACATCACATTCTCCTCAATGCCGTTTATCACTTTTATATGATATGTGATCATCTTGCCATCGTGACAGCCAGAACACTACGCTATCCTTTGGACAGACAGAATTGCAGCGGAGGTGGACTGCTATATTTGGGTGAAGAGTGTGGGTGTACTGTACAGTGTCTCTGTGTGTGTGTGTGTGTGTTTATGTGTGTGTGCATGTGTCTGTTTGTGTCAAATTAACGATTATGGTATGTTTGTGTAGAAAGCAGTACTTGTGCTTGTGAATGTGTTTGCACATGTCTTAAATGAACTATTAGGGTGTGTGTGTGTGTGTGAGGGTGGGTGGGTGCATGGTGTACAGTCAGAGGGCTGGCAGGGCTCCCAGGCTGGAGTTGGGCGGGGCTAGCGTGGCCAGCTGCTGCTGAGAGCAGTAGAATAGCAGCCTCCCGAGAACAGCATCAGCTAATCCAGAGAAACTCAGACACGCGCACACACACCCACACACACAAACACACACCCACACACACAAACACACAAACTCTACCACTTCTACCGTTACTGCCTACTGTCCCACCCTAGGGCCCACACAGCATACTGCAGCAAATACACAAACATGGAGATGGGGAGAGAGAGAGAGAGAGAGAGAAAGAGAGAGTAAGAGTGTGTGTGTGTGTGTGTGTTTGTGTGGGTGTTCAAAAGGGACAGTGGGGGTATTCTAAGTTTGATAAAGGGTCCCAGCGTGTCCCATAGCCTAAGCCTATTACATAAAGGCTGTGCCGGTGATGAAGACGCTGTGAAGTATCATCCCACAGTACAGTCTGGTGTAGTGCCCCCCCGCACCCCCCCGTCCCCCCGCCCGCCCCCAGTCTACCAGAGGAAATATGGGGCGTGATTCACGACTATGAGCTCAGCGGCGCAACGAGCGCTTTGGTAAATACTGTGAATCCAGTCCCCTGGTGCAGAGAGCTGAGTGGGCACACGACAGCTGCAGAGAGAGAGAGAGAGAAAGAGAGAGAAACGGGATGAGTGAGACACGAGAGGGGGAGGAGGAGGAGAAAGAGTGCGAGAGAAACGGGGGGAGAAAGAAAGAGAAGCGCTGCCCTGCAGCCTGTGGCAGACAGCACTTACGCAGCTTAGCCTAGCCTCCGCTAATGGATTGTGTCTAATCAGATAAATGGACAGGGTCTGAGGGACGCCACAGAGGGACACAAACATGGACAGGGTCTGAGGGACGCCACAGAGGGACACAAACATGGACAGGGTCTGAGGGACGCCACAGAGGGACACACATGGACAGGGTCTGAGGGACGCTACAGAGGGACGCCACAGAGGGACACACATGGACAGGGTCTGAGGGACGCCACAGAGGGACACAAACATGGACAGGGTCTGAGGGGACGCCACAGAGGGACACAAACATGGACAGGGTCTGAGGGGACGCCACAGAGGGACACGAACACGGCACTAAGCTGAGCATTCACTCTCGCGCCGGACCCGACTCGCTCGCTTTAAAGATGCAGGGATTTCGTTGGTCAGCGGGTAAACAGGCCTATCCAAATGTGTCCCACTTCTTCTTTCACGGCTAATTCGAGCTATCGTCACATGAGCCTCAGTTCTCTTCAACTTCAAAGGAAAGTTTCAAAAGAAATGTTGCCATTTTGACAGCAACAATAAGGTTCCTTCCTTTGTTATAAGCAAACCCTAGCCTCAGCCGTAAAAATTCTCACAAGGTTTTGGAACGTCGTTAAAAAATATGCCTTTAGGGTGCCATAGCTTTGCCTTATTACAACCTTCATGACTCACTGGCCGCCGTTATCATCACAGGGCCCAGGCCGTAGACGAGGAAGAAGTGACGGCTACGATGAGTTGGCGTGACAATTAAATCAGCCCATGCGTCATGACAGGGTGATGACACCCCCAGAGACATACTGACACGAGGAGCCGAGGACGGGGAGACATCTCCTAAATTAATTTTGTTAAGGCGAGCAGAGCAGCCACTCTTGGCTATGTGTTCATTATACTGTAGAGCCCTGGGAGGTTTGGGAAAGCTTAGATCTGCGCAAGCTGTATGTAGATGAACTAGAGATGTAATGGTATGAACATTTTACATCACGATTATAGCGATCAAAATTATCACGGTTATCAGTATTATCGCGTTACTGTTAAAATGTGCTGAAAATGTTCAATAACTACTGATACACACACTGAAATCGTTTCACCAAGTTTTATATTGAAAACCACAAATAAAATTAGCAGCACTGCACTTTTTGCTTGTGTAAACATTAAAATAATGCATCTGGGAGACTAGTTTTGGTTGATGCTGGACAGTATTTACAGTGAGTTTTTCAAAGCATGGTAATCAAACACGGTTTTACTGATCATTTTATCGCGATAAATGTAATCACATTTTAGCGTGGTTTATCACTAAACCGGTTATCGTTACATCCCTAAGCTGAACAGCGCCAAGCTTACAGCTGCGTAGAGCGCACTAGAGCTAGCTAGGCTACCAATGTTTTACACCTACGTTAGCAACGAGTGTCGTATTTTTGCTGACTGTAGATTAACTAGCCAAGTTAAGATAGCTAGCTAATGTTAGTTAGTGCTAACGTTCGATGTCTCTGCAGTTTCGCCAAAAACCGACCGTTGTCGTCATCAGAACAGCCTTTTACAGCCTGCGCTCTAGCCCAAAAAGTTCAACTTCTTTTCAACTGCAAAAAAGGCCTAGAGCTCATGGCGCTGTAGCACTAAAAAGCGCTTGGAACACAGCTCTGGTCTCTACAGCGCCCTAGAGCTCATTGTAAACAATGAGTAAACAGCGCCAGCTCTAAAATACAACTTGCCGATGGACACGCACCCTAAGAGAGGAATAAGAGAGGAACATAAACCAAAAAATGAGCTGGTTTTCCCGACAATTATCATTTAGGAAAGTTCACAACACTTAAAATGCAGATTCTCCCAAAGATGTTTCTCAGTCTAGACTTTTAGTCCAACCCTTCTGGACTAGTCAGAGACAGGCCTGGTCTAGAGTCTTTTGGGTCTGACTCCAGGACTCCTACCTGTTTGAGCGGCTGCAGCATGAACTCCTCCGTCTTGGACACCTCCACGAAGTGCTGCAGGACGTACTTGTTGGCCGACTTGAGCAGGTCGCTGCAGGAGTGCGTGTCGGCGAAGCCGCGGATGCCCAGGCAGTTGGAGGGGTCCAGCTGGCTGAGGAGGAACTTACAGCAGGCGTCCCGCACCCCGTTGAGCTGCAACAGGCTGGCGGCGGGCAGCAGCGTCTGGTGACGGGGCGGGGGCGGGGTGAACATGTTTTAGATTTGATTAAACGCCGCCATGATAGGTCACAATTGTCTACACTCTGTACTGCTGTACTACACTCATCATCTCTGGAAATGAGGGAAACCTCTGAGATTTTTTGAGTCTAAATAAAGGTTTAAATAAAAAAAAATGCTGATAATGGCCACGCCACTGGTCACTAAAAGCTTATATTAGTGACCGTAGGCTCTAAGGGAAAGCTTAAATAAAATACAGCAGGCTTCTTCAAAGTTCTTGTTCCAGGTGTGCCTTGGAGCTAGCACAAATAAGAGTTTGGAAGCGCTACATCGATGGCGCCGTCAGCTCCGCAGCCCCCCTACCTGCACGTTGCCTTCCCCCACCACGATCTCCGCTGTGTAGGCGTACTGCACCAGCTGCTCCAGCGCCTGCGGGTCGATGTCGTGCAGGGTCACGTGGGTCTGCCGGCTCTCCGACATCTCGTCTGCGTGACCAGAGACGGCAGATGGTCATACTCAAAACTGTGAGCCACGGATCAAAAACCCAAGTGTGCAGTATCTGTACCCGGGTGGAGATGAACAACTGTTGTGCGCTGAGGTATATACAAAAAAAACGCTTGATGAAACGTTACGGTGAAACTAGTTCCTACATAGAGTACATTATACCACTTCCTCCCACTGTTAGGTTATGATGATTTGTGATTGCTGCACTGCACTGCAGAGATTTTCAAGTAGCTGCTTGTTTTATCAGTTGGTATGAGCTTCATATACAGTAACATCTGTATATAATATTGTTAGTGTATCATATTATTCATATATTTACATTTCTGTGCAGCTTGTGCCTTAAACCTCCCTCCGTCTTCCCCTAATTCCCTCACGCACACTTAATTCCCTCAGAGCTGGAGGTGCTTGGTTAAGTCATTCCAATAAACGGTTAAATAAGCAGATTTGAGAGTGTTTAGTGCGGGTTCAGATAAAAAGCAGCCTAGTGGTGAGCTTCACAGCCCATCTCTCCAGGGACATACCCTCACAGGGTTCTAGTCTGAGCTGCAGAGGAGAGGAGGAGGAGGAGGAGGAAGACTGGGACACACACATCACCTGGTGACCTATGACCCCAAGAGGAAAGAGGACGAACACAAAAGGACAGGGAGGAAGGAGGTGATGAGGCAGGAAGCTGAAGGACGAGGTATTGCTCACGAACGATGAACACACAACCAACAGATGTCTGAGCGCTGAAGCAGCAAAGACTTCATTACATGGTGCTACTAACGGCCGAGGTACTGTAAGCAGATACGAATGGAGCTTGTTTTGTGTGGAGACCCCAGAGTTTTGTCTTCCAGCAGGGATACAGGTATGGCGGAAAGAGAGGCAGCGGAATCACACACGCTCAGCTCACTAGCGCACAAGTTGAAACACTCGCACACAGCAAGGACACACTTGTTCGGGGGGGGGGCAGCAATGCTTTCAAAAGCCCAAGGAGGAGGACAAGACGAGGGAGGGACACCTACTGGTAAACATGGCGTGGAAGTAGGGGCTGCACGATGCCAGCACCACCTTGTGCGCCTTGATCTCCTTGTTGGAGACGTGGAGCACGATGTCGCAGAGCAGCCCGCGCTGGCGCATCCGGTTCATGGACACGAACGAGTCGTGGTAGTGGCGCTTGGAGTTGTGCGAGATGCTGTGGCCGTCGCGGTTCAGCAGCTGCATGCCCCCTTCCATCATGGCGGCGGGCTTGGCGGCCGCCGGCTCCTGCCTGGGCCTCACGCTGGGCGACTGCAACACACAGACACACACAAAAGAGGTCGATCAGTCTGATGTGTAGCCCACCACAGTTCAATCACTCCCAACTCCAAACGGGAGTCATCTGACTTTGTTCTCTTTCTAAAGCCCAACCAGTGTCTGAAAAGTTTTTAAAAAAGGAAGGTGTCGTAATCTGTCTATTACTGGTAGACAAGTCACAATAACAGTCATGACAGCTATGACATAGCGGTATAGGAGTTACTCTTGAACACATTCTCTGACATCCTCTGTCATGACCAATTATGCTTACTTGTCACAGCTGACCACACGTTGTTACTATAATTAAGGCTACAGCTTTATTACACAGGGTGGAGGAGTGAACATGTAAACATGCCAAGAGTGTGAACTCTTGTCTACTCTGAGCTTAATCAAGCTATATAGTTTGCATATAGCCTAAATAGGCTAATTTCTCATTAAGGGGGTAGCCACTCCTTCATATGTAGAGTGCACAGTGGGGCATTGTAGGCAGTGAGTTAGGTATCGCGTTGGGATACAGCATGGCAGGGAAACGGAGGGGAAAAAGAACATAGACCAATTTCATTGGTAAATTCTGTCTGTTGCTAACCAGTTATGTTGTTTGTAGGAATATTAGATGTATTGTGGATTTGTATCAGAATTAGCTGTGAGCTCGCCCCCAGCTGCATACCTTGGGAGGGAGAGGGAGGTACACAGGATGTTTTCCTTCTTGTCCTCTCTTCCTGAGAGTTGTCCTTCAGAATGTGGCAGGATTAGCCTAATCGTTTCATAAGTGTTTTAATGAATACTCCACCTTGCTGTGAAAGGTTACACCACCTACGGCTACTTCACAGCTTTGAACTGTAACATTATTCATATAAAACCATCTCCATCTTTCCATCTTGTTTTTGGAAAACAACTCTTGTCTCTGATGGACATCTGAGCTGGAAGGATGAATAGAGAACTGCAATACTGTAGAAATCTGTAGGCTACTCTGAGTCTGTAGCTACTTTGGTGCCAGCGCTGGTGCACAAAAGGTACATGGTAACTATAACAGGTTTTACGCATGATACTACAGTGACTCAACCTTGGCTAGTGGGGGCAATGGACTCGTAGTCTATGGAGCTGATGTTGAACTAGTACATGAGTGCAGTTTCTTTAGATAACATGCTATTTTACCTGTACACTTCACACACCATCTCATATGTCACATCTATGCACGACATGGACACCACACCACCCCTTCAGATATTAAACTAGACTGGCATAGCTACATTTCCTTTTCCTGACTCAGCAGGCTGGATGGTTGCCAGACATACGGCTTTCATTTATGCATCCATTTTTTCCCGGTATGACCGTCAGTGGCCTGCTGTCAAATATTGTCATTCTTTGCCTCTTTCGAATGCATGTCAGTGCCTTCTTTGATGCACCCCAACCCCCATTCCTCCATCTATTTCAAATAACAGTATCATCATCAGCATTCACACGCAATGGTAAGGTGAAGGAAATTCAAATTACCAGTGGTTAATGTTGCGGTTCTTTCAGCCCCCTTTCCTCTCCTCTCTAAATTGGAGTGGAATGACAGGCAGTGTCGTGTCAGATTTCACTTGCTAATAATTCCTACTGTTAATCTTGGTCCATGTCTGTGAAGCACACGAAATAGAAAGCCTCCGGTCAGTGCCCACTGTTGTTGACGTAAATGCAAACTGCATGAGCAGTGACATCAGTTTTTAAGGTGGCGTTCCAGCTGTTAATGCTGGTGGGATGTCTCCCGAAGGTGGGCTATGTGTGGTGGTGATTGACATTCGCAGAGAGACATATTAACTGTGTTATTTTTCTTAGATTTTTAAATTATTCAGCTAAATCACACATTGCGGCTGTATACTACTCACGCTCGTTCTTTAGTGCGCGTTACGACCTTAAATTAGGCAGCGAGGACTGAACAGACACAAGGAAGCGTGCATTTTATGGCTACACCACAACATTCGGCTAGAACGCTATACTAATCAATCAACTCTGAGCCATTATTGACCAACCTTGACCATTATTGCATTGTCCACTATGTTAAGATTGTCCGTTCAAAACAACAAGACATCCGTTTGTGTGTACCACAGTGTTCAAATAATAATTTAAAATATCAACGAACCAATATTCCACAAAATGCATTGCACCTACTCAATGGATCAGCTGATGCTTCCAATGTCCTGTGGGGATTTGTAATAAAACTGCTGGGTTTTGTAGGCTATAAAACTCACCAGTCGTCTGTGTCGCAGAGACAGCCCAAATGTTCTTTTTGTAATCTTTTCCAGACCGCAGTATCTTACGGTGCTCGACAATATGACTAGCTTTCCATGTCTCGGGAATGCTTAACGTTAATTATCATTTCTAAATCACATGTCGGTCGGTAGCATCAGAACAGTGCTTGTTTTCACTGCTCACAGCACTTGACGCTGAAAACTAAAATATTTGTTTGCAGTTTTTTCCAACAGTTTTTAAAAGTCACCCATTCATGTCTTAACAAACTTGTTACCGTAATACATATATATTGCGTTATGTATAGGTCTAATATAAAATAGTTGATCATAGTTTCCTCCGGCTCTGCTCAAACAAGCGCGGATTTGTAATAGCAGGCTATAAGCATTTTCAATCTGACTGAATCTTCTCTCTTCTTCTTCTTCTCTAGTGTTTATTTAACAGCTAGACAACATCGGCGTTACATTACATTTTTTTTGTGGACCGACCGACCGACCGACCCAAAACGTGAACCACAAAACCACTCCTTCACATGTACACTGGTGCATTGTGGGACTGGGAAGTGAGTTAGGAGTCACGCTTGGATCCAGCATGGCAGCGAAACAGAAAAGGTAACCAAATAACATATTATTTATGGAGATCAAACACAACTTTGGTGAACAATAAAAGTTGGCCGTTTTGAGTCTGCAAAAGAACAGCTTTGTGTTGATCTCATTTTGCATTGTCGTGCTGTTTTAGAGCTTAACGTCACTGACACTGGTAGCTAAGTTAGCTAACCAATGTTAGCTAGCCTGCTAACCAATTCTATGTGTATTCTAGCTAGTTCTGCCAGAAAGGTTGTAAATAATTATAATTTCAAGTAACGTTAACCCTGCTTGTCCTCGGCTCCATTCAGCAATCTAGCTTGCTTATGAATGGTACTTTTTCGAGCGTTCTTCTACAGTATGTTCACTGTGCTGTGTACCTCGCCTATGCTTTAGGAAGCTGGAGGACCTCAGCGTGGACGAGTTCCTGCTGTCCGGCTTTGACTCCGCAGGGGAGCAAGACTCTGAAGATGAGACTCCCACCCAGAATGGACGGAAGAAGAAGACGAAAGCAGGGACATCTGCTGCTCCCGAGAAGTTAGTTTCACTCACCGATCTATAGTGTCATTGTTTGAGAGCAGTTCGTTTTAATTAGTAGACCGTTATCCAACTGTATGATGTGTTTCTCACAGGGGCGCAAAAAAGCAAGGCAAGGCCTCCCAGCACAAAGACCAGCTGGCCAGGTTAAAGAGTAAAGACCCAGAGTTCTACAAGTTCCTGGAGCAGAACGACCAGACGCTGCTCAACTTTGACGACACTGACAGCTCAGAGGACGAGGAGGAGCGGAAGTACCACACACTGCCCAGCCAGCTGGAGGTAAGGACCATGTCTGTCCTTGACTGTGATATTCTTTACCTTGAGTAGTGTGATATTCTCTCTTCCTCCTTTTCTGCCTGTGTGTGAGTTATGGTCTGTTGTTATAGTTGCTGCTACGTTCTTTGTAGATGGCAGGTAGCTAACATGAACGTCTTGTCACCTCAGGAGGCCAGCTCTGGTGACGAGGAGGGGGAAGATGAGCCTGCCAAGAAGTCCAAGAAGACAGTGGAGGCCATCAAAGTCACAGATAAAATGGTGGAAGACTGGAGAGCCGCTATCAAGGTAGCATTCTGTCTACAGGCTAGCATTAGGTCTACTTACCCCACACCAGCAGTGTGTGGCCTTTTGTACTGGTGTACTCTCGCATAGCTAGACCTAGGTATCTCTACACTTCGGTTACGTTGTGCCAGTGCTGGAGAAACGTCTGGCTGGACTCATTACCGTTCGAGAATCGGTGGGAGGGGGAGCTGTATTTGTTTACACCAATTACATTCAAATAAGCTTATTGGCATGACATGAAAAAACCTATGTTGCCAAAGTAGTACATAAAATCCTGAACATTGACAAATGATAAGATAATCGTCATCGGCAGAGCGGTTGCTCGGTGATTGCAGGGTTGTTGTTTCACGTAGTCTGGGTTGGCTGACCACGTGAATCGGGTGCTACTGATTGGGCAGTAATAGACTGATTTTCCCAAAACCTAAAAACTAGTATTGGTGTGCATGGAGCTTGCTTCTCATGTGTGCATGTTTCCCCGGCCCCGCCTCCAGGAGGAGCCCACGCCCCGCCTCTTCAGAGAGATCACCCAGGCCTTCAAGGCCGCCGTGGCGACCACCAAAGGCGAGGGCGGAGACCAGTGTCGATACAAAGTGGCCGACAGCTCAGGTCAGGAACACGCATGAACGAGTCACTGAGCGTTCCCCCGCCTGAAAAGTGAACAATGAGAGTTGCGGGGGGGGCATCTCAGTAGTGTGGAACGGCTTCCTCTCCTTATCTGACGCTTTCCCTTAAAAATGCTTCTAAAAAAGGTGCATCACCATACACACACATCTGTGTACACCAGGCGTTAAGCTCCTGATTACTAGTGCACCTGTGATGCTCTTGACTACCAGTGCACCTGCTTTAGCATGATTCCTGACGTCTGTCTCCCCTGTGAACCTGAACGCTCGTGTTCCCCTGCAGTGTTCAACGCCCTGGTCCTGTTCTGTATCAGGGACGTGTACGTCACCCTCCAGAGGATCCTCAGCCTCAAGCCAGAGAAAGACCAGAAAAAGTAAGTGTTTGCCGTCGGCTGGGACACCGCTTTGACTCGTCTTAAGACATTTTTTTTTTAAGGTGGTCTAAATAAAAGTCTACCCTCCTTTCTCCTTTCCTCCTATCTCTAGGCCTGTTCTTCCGTCGTCCAGTCCAAAATGGCAGAAGAACATGCTGGATATCAAGATGTACCTCGGTGGGATCGTTCAGGTCTGTCCTCCTGCTGATTATATCACCCAGCTGATTTTTGCCTCCGCTTTTGTCTGAAATATTTCGATTTCTTTTTCTACATGGGTGTACTCTCTTTCTCAATCGATCGATCGATCTCTTTCTAACAGCTGCTGTCGTGTCTGACGGAGTCCACGGTCGTCAGCGCAGTCCTAAGGCACGCCAACCAGCTAGTGCCGTACTACCTGTGTCTGCCCAAACAGTGCCGACAGCTGCTCAAGGTGAGCCTCTCTTCCAACGGTGGAGAGGGGGAGGGAGGGGAGGAGACGGGTACAGAAGAGTAGATGGAGGAAATGGAAGGGGGGAGGGAGGACGAGAGAGTTGAGAAGAGGCAGAGGAGGAAGGGAGGGGTAGTGAGGGAGTTATAGGGGTGGGTGTACAAGGGACAGCTGGATTCACGTAGGCCTATGGATTTGCATCATAGTCCCCTCCAAAACCTACCTCTCTCAGGCCCTCTCTCTTTCTCTCTCCCCATCTCTCTCTCTCTCTCCCCCCCATCTCTCTCTTCATCTCTCTGTCTACAGCAACTGATCAAGCAGTGGAGCACAGGGGAGGAGACGAGCAGAGTCCTGGCCTTCCTGGCCCTTAACAAGATCTGCCGACAGAAACAGGACAAGTACCTTAACCCCATTCTCAAGGTGAGTGCCTCAACCCCGTCCTCAAGGTGAGCTGTCTACTAGGAATGTGGGCGCCTGGGCAGATAGTCGTTTATACGACTACACTTCGGCTTCTGCTAGTTGGTTAGGAAATACTAGTCGGTTAGACTATGAAAATAGTAAGCGCGAAGTCACCTCACACACATCGGTCTTGACTGAACTAAACCTAACAACAGCAACCCTAACAATAAGAGCCTGAGCACTGTGAGTTGTTTACTAGTAGTCACACCCCTGTCTGTCTATTCAAGTGTGTGTCTGCGTGTGTGAGGGAGAGAAAGAGAGTGATTCCAATCCTTACTACAGCGTTATTTGAGCCGCACAGCTCTGGTCGTAAAACCAGCAACATTTTTTTTTCTCTCAGAAGTTCAGGAGTACTTTACAGTAATTTGAAAGACGATGGGAACGTTTCATATAGGTTGTGTCCGTTGTGTGCATGTTTTCTTGGAATATCCAAGAAAACATGCAACAGACAAAGCATCCTGAAGTTCTGGTCTTTCTCATTCATGCCATGCGCAAACATTCGTTTCTCTCACTTGCTGAGGGGAGCGGGTGTAAGCCTAACTCGCCACACTATTGAAGAAAACAAGTATGTTTTCATCGCTCACAACCTTAGCGGGCAGAATATAGGAGAGCAGCTTTTTATGGTCATGTTCTGATTTGGAATAAATATGTTTAGACACGAATAGGCTATATACCAACATCCATATAAAGTTGGCTATTTATTTAAGTTCGTCACTTCGTGCCACGTTGTGCTTTTCTAGTCATTTATTTTTCATTTACTTAACAAACGCAGAATATCCCATTCATGAAACAGCTGTTCCATTGAGCTCTGCTTAATTCTATTTAAAGGTTTAGTTTAGATTAGCTATTATGCTACCTTTGATAGGCTACATCAATGTTCTAGTTTTAGCCTACTGAAACATAACAGGCTATTAGGCTAGCCGACTCTTCAATTAAACAAAATGAATCATATTGAGATCTTTGCTAAGTAATAAGCTATAAAGACAGGCTCATACTGTTTTCCACTGACGAACAAGAGAGCGAGTGAATTGAGTTGCCCTGCACTACCGGTGCAGATTGGCTGCCCGAGTGGTTTGGGAAGCGCCATTTTAGACTAGTCGTATGGTCGGTTACAAAACCACCGTGTACACGTCGATGATAACAGTCGCTGCGCACATTCCCTACTGTCTGCTTCAGTGATGTCCACCATCTCCTTTCCCATGTTGAAAGGTGAGCTGATCAGAAGCATGCATTTGGGGCATCAAATGAGGACACCATAGAATGCCTCTTGTCCAATCAAATTACTTGGTTCGAACTAACTGTTGTATTAACAGGTAACAAATAAGCTTCTAACTAGGAACAGCAGGTTATAGGCCCAAGAGATTATACCACTCCCCTCTTCAGCTGTACAAACTGCACCTCTAGGTTTCCCCTCTGAGTCCTCAACCCCATCTCCCCTCTCTCTCCGCCCCCCCGACAGCAAATGTACATCTCCTACGTTCAGAACTGCAAGTTCACGTCCCCCAACGTGCTGCCCTTGATCAACTTCATGCAGCGGACCCTGACAGAGATGTACTCGCTGGACACGCAGGCCTCCTACCAGCACGGCTTCATCTACATCCGCCAGCTGGCCATCCACCTGAGGAACGCCATGGCCATGAAGAAGAAGGTCGGTGAACACACACACACACACAGTCGACAAGACGGCCTCACACACGTGCGCGCATACACACGCCAGGCATGTAGCTCGAAGCGCACTGTTCGGGATGTAACGTCAGCTGTGTTTCTCCGTCACCTCTCCCAGGAGACGTACCAGTCTGTGTATAACTGGCAGTTCGTCCACTGTCTGTACCTGTGGTGTCGCGTGCTGGGAACCCTCCATCCCAGCGATGTCCTCCAGCCTCTCATCTATCCACTGTGCCAGGTCATAGTGGGCACCATCAAGTGAGTACACACGCGCACACACACACACACACACACACACACACACACACACAGCATCATATTAAACCATATTTGAACAAACCTAGAATCATCCGCATGTACCAGTTTGAAAGAAAGAGATTTTGTCTTGAGTAATATGTAGATTTTTTTATTTTTTATCATTCACTAGAGGAAAAAAATAACCCGGCTAGCTTGCACTACATGTAGAAAAATCATCAGTAGTACACCAGAAGCAATAACAAGGCTCCACTACCAGTTGCTGCCAGCAGGTGGCAGTGCTAACCAATGCTTCCCTCTTGCAGGCTGGTTCCCACCTCACGCTACTACCCGCTGAGGATGCACTGCGTGCGAGCCCTCACCCTCCTCTCTGGCAGCACCAACACCTTCGTACCAGTGCTGCCCTTCCTGCTGGAGGTAGGACGCCATGTTACCCCCCCCCCCATCCCCCCCCCCCCCAGTCAGTTGAGCAAGTGGCGTTTACAGCGCCCAACACCAAGATTGCGGGTTTGGGTCCCTAACCAGGAATGTATGTTTAGAAACCCATGCAACTGCCGTTCTGGTAAGAGTTTGTCGTTGGATTGGTAGAAGCAATATAGTGGAAAGAGGCACCCAGGTTGTGTCACCAATATGGCTATTGCATGACGCTAGGTTTAGTCACAACAGATGGAAACAATGAGATTATGAGTGTTGAAATGTTCCTTCGGTTGTCAGTGGAAAACCGTCCGTAGCATGAAAGACTGCCTGGTCTCAACAGCTAACTACACAACATGAGGGGCAGGAAGTTGATCTAGGACTGCTTGTGTCTGTATATCTGCTTGCAAGAGAGTTACCTTTTTTGTTATCAGACAAAACACAGGTCACCAACTGTCGACATTTTCCCTGAGGTGTTGGAGGGCCTGTTGTCTGTCAAGTGGCAGAGATGTGGTTTGGGCCTCTTGTGTGTTTTGGTGTGAAATTCTGTTGTGGTTTGAAGGAAAGGAGAGAGCGGTATAGGGTGCGGCAGATTCTCGTTAGGCCTTGTGGGAGTGGTCACGGCGTGTGTGTGTGTGAGCGTGTGTGTGAGCGTGTGTGTGAGCGTGTGTGAGCGTGTGTGTGTGTGCGTGCGTGGATAGCCTGACCAGAGTGATAAAGACAGGCTGTGCTCCTCATACACTCAGCAGCAAACCACATCCTCTCTGCCTATGGCGTAGGACCCCCCCCCCCCCCTCCTCCAGTCCCCTCCCGATCAACACACACACACATTTGTACCCCCCGGCAGCTAGCCATGTTTATTTGTGACGCACACCATTTCCTGTGGGGGTTTTTTTCTTCTCCTCTGCTGCGCCGCTCGTTAAAAGGCAGGCGGAGGTTTGCTGCTACTGTTTTAATTAGAGCAGCAGTAGCAGCCCCCTCATGTGTGTGCGTGCGTGTGCAAGCGAGCGCACGCTCCCGTCTCCAAAGTGGGGGGTGGATGATTTGGAGCTTCCTGCTTCAGTTGTGTGTGTACGTGTGTGTGTGCGT